>NW_017729022.1:31305534-31315640 GCF_001723915.1 Gavialis gangeticus | reverse complement strand
TGAGCAGGGATCTAGTGGCCTGTTACAAACTAGTCAGAGGGGACCAGTAAGCATTGGGGGAGTCCCTGTTCCCCCGAGCACTACCAGGAGTGACTAGAAATAATGGTCACAAGCTGGCAGAGGGTAGATTCAGACTAGACATCAGGAGGTGCTACTTCACTGTCAGGGCGGCTAGGATCTGGAACCAATTTCCAAGAGAAGTGATGCTGGCTCCTACCCTGGGGGTCTTTAAGACAAGGCTAGACGAATACCTTGCTGGGGTTGTTTGACCCCAGTACTTTTTCCTGTCAAGGCAGGGGGTCAGACTTGATGATCTTCTCAGGTCCCTTCTGACCCTACAAACTATGAAACTATATGTAGAAAAAACATTTAAAGCTGTGTCAATGGCTGAATTGCTGATTCTCTGAATCAGCGTCGAATCTTCAGATTTGGATTTGGCAGAATTGAATCGGGACAGTGAACTGAATCAATGAATCGATTCACTGTCCCTGATTTGGGCCGAATCCAAATCAAATATGGCCCATTTCGCACACTCCTACTACACATCTAAGGGAGAAAGAATCAAGGGTAAGGGGACAAGAGGGAGAGTAATGTTGGGCTTGTCTGTACAGCTACAATATTGGGCCTGGGGAGGATTGTACTGAAAAACAGTCTGGGTCCACAGGCATGGAGAAATTTTGCCAGTGATGCTGCTCTGAGCTCATCGTCTGCTGCTGCTTTCAAGTCAGCCAGAAATGAGCGTGGAGTAGTCTCACTGATGAACTTTGGGTCTGGAGGATACCTGTAGGCTCAGGTGAGCAGAAACTTGCTCCATCCCATCCCACCCCACCCCTATCAAGTTGCAGTGAGGTATGGACAAACCTTTTATATTGGAAAGGAGAACTCGGTTCTGGGAAGAAGGGAGCCTAGAGTCATGGGCCCTGCTCCCAATGCAGTGCTGCCTTCAGTGAATTGTGGAATTCATGGATTCATGGCCTTTCTGAAAAAACAATTCATACCTGATTATACCAGTGCAAGAGAGTCTGGCTCCATAGTCACATCACAGTCCTAGCTGGCTCCTGTAGGTGAACTATTCCTACTTTCCTGCTAGAAATCATTTCTGAACATCAATTTCTACTAATTCATCAAATCAGCCTATGTGGCAACATTAATTTACAACAAAGATTTCCCTTTTGGTAATATTTCTTTGAGTTCACAAAACTAGTTCAGCACTGCAATACTTTTTCCACTTTATAATTTTAACCAGGATTCCCCACAGTTGATGTTATTTAAAACAAATACAACCTCTTATTTTATTTTATTTTATTTTATTTTATGTTTACAACACAACTTTGCAAGGTGGTGTTGAGGGAATGCTGTGCTGTGTAGCAATGGGAAAATACCACTAGCATTATATATGCATGCTTTCTTTCTGCCATTCAGGTTTTATGCTTTCCAGCCTCTGTATGCTTCATACTCATTTATTTTACATCATTTTATTTGGACATTTCTTTATCTGATCCCTCCCCTGGCTTTCTCTGGTGCCCACTGGGTGCATCTACATATGCTCCCCAAGATGCAGCTGTTACTGTGCCATCATTTAGTACTTGGCTTAGAAAGTACTAAATGATGGCACTGTTATTGCACCGTAACAGAGGCGCATGGTAATTTTTAGAAGCTATGTGTTTGTAGCAACGTGCTATAATGAGGTAGCTCATTGGTAAAGCAATGTAACGTCAGCATTATAGTTTCTGCTTGCTGATGTCACTGTAGTGCATCGCTACGGGAATGTAGCATCTTATGTAGATGCTCCCACTGTGACCTACAAAGTAGTGGACATCTAATCTTTTCCATACCAAGACTCCCTTACCATTTAGCAAAATGGGAAAAATAGGGTGATTGTGATCCTCTCTGGGGTTGTGACCTGTAAAGTCACATGGCATAAAGCAAACCTGATAACAGTTTGAGTCAAACCTACATAATGTTATTAAATTAGGCCAATGAGTTTACCCATAATCACCTTCTGCTTTTCTACTTACAGACAATGATTTTATTAATGACTTTTTAAGCTGTGGCAAGTTTATTAAAGGTGGACAGTATATTGTACAACCAAAATAACAGTCCCCTGCTGAAACACCCAAAGGAAACAACAACTTTTGCTATGCTAATAAAACCCTAGGCACTTCTAATTCAATAATACCATATATTCATTGCTAAAATAGATAGTAATCTTTTATCCATGAATTATGAAATAAAGCTATCAATCTTTAGCTTTCAGTACCATAACATCATCATATGGAAAATGTTCACTATTGTCCTCTAAGTGAATTAGTATGAAGAGAGAAGAGGTAACCTGAATTATGCATATAGCTTTTTCTTATACACAGTGGGCGCATCTACACAGGAAGCTATGTCACTGAAGTGATGAGCTATGGCACCATAGCTTCTCACACCAGTGACATAGCATTGGCAGGCACTAACCATGATGCTGCTGCTGCGTCACTGTAGCAATGAATTCTGTTGCTGTAGCTAGTTGCTATGGTGACCTAGGGTTGGAAATGAACCATGCACCACTGGAACTCCATAGTAGCAGCAGGTTCTGTACAGTCAGGGACACTTGTAGATGCACCCACTGGGCATGTCTACACATGCATTTGATCCAGCCTAAGTTTACTCTGGTGTAAGCTACTCTGGAGTAAGCACTTTTGGGCAGGTGACACATGCCAAAATAGGAAGCAGATTTGATGCTTTTTGCACCAACTTTCCTACAGCCCTGCAATGGGCCCCTGCCTCCACCAGGGGGAGTTCTAAGCTCTGGCTGCAGCTGACAGCACCCAGAAGCCATCTTTAAAAGCCAGCCCCGCTCTCTGCTCAGCCACTTCTATGCCCAAGAGCAGCGTGCCAAGCACAGAGGCAGCATGCAGCAGTTTTCTCCATGCCCATTCTGCCACCTGCCAACCATGTGCCCTGCCGACCACGGTCCCAGGGTTGCTGCCACCACACAGCTCCCACTGGCAGAGATGCCCATGAGGGGCTTCTGGACATCACCGCTGGGCTTGCCATTGCCCTCCTGGGCCTCCAGCCCCACCACCTCTGGGCGTACTGGGTCAGTCAGCCTAGCCAGTGCTGCACATCATCCAGCACACCTGAGATGATAAGCAGTGGCTGGAGGCCTTCTGCATGACCTGGGCCACCTTCTGTGATCTAATGGAGAAGCTCTGACTCCACCTGGAGTGGCAGGACTGGCATGCAGCTGCCCATTCCCTGCAGACACCCGCCTGGCCCTTGCCCTGCTCCAGCTGGCCATGCCCACCAGCCTGTGGTACGTCGGCCACCTGTTTGCCATGGGCAAAGCCACCACTGGGGATTCCATCCTGGAGGTGTGCAGTGCCCTCCAGAATGTGCTGGCAGACAACACGTGCATGCCCCCCTGGCGGTAGTGCTGGGGTTCCATTCCCTGGGACTCCCTCTGTGTGTTGGGGCCCTGGATAGGACCCACTTCCTTGACATCTGCCTGCCCCATGGAGACCTCCCCTATTACAACTACAGGGGCTTTCATTACATGGTGGACAACTGCAACGCTTTCATGCATGTGAGTGCTGGCTGGGTGGGCAGCACCCATGATGCTTGCATCTTCTGGAACTCTACCCTGCTGGACCTGGTGAAGAGCAGCCACTTCATGCTAGGGGTGCAGGACCTGCAGCTGAGCACTGTGGCCATCCTGCCCTGCTTTACTGGGGACCCTGCCTACTTGCTCCTGCCCTAGCTCATGCAACCCCACACCAGCCAGCTGGACACCCGTCAGGCCCACTTCACCCACAGGCTGGACCCACGCCCTGGTGGAGTGTACCTTTGGCTGCCTCAAGGGACACTGGCGCTCCCTCACCACCTGCCTCAACTTTGCTGAGGACAACCTTCCCTGAGTCACTGTTGCAGCCCGTATGCTGCAGAACATCTGCTAGGCCTGGGTGGAGGCCACCCACAAATCTGATAATATTAGAAAATATTGTATCAGGTCTGTTACATTTGGTATTTGCTTCTCCACTTCTATAGTATGTAACATTAACTTTCAGCTCTAGGACCATTTCTATAAGCTGTATCTGAAGAAAAAGAAAAATACCAGTTATAATTCAATTCTCTTTTTTCCTTTTCTTTTCAAAATGGCACGAAGGGAAATTTTTCCACTTTTGACCTACTACATTAAGGATGCACAGAGCACACTTATAAGGGTGCATCTACATGTCCATTAATGCACCTTTGCTGATGTGCATTATGTAGTACTGTAATATGAGGTGCTACATAAATTCACAGTAGCTGGCACTACTTCATACTAGCAGAGATGCAGTCTTTTCATGATGCTTAACGCGCAGTAGACTAATACTCCTGTGCATTAGTATGGATTTTTGCCATGACACGCTAATGTGCAATTGAATTAGTCTTCTGTGCATTAACTGTCTTGTGTAGATGAGCCCTTAGACTACTTTGGTAGAATGTCAGATGCATATTATGTATGTTAAACTAAGACAGCCTTCTAATTATAAGAGCTGTTAAAATTTTCAGAGAGGTACATTAATCTCTGTGAGTCTTTTAGGTGTAATATTGTGACATTAGTTGGCAGCTCTTTTCAGACTGAAAGTCATTTACCACAGTGATTTTCACTATAGTAAAATTTAAAGAAGTTATAGTATTACATATGACAAAAATTATTACACCTTTGCAGCTCAGGCTGTCTGAAAGCAACTTGTACCTTGAATGTGTGATTATCTTGTTATAATAAATTGTTTATTTCATTGTTTCAGGACCATATGTCAAATTCCACTGAGAATACTAAGATAAAAAGAATGTAGTCTACGCAGAGTTGCATACTATTTATAGACATATTTAAATATCAGCATTGCAATATTCATTTCTCTTTGTAACAAAGAATGTAGTTGAGTCCAACTAATTTAAAAGATGCAGGATCAATTTTCAGTTGTTTAACCTTAAGTCTTTTAGCCTCCATTTAAGCACCTTAATCAATAGCCTGAATTGCACAGGTACTAAGACCCTCAACTCCCATTGATTTCAGACCAGTGAACATAAGACGACAAATTTGTGTTTTCAAATGTACAATTGCAAAATTAATACTGGGAGTCCAAGGGTGACAATTTTAGTCCAGATCAGTTAGGTGCCAATACCTGGTCTTACACATTTGTTTACCATCCCATGTTTTGTGGTCCCTTTGACTTCAATAAGACTGCTTGCCAGTATGCTTACACATACATAAAACTTTTCAGGGCTGAGGCCTAATTAAATAAGGATTTAGATGTTAATAACTGCAATGTATAGCACATGAGTGGATTCCATTCAAGAACCAGGATCTACATTGGGAAGCCATGTTTGAAGATACTGACAGCAATTTATACAAGAACTCAGTTAAACAAAACCTAAACAAACTATAAAGAACACTCATCCTTATTTAAGACAAAAGCCCCAGAAAATATGTTCTTTACCACAGAGGGTAGGGTAAAAATAACAGATTAAACTACAATGAAATGGGTTTAAATTACGTCTAAGGGAAAAACTTCCTAATTGGAAGAACAGTAGGAAAATGGAATAAGCTGCCTCTAGAAGTTGTAGAAACTCCTTTACCTCATCTTCTAAAAAGAGGCCAGGCAGAAGGTAGGATAGGGTGGCACAAGTTTTTATATACAACAACCAACTTCATCAGATATACTTTTAATATACGATATATACACTGCTCTGAAGAGTCAAAAGACCACTTAGGAAAAATAAATCACAATGCAAGGCAATACTGAGTAAAAATAATAAAAAAGGACTCCCTCACGGCAAATCAGCTGAATAAGTGCTGGGAACAGCAAAGCTGCAAGGGAGATTCAGTCAGGGAACAAACAAAGGCTAAACTGGATGGAGAGGCTTGATTCAAAAGAGATTTGAGAAACCAGTAGCATTGGGCAGGGACAAAACCTTATAAGGGAAACGTTGGGAGGGTCCAGATAGCAGGAGCTGATTTATCTGTATTGGCCTGTTTTTGTCTAGAGGAATAAACTCATCCTTGAAGAAACTGTCACTGAAATTCTATCACTGTTGAAATTCAATTGCCAGCGAGATGGTTTATCAGTGGGCATGAATGATTAAATGTGAGCAACTGCTGAAGTGCTGTTCTGATCTGAAGTCAAAAGGTCAAATCCAACACATGCTTCAGACAAGACTTAGGAGGACTTTAGGCACCAATGATCAAAACTGCATTTCCCAAACCCTTCTCTCATCTTGAAGGTGTCTAAACCCTGTAGAAGACTTTCTTAGCTCCCTGTTTAAGGTTCCCTAGGCACTTGTTGTTTGCTTTTGCGTATGTGCGTAAATACCCTGGCACAAAGAGCTGCATTCTTACTCCTGCCTGGCCGTATCTACATGAGATACTGACTGCACTGTAGCCCATGACTATATGTAGCAGCATCATGAGGCAGAAAGCATGATGCAACACTACTGTGCAACACTACTGAGTAGTCTTGGGATACTGCACAGTCAGTGCAACAAAAAAAGCCATTTGGCAATGCTACTGCACAGTAACTTGGGTTACTGCACAGTCATTTAATACTTGTATAAACAAGTAACAGTAACAACTGTGCAGGCAAAGTATTGTGTAGATGTGGCCCCTGAGTCCCACAGGGATTAAATCACCAGGCAAAACAGTACGTAAATCCTTTGAGGTGTCCAATTGGATTGGGCCCATCACAAAATGCAGTTGTGGCTAAACAGATATGGGCATCTACTGTTGGAAGGATTACAGGTTCTATATCCCAAGTGAATAGCAGGGTCAAAGCTCCAGAAAGGGGCAGGGTTTTAGGTTCAGTCCCAGGCTTAGCACTTCCTCGTTACTAGTATCTAGCTCTAGGCTGTTCACCTGTTCCTTGGATTAACCTTCTTCCTGTACAACAAACAATAGGCAGCAATTCACCTCACTCTGGATTTTCGATTCCACTCTCAGAACCAGGCACCAAAAAGATGGCATTGCCTCTAACTTGCAGACTTCCAAGACCTGTACTGGATCCAGCCCCAAGAAATTACTGTAATACTGCCCAGTGCTGGTAGCTTTGTCTGGCTGGAAGGTACAGTTATTGGATAAGAAATCATTTTAATCAAAACAAAATTGGTGATGGCAAAATTGGTTTAGTTCTTACAGAGAGATTGTGTGATGAAGCTCTGGATACCTAGGCCTTGTTCAAAGCAAATCCATTTACTTAGGTTGTCCTTCACTTACAGGTTTCCTGAATCTAGTAAAAAAATGTAAAGGTTACAGGGGAATATCCGAAATTGCTCAGAATTGCAGCTAATAAGCAGCTCCACTGGACTTCTCAGAACAGGTGTCAACCGACCAGACTACAGAAGGTGGCATATTTTCAAGCAATCAAAGAGCATCTCTCCCTGCCAGCAGGTCAATCAAAATTTCTGGGAGATCTAATTCACCTTCCCATTAGGCAGTGTCTGTTGTAAAATCTGTTGCTGGCTGTGCATTCTTATCTTCCATCTTGCAGGGCAGCCGAATAGAGAGCAAGCAAAGGCAACAGACAAGGCAATAAAACTGCAAAAAACCAGTTCCAAGTCTTTGTGCTGCCTCCAAAAGTATGCCCATCATCTTTGTATTAGCATTGATGTATTGCCTGGAAAAAAGTGATTAGAATGTTACTGTGAAGTGCATTTCAAGGAAGATAAATACTCGGGAAACTGACAAAAATCAAATCCATGATATCATTAGAAAGTAGTAACAAACTGTGCATCACCAATTACTATAAGAGGCAGGAACAGTTTATTAAGAGGAAAAACTACTGTCCCTTGGTGCAGCTAATAATCCTGTTTCAGAGGTGCTGGCCAACCTGAGGGTTAGCCAGCACAGGTTTGTTGTGGGTAGGTCGTGCCTGACCAATCTCATTTCCATCTATGACCAGGTGACGTATCACCTGGACCAAAGGGAAGAGGTTGATGTTAAATATACTGGACTTTAAAAAAGCCTTTGACCTGGTCTCCCATGAGGTCCTCATGGAAAAATCGGGCAACTATGGCCTCAAATACTCCACAGTCTGATGGTTGGGAAACTGGCTTAGAGAGTGGTAGTTGACCGAACCGAATCAACGGTGACTAGTGGCATTCCCTAAGGCTCTGTTCTCAGGCCTATACTCTTTAATGTCTTTATTAACGATCTGGACACTGGTATCAAAGTGGACTGGTCAAGTTCACTGATGAAATGAAACTTTAGAGAACAGTGGCCAAACTCTGGCTTGCATCTACTGATGCATCACAAGCAAGACCTAGGATGTCATCCTCCTGCTGTACTCAGTCTTGGTGAGGCTGCAGCTGGAGTACTGCATCCAATTCTGGACTCCACAAGTTAGGAAGGACATGGAGAAACTTGAATGAGTCCAGAGGAGAGCCAAGCGCATGATCAGAGGGCAAGAAACAGGTCTTATGAAGAAAGGCTGTGAGCTACGGGACTTTTCAGCCTGGAGAAGTGCAGGCTCAGGGATGACATGGTGGCAGCCTATAAGTACGTAAGGGGTGTGTATCAAGATCTGGGGGAACACCTGTTCACCAGAACACCCCAGGGGATGACAAGGTACAATGGTCACAAACTCCTGCAAGACCGTTTTAGGCTGGACATAAGGAAAAACTTCTTTACTGTCCAAGCCTGCAAGGCCTGGAACAGACTCCCCAGAGAGGTGGTGCAAGCACCTACACTGGACACTTTCAAGAAACATTTGGACACTTATCTTGCTGTGCAGAACAGTGAAAGTCCATGCGTGTCCCATATGACTAGAGGTGAGAAGTTTCTAGAGGGTTTGAACTCTCAACCTTGATGAAGTTATGACCTACTTTTAAGGTTTGGGCATGCGAAGTGTATAACGTTTAATGCAACTGTTTTTCAATGTTGATACGTTAATAAATAATGCAGTTATGATAATATTGCTTCTATTGGTTTGAAATAGTTTGAATCAATTGGTCATTTTAAATACTGCCCAGATTCGAATTTGATTGGGTATTGTGAAAAATGCGATGATTGGACCATTGGTTGAGTGACAGGTGGCATGATTAGCAGGGATCATGGTTTTCTCTGATTAAAAATTACAAATTCTCTGATTAAAAATGGCAAATTCTCTGATTAAAAACCCAAAATCCATGATGAAAATTAAAGGCCCCCACAGCCCTTTCCAGCACTGCTGGTGCCCCACATTCCCCCCCCCATAGTCTTAACAGCCCTCCTGATGCCCTTTACAACAGCCCTTTAGATGCACGGACATGCAGACACAGACACTGACACCCACCCCAGCAGGGAAGTGTGTGGCGGGGGGGAAGAGGCGGGGCAGGGCAGGGGAAAGGGAAGGTGCTGGGGGGGTAGGTCAAGAAGGAGGGGAGTGTGCCCCTGCGCCCACTCCCAGGAGCAGAGCCAGGGGTGAGGGCAGGGCTGCCACTCTGTGGGCCACACACATGCCGGCTGGCCTGACAGGAGGGTTGCACATGGAGGCTGCCGCCGCAACTCTGCCACTGCACCCTGCGCTACCATCCCACAGCCACCTGCACAGCTTTGTAGGCAAGTGGCACAGGGCACAGCAGCGGCCGTGCAGTGGCAACAATCGTGTGCGGGCCACATATGTGCTGCCTGGGCAGGGGGTGAAACGGGGGACTTGCATGCAGCAGCATGACCTGCAGCCGGCTGCATGGCTCCATAGTGGTACGGGGTGGTGGCGGCTGCATGCAGGGTGGTGGGGCTTTGCAGGCAAGTGCTGCCAACACGGAGCCAGGCCCGTCAACTCAGGATCCTAGAGGTAAGTGGGGCTTGGGGGCTGTGGGGCAGGGCTGGGGAAGATGGTTAGGAGCTGAAGGAGTGGGGGGTGCTGCCGGCCCCACATGGCACATCGCAGCTGGGAGCAGGGCCAGGGAGTGAGGGCAGGGGTGCCCCTCTGTGGGGGGGCTTTGTGGGAAAGCGATGCGGGGTGCAGTGTGGTGGTGCCTGCAATGTGCGGGATGCACACATGCTGCCTGGCTGCCTGCCCAGGGGATGGGGAGAGAGAGGCTGGCATACGGCCGGAGCACAGCTCCAGCTAGAGAGGGAAGGGGCCAGCCCAGCTCACTGG
>NW_017729022.1:31292741-31300534 GCF_001723915.1 Gavialis gangeticus | reverse complement strand
GGTGGGTGGGGGCTTGGGCTTGCACGCAGTGCTGCTTCTTACCTGGAGGGCTGTGATGGCAGTGATGGCTGCTGCGTACAAAACCTCCTACTACCACTGCAGAGCTGTGCTCAGAACTGTGTGGCCAGCTGCTGGGCGGCATTGTGGTGGTGGCCAGGCAGCCTGCAGCCATCCCCACCACCCTGCGCTGTGTTGCTGTCACTGGCCGCATAGCTCCGAGCACGGCTCTGCAGCAGCAGCGGGAGATTTTGTAGGCAGCAGCAGTCACTGCTGGAACGGGTGGCCGCTGCCAGTTACTGCCGGTGACTGCCGTGGCATACAAAACCTCCCACTGCTGCCACAGAGCCGTGCCCAGAGCTGTGTGGCTGGCAGCAGTGGCACAGTGCAGTGGTAGGGATTGGAATGGCTTCATGCCACCCGGCCACCACCACCCTGCAGCAGCACAGCCCAGGGTGGTGGTGGGGATGGCTACAATGTGCCACCTGGGACTGGCAGTGTCCCCCACTCTCTCAGCCCCCAACCATCTTCCCCAGCCCTGCCCCAAGCCCCACTTACCTCCATGCTCCAGGGGCAAAGGGCAAGTGTGAGCCTGAGCCTGGCCTTGGCTGCCTCAGAGGCTCAGGCCCTACCCTCTCCCCTCCAGCCAGAGCTGGGAGTTTCCCGCCCATTTTGCTATTTGCTCTTGCAGGCTGGAGCTGTGCCAGCCTGCAAGAGCTCTTTGCAAAAGCGGAGAATCCATGGATTTCTCTGCTGAAAAGAGAAATCCATGTTTTCTCTGATAAAAACAGGGAATCTGTGGTTTTCTTTGTTTTTCTGTGGGAAACGGAAGACCCGGATCCCTGGTGATTAGAAGGCTATAAATCCTGTCCAGAGCAACCAGCAGGAGCTCTCAGGCTCAGGCATGGCCTTGCTCTCATTCTGGCTGGACAGTCTGGGCTCTCATGGTGTGGGAGTTTGTCGAGCGCAGGTTCCTTGCTGTGACCTGGTCATTGGGATTGAGCTCACTTAGGCTTACTTGTCTTCACTCTTTCCTTTGGGCTTCGGCTGTGGAAGCTGAAGTTGGGTAAAGTATCGCCTGTTTTCTATCTGAGGTGCTGAGTACCTAAACAAGGAAAACATAGAAATCCTCAGGGAGTGTCAGAGGGTTTTCCCTGCTTACTAGGTCCAGGGTGTTCTTGCTGCCATCTCTGGTTTCTAGGTTGACTGTGAAGTTGCCGTGTAGTGACTGAAGCTCATTGTAATGTGTAGTCGACTAGTTGTGTGACCAGGGACACTGGGTTTGGGATGTGCATTGTTTTATTGTGTTGTGGCTCAGGTGTTATGGGAATATTTCACTGGGTAGTTGTTGCGCAGGTTTTGTTGTGTAATACAGTGTATATTGCTCAATCTACCTGTGTTGTGGTGTGTAACTACTCTTTCTAACTCTGAGTGGGGTTGGGCAGTAGATCAATGCTCAGGGAAATTAACTTACTTTAATACCTCGAACCTGACTACCTGTGTGTCAGAGAGGATTAAAGACCCTCTGGATTAATTAGTTAATTGCAATCCCCATGAGCAGTCCTTCATCTGGGACCCTTTGACCCTTTGCTCCTTGGGCAGGGGGCTGGACCCAATGCTCTTATGAGGTCCCTTCCAGTCCTAATGTCTACGCAATCTATGAAATCATACTGTGGGCTATGTGGCACATTCAGTCTACATAATTGACAGTTAACTCTTGAGAAATGCCAACAATGCAAACCTTGAACATCTGCTTCTCAAAAAATAATCTGTGCTTTTACCTACGCAGAACTTTGTAGTTCATAATATCCTCCTTGAATTAATTAACCATAAATCTATTAACATCCTTCTTCAAGTCCCATTCCTACTTTAATGTCCCCAACAAATCAGCCAAACAACAATGGATAGATTATGCTACCAATTGGGCATAGTGATTTTACTAGTTTATTCATTAACACTAATTAAAAAATAATATTTAAAACTTTCCATGGAACCAATGAGTTTCTATTACAGCGAGTTAATTTTTATTGCTCTCATTATCCTTAATTTGGTGGCACCTCCCTCCTCTTCTCACACTTCCACACTGTGCCTTTTCTCCCATTAGATTATAAATTATTTGGGATAGGTACTACTACTAATGGTATGTGTTTTATGGTGGCCAAATACAATGGAGGATGGCTGTTTATTGGAATCTTATATCAATTGGAAATTAATCATTTAAATAATAAGGTCTAATGCAGAAAAGTTATGGTGTTGATATGAAAATGATGAAAAATTCAGAAGATTCCTGTGGTTTCTAGATACCGCAGTGATTGATACTGCAGATAGGTGTGGTAGCTTTTTAGGTTGTTTTCCTGAAATATGTCTACCATGTATTTCATAGCAGAACTGGACTTTTAATTGTGAAATGTTGTTTGTATTCCTGTGAGGCCTTTTTACTTTAGAACTTTTATCATTAGGTTTTTGTCCTAATTGCAGAAATATTATACTTTTAAAAACCTACAGCTATCGCCAGGGGCACACTCTCTTTGATTACTTTGGTATTCATTTTATAGTATCAAGGGATAATGATCTCTCCCTGTACATTTTATTGGGATATTTCTAATTATATGTATAATTCAATGTAAGACCAAAAGCCCTTGTTAATTGCTTTTGTTTGATACTGAACTTTTCTTTATTGTTATACTTCATATAGTGTTCAGCAATGCTTTTTTCCCCCCAAAGTGATAAAAAGTTTTGTTAAGTGTTAACAACCTACAGTAGATCAAAGTAACTTCCTGCTTAATGTGTGTGTCATGTCTATCTCTATCATTTCAAAAACATTACAGTTCCTTGGCATGAGACTTAGATCCATTTATAAGACATTAGATAAATAGGAATATGTGATTTATCCCACTTCATTCCATTAAGTATTCTGCCTATACTGGTCTGTGCATCGTTTTGCATATTTCTTATTTGCAATTAACTCAACATTTTGTGTGAGCAATTGAAATGGAAGGAAAGATTTGCATTAAAGATGACCTGCTGGCATTTAATAAAAATTAAGTGACTGTACTACATTGTGGTGCACAAGGCACTGGGGCTTTCAGAGAATATGGGATTTTAGGTACCAAGGTAAAGTTATGAACAGCATTGGGATTAATTTAGAAGCTTAAGTTTTACTGTAAGTCAAAGGCACTGAGACTTCTCAGCATCCAGGTCTCTTTTGAATACTTAGCTTCTTTTAACATTTTGCCTTCAAGTCCTAACTCGATACCTGTTGAAATCAAAGGGAGTTTTTCCATTGGAGACTTGAATCAATTCTCCATCAGGCTGTTGATATTAATTTGTGGTAGTATTTAAGCATGTTCTCAACTTTAAGTATGTGCTATCCTAAATTGAAAAGTGGAGGCAAATATTACTTCTATAACTGGGTTATGGTTGGGTAATGGGCTGACTATGCTTGAGGTCACTAGAATTATTCTTTACATATGGAATACATATGACTGTTTGTATCAGGAGAAGGTGAAAAACCCATATATGTTTAAATCCTTTCTACCCCCAGGCAGCCCTCATCTCGTGGTCACGCCAGGCATAATAACAGTTGCATTTTAGGGTTTCTGGAGGCCACACATAGTGCCATTTGTATAAATCAAATTATCTATTTTAGGTCATGTTTGGGGTGGGACTGAAGAGTTTCAGGAGCGCTCTTTTTCCTGCATGCTTGACTGTCATGCAAAAATCTTGGTGTAGTGGAACAACAACTTATTTCTATCCCAGCTAGCCAATTCTTACTGCTCTCCTGCTTAATTTGGTGGCGCTTTCCTCCTCTTCTCACACTTGTATGCTGTGCCTTTTCTCCAATTAGATTATACATTATTTGGGATAGGTACTACACCTACTTGTATGTGTTTTATGATGCCCAAACACAATGGAGTAATATGTGTCATAGTTCACACAAGGATTTCTTAGCTTTGATTCCTAAATAGCAAGGGGCCTATTTTTTTCTTTTGCATCTTAACATTTTGTCATTTAAACTGCAACTGCTTTAGCTTTCAACATGTTGCTCTATTAGAGCATACCATATGCCATTTATAAAGTAGCAATTGAAATCTGGGCATGAAACATCACTTTGAGCTGACATAATAATTATGACATATTGTTTCCAAACAACCTGTAAATCTGTACACCTCGCACATTGATTTTTCCATGGAAAATTCAGCAAGGAATTGGAAAAAGATTGTTTTAGTTGGCATATGGGGAAGTGAGAGCTTGAATGAATCCGAGTTTGGTTTACGTATCTGCTGTGTAGATCAGGAAGTAAACTAATGGCACTTCACAAAGCAATGACTTAAAAAATATGATGCTGGTCCTGCAAGAACCAAGTTAATCATCACTTTCCCCATAATACAACATTCAGCAAGCATGATACTATTATACTCAAACATGCAAATTTGCTGTATCCTTATCTAGCTCCCCTAAGATATACATTTACAATTAACAGAACATGACTGAATCTAATAGGCCTCAAAATCCATTGATCCCAATGATGACAGGTGCTTTTTTCACCTGCTTCACCTGGAATTGATCACTTCTATCAGGAACCTGAGAAGTGTGCTCATCATGGGTATTTTCAGTGCCAGTAACAATTATTTTACATAACACATCTTGCACGCTGCTTTAAGATTTGAGGCCAAATTGACCCCCACTGTCTGTACATCTGTTCTGTACTACACTGGTAATGCAAGCGCACACAAAGCTGTCCTAAGTGATCAGTTCAGGATTGCCTTTGGGGACTTCAGGGAATTTTCTATGCTGTTTACTAATTATATGAGAAAGACTTGGCCTGTGTTCATCTTAAGACTAGGTCGAGGTGAGGGATGAAGGGTCAAAAAGTGCTGTACACAAAATGGAGCTTGCTTATGTTAAAAAATCAAGTCTTTGTGCTATACCTTATGGCTCCCAGTTTAGGATACTTCTAGATAATTCCAGATGGCCATAGATTTTAAGCCTGACTTTATGACAGTGGTATAGATCAGGAGTCAGTGGAATTAGGAAGAATTCAGTTCTTTCAAATACTTAGAGTTGGGCCTGTATCAAAATGTAATGTATAACCCTTCCTTGCATATCACCCTTAGATTAGATTGAATCCCTGTGAGCATGTCTACATATGTTTTTATGCATGCCTAAACTTAATGTTTAGTTGCTCACTGCACATTAAGGCAACAGGTGCATGTCTACACATGTACATGCTAAGGCACATTAGTGTGCCTTAGTGTGTCTACATGTGCATTAAGGCACTTCAATTTTTCAGGCCTAAAATTTTATACCTGCTTTTGCAGGTATAAAATTTAGGTGCAAATAGCCTAAAAATCACCATTTTTAAGGCACAGTAAGGGTGCGCATGTGTAGACCTGTACCCTTAATGTGCCTTAAATATGGATAAAATGCCTTAAATTGGCAGTGTAGATGCACCCTGTGTGCAGCAGCTTACATGAATGGAGCTTCAGAAACTGACAGTCATTTTGAAAGGTGGAGTTCTGGATTGCAGAGATATGCAAGTTGAAATCAGTACTGGGCTCATGCTGCTTTTGTGCTAGGGTGATGTATATTTAAATAAAAATGATTTAAGCATCAAATATGAGCTCTCTGTGTTGGTAGCAAGAACAGTTATGCACCCTCTTTTCATGGGCTTCTATTTTTTCCTCTCACATTGACAGCTGAGATACTATATATTTTTAACAAATAGTATGTATGTATGAGAGAATTTTCCAGCTACTTCTTAGTTATTAAAGAAAGTTAGAAAGGGTTTTCTCACTTTAAAATATTGTTGTGGGGGTATGAAGAAACATAGAATTGGCTATAACTTAGAGCTTCATTTGGAATATAAATAGGTCTTCACAAGCAACTTGTACTTTGTAAAATTTGAGAGAAAGCTGGCTCCAAATGACAATTTTATAAAACTGCATTTACAGTAGAAAAGTTTCATTTTCTTTGTTGCAGCCATACTGATACGTTAACGTACACTGCTATTTTATTTATAAAAGTATAGTTAATCCTTCATATTAAATGGACTGTAGCCAGTTTTTAATTATACTGCAATGGCTTGGAATCAGTGCCCTGAATTTTCTTATATGATTTACTGGCATAATTAGCTACTGTATTGCCCCCAAATTGATGCACCTTTCAGACACAAAGTAGTAAGTCACATTTGAATGGAACAAGTCTTCCTTCCTTTTTCTAGGGTATCTCTGCTAACAACATTCAACAAAGGCTGAACTTAAAATATTTTTAGCCACTCAACAGTATGGGCACCTGCCTAACCTTATTTTACTTGAATTTCAGAACAAATTGCTCACTTCCGGATGCACTGGGATCAACATGCAGGTGGAGCAGACTGAGAGAAGTGGAGAAGGTATTGTCTCTATACTACTTCTCTGGTCTCTCAGTCCCGGTCTCCTGTAGTCTCTCATGTATCTTGAAGCCCTTTCTAAATTTCAGAACCTGTTGCAGCCCATGATTTGGCAGAGTGCCATATTCAGTCCTGTTCCTCTCCCACTCCTAACGGTTTCCCCGCTACCCTCTTCACCCATGCCTTATTGTGTACTTCAGTACATAATCAGTCTTCAGGTATGACCAATGGGGATGCATAGGGGTGTAGTAACATATACTTTGTGCCATATCACAGTGGAGCTGAGCATCCTAAAAAATACTTAGAAACTTAGCCTGCAGCAGCTTTCTGAACATCTTTTCTTCTTTGGTTTGTTGTTTAGAGACTCATTACTTAATGTCCAACTAAATTTTGCTTTGAAGAAGAAAACCTGACACTTTCTTATGACTGCACTCTAATTATACCACCTCTAAAAACAACAGTGTTGGGAAAGTAAGAAGTTGCTAGCCTTATAAAGAGCCTTAATTATCACCTTCGTTTCAGTTCTCTGTTTTTCTGCAGATTCTGCATTCTGTCCTATTATAGTTTAATGCTGTGCATAGAGTATGGATCCCTGCTTTTAATTAACTTCTTTTTGGTAAACAGATATTCAGATGTGGTTTAGCACTGCAATTAGAACTGTAGGGTTAGATTTTAGTCCCACTGTGCTAATTAAAATACTTTTGAGCTCTGTTGTGCATGCATTAAAGTGTCAAGGAATTGACAAGCCATAAGTGAAAAATTGATTCAATTATCAACCCAGCCAAGATGGCTTGTTTTGGTTTTTTTTCCAAGAGATAAGATTTATTATGGCCCTTAGAAATACAGATGTTTATATCTTTGTGTTTAGTAATTGAAATTCATTTAGGTTTGCTGAATTCCAAAATAATTTTGTTATAAAGGAGGATGAACTTGGTGAGAAGATTTTTGGGCACTCGTGCAATCTAAATTTTTCATTGGAAAATAAATAAATAATTATTTTCCCCATTATTTGGAGGGGTGTTATCCCTTTCATGAAGAATTCTTAGGCTATGCCTTTTTAAAAACAAGTTACAGGAACATAAGTCGTGGTATGAAAGTAAAGCACTTTAGCAACCCTGTAAGAATTATCTACATGTATGTTGGTATCCCATGGTAAATATGAGGTAATTTTCCACTTTCATTGAGGGATGATTGGTCTTGTAGTTATCCTAGGGCAAGAGTGTGCACATAAGCAGTTACAATAGAGTAGCTGACCTGGTATAAAAATCAGATCTTAATATAGTGTGCAGTAATTGTTCATGGACCCATCTCTTTACCTTAACCATGAAAATGTCACTAAGCCCCCCCCACCTTGGTCAGCACAATCAGTTGCGGGGACCTCTGCCCCAGTTGCTGACTCGGAAAG
>NW_017729022.1:31277449-31287741 GCF_001723915.1 Gavialis gangeticus | reverse complement strand
TGTAGCCTATCTGTATTGTAACTAGAGATGGAGAAATAAAGGTAAAAGGCTCTTGAAAAAATCAGGTCAGATGTTAAAATGATTTCTGCCTGCTCTTATTTACATCCTCTTTGTGTTCTTTTCCTGTAAATACTGAGCAAGTAAAAAAAAATTGGCATGAATATTCAGAGACTGGCATTTTCAGTCATTCCTCAAATCCTCCTTTATTTACACAATCCAGCTCTCATTGGTTTTTGACAACAAGGCTTGTATGTTAATTCAATCAGGAAACAAGGACACCACCATGTATTATTTATCTTATTGATCATAAGTCAACACAGTTAGACTAACTCAGTTTTGAAGATTTGGATACAGAGATTCTGAACTTCAGACTACTCCCATTGAAATCAATGGGACAGATCTTTTAGCCTGCAGCCTAGTCAGTTGTTTCCTACTTTGAATTTACCTGTGTGATTCATCCATCCTACCTGCAGGACTTCGATTTATCCTCACTAAATTTCACTGAATTAATTTCTGAACATTTTTCCAGTTTATCAAGGTCATTCTGAATACCAATCCCATCCTTCAGAATTTCTGCAACTTCACCCAGCTTTGGTGTCATCTGAGCATTTCCTAACTATGCACTCAATCCTAGTCTTTGAGTCATTAATGAAGATATTGAGCACAATGATCCAAATGGTTATGTACCTTAGTACTTTTCTATGGGCTATATTTTCTTACAGTTATAGAAAAAGTTACAGTTATATATACTATAGGGTGAAAAGAGAGGACACACACACATGCACACACACTTCAAAGTACCCCCACCTTCTTCCTAGCTACAATGTGTTTAATCCAGAGAACATGACCTTAGCAGAACAAGATGAGGAAGGGATGAAAGGTATTTTAGGGTGATGAGGACCTCTCAGCAAGCCTGGAGTTCTGTACAACTTAGCAAAATCACCAGAACCAGACCCAGAGCAGCTGAGATTAATTTAATGAAGGGGAAATGAAGCTCAGGCATATGCACTACTGAACTTTTTTTTTTTTTTAGTATCTTTATGATACTTAAGGTAATTTCCTTTTGTGTTTTACAAACCGTGGCATTTCATATGCTCAGACAACTTTTAAGGCAGCTAGTTGATTTCATAGTAGTTCCTTCATAGGAAATAACAGAATATCAGATTTATTTACTGCCTGACATGGTATCTGTAGGCCTCACTGAATATGGATTAATACAGCCATTGATCAGTGCAGACACAAATCACGTGAAGGACCTGCTAAGGGCATGAAATGAAGTAAGCCCCAATAAATATGAACATAGTAATATATAGCTTGCACAGAAGTGCTGGAAAAGGAGCTTGTTAGTTTTAGAGGTGCCTCCAAGGCCAGCAGGTAGAGAGAGAATTAATAAGACCAGTACAAAACACCAAAACAAAGATCAGAGTGACCTGACAAACAGGTTTTCTTGTCTGGTAGGAAGGATGTACTAATAGGTGAGAAGTAGGATGTGTACTCTGTAAACACAAAGTTATTTGATCAATGTATAAAATGGGCTGGGAACCCTTGATACTTTATACTATTCTTAGGGGTTATATTCATGCTTGTATGCAAATAACTCAGCTAGCACTCGGGACTGGATCATCATGTATATTAGATTTGTTTGTAGACAATAAACCTGGCCAAACTTTTTATCACTAATACCTAAAGCCTGCAGTCTCTTTCTTATAACAGTGATTCTGTTAGGGGTAAGGCATCAACAATATCCGGACACTGTGTGCACAGACCACCCAAACTGAGGAAGCCTGATATGACTGGTATCACTAGACCGGAAGAGTGCTAATAAGAGTTAGACAACAACATTGACAGAGTCTGTCCTGGCAACATTGGTGATTCCCTGAAGACTTTTAGTATCCAAATATAGTTTTGGGCAAACATATCAGAAATATAATTCCTTAGGAAAAAAGCCCACAAAAATATACTGATGCAGAGCACAACAAAAAAACTGTATAGGAAATAGCCTGTAAAAGCAAACAAATTCCTCCTTAAGATTTGGTTCTGGTCTTTAAAAGTAAAGTTAAACTGAAGTTTCAGTCTTGAAGGGTAATTTTTCACTATATCTAAGTGATGTGAGCAGCATAATAAAAATTGCTTTGGTGTCAGATTTCCAAGTTCCCCTGTCGGAAATAAATCAATCTCAGTATGTGTTTGGATGGAGGCAGGGAAAGGGGTAGCGGTAGTATTCTGAGCTTAGGTATTAGGCAGGGGCAAGGGAAGGTGCCTTTCTTCTCCGTGGCATATTTTGTTCATCTGCATCCAAACATTACTTTACCCTTGGAATAATCTTGACAAAATGTTCTTGGAGATGCACATTGATCCTTTCCCTGCATTTTGTTCCACTGAGAAATGATTCCTTCCCCCTCCTAATTGCTATATGATTAGCTTCTCTGGCACCTTCACTGTAAAACAGCCTGACCACGCAGGAGCAAAAGCAACAAAGCCACCTGGATCATCTGTCTTCTCTCAGCCTTTGTCACTCTGAGGAACATTGCATCATACATAACCACAACTTTTTGTATCAAGTTAAGCAACATTTGCTTTGCTGTTCTGCAATCGCGCTCCAGAATCCCCTCCAACTGTCCCCTTTCCCTTGCAGCTATGGAATTATCTAACTCCTACGGTTGCTGTTGTTGTCTGATTCCTATGGTTTATAATAAGAACCCCATGTTACTCACCATGACACTTCATGGTGATGATAGAGCAGGATGTTCTTATACAAGCCTGTCCCTCTGCATATTTCTGCAAAGATTTTCATAGAAAGAATTGTAAGGGGGGGACTTTTTTTTTTCCTTCAATCTCCTTGGATATGGTGTTCTTGAAGGTTGCAACCCCAATACCTACACTGAGCAACTGACTGACCCAGAAAAAGAGATAAAAGATACATTATGGGGAACATATGCTCGCAGATCATCTCCAATATACAGGCTCCTGACCAAAGCAATAGGGACTGAAGGGACTGCATATGTGGAGATCACATGGGACAAAAAGGAGCAGGAAAATATGCTAAAGAAAGTAGCAGGACAGAAAGGACCAAGAGGAGGAAGAAGATTTGGAGGAGAGACAAAAGGATAGAGAAGCAAGAAAAGAAGTGCATGAGGAATGAACAAAGCTCCTTAGGTAGTAAAGATATCACAAAGCAGAAAATCCAAAGGCACTCTCACCAGCAACCCTTGCAGTCTTTGTACACCATAGAAAATTCAGGGTTCATAGGACTTCCCCCACATAAAGGTGCAAAATTTAGGCGGGGGAAATCTGCACACTGGAAACCCTACTGTTTGGTCAACTCTGATCTCATGGATAGGTCAGTTAAATGCTGCCCTGGATTCGATCTCCTTCTTCTGCAACAGAAGTCCTGAATAATAGTACCTATATGTCTCTTAAACCCAGTTTTCCACAGGTAGTCACAAATTGGATTCCCCTCCTTTAGTGTGTGCCCATATTGCAACCCCAGAGTCTGATTTTCAGCTGCCAACGAAGTCATTTAAAGAACAGCTCAGACATAAAAAAATACTATATAATGCTAAGTACTATGAAAAGATAAGGATTTAAGTGTCTCAGATTAGGCACTCAATATTATGGTATATTTGACCTAAATTTGTGTGCTTCAGTTTCTCATCTGTAAAAAAGGATTAATGTAGTTGTTTAATGAAAACAAATTGACTACTGTTTCTCAGGTATTCAGATACTACTGAGGTTTCCAAACTTTTTCTTATCCTGTACTCCCTTCCAGAATTGCCAGCTGCCCACGTACTCCTACCAGCACATTTTAACCCCTTAAATGCCACTTATTATTATAATGAAAATTAAATCTGCCATTACACAATTTCTCCTGCGTACCCACCAGTGATGTCTTGTGTACCTCCAGGGGTATGTGTACCACAGTTTGGGAACCACATTGAGATATTACAATGAGTCTCATGGGGAAATCACCACTGAAAATAAAAATAATACCTCTGACTTTAGAGTGGATTTGATTAGTGTGCAGGAAATAAGACGTGAGGCCATATATCAAACAATGAAAAGAAAATAAGATATTAAACACAATAAGCACCGTCCTAGTGGGGTAGAAGTCACATGGAAAAATATTATGTGGTCATGTAATTAAATCAGAAATCTTATTTCAACACATCCTAACTTTTGAGTGTTTGCCATTGCAAACTTCATGTTTGCTTTACATGTAGATGTGTGTGTGTGTGTGTATATGTGTGTGTGATAGTAAGTGTCTGAGAAGCAGGCTATTAAGATAGAAAAAGGTAAGCATGAGGAATGGGTGAGAACTCAATATTTAATGCATTCTGTTATAAAATCTTTACACTCCCTTATTTTTACCTGAGGATGTCAGTGTATCTTTTTTTTTTATTAGGCTGCAAGCATTTTGAAAGGTTTAAAACTAGTAAATGGAGAAAACGTAGTTAAGATGCGTATATCTTAATTTAATGCTATTGATTTCTGAAACATGTGCCATCATTTATTAATAATTATTAATATTTTTTATTGTAGTGCCCTGAATGCTCTACATCTTTTAAGACATTCATAGAAGAGATGCACCCTTCCTTGCAGGACAAACAGGCTAATGATGGGTAATTATTTTAGATAAAAGTCAAGCAAAGGAAAAACAAAACATTAAAGAGGTTTTTGGTTCAACTAATCAATACCCAAAACTTAATTTGGCATTTCTGTCTGTAAAAAGTTAACTTTTGAACATTTCATCTGGTGCAAGACGAGAGTCAAGATCAAATCATGTAGAAGATTGTTCCTGGTGCCTTTTTGCTGCTTCCTACATATTGATGTATTACAGGAATTTGAATATGCTGTGCCTTCCTACTGGGTGTACAGCTTGGCCTATATAAACTATGATGTGGGCATCACTTAGGTCCCATCCAGATGTTGCCTTTGTTGCTGGATATATGCAAATTTATGACAATAAATGGTAAGACCTCAGACACTAAAGGGATTTATCCCAAGGAAAAGAATGGATAATCCTCCACAAAAAGAGTGGATCTATGACAAAAGTTGCTGGTTCAAGCAGCAAGTTCTTTGTAGTGCCAGGACAAAATTAAAGTCTGATTGGGGTCTCCAGGATCTCTGTTCTCCCTCCCTTTCTCCACAGGGAAAGGAGTGAGGGACAGCAGCTGCCTCCCTGACAACTCACTGAGCCTGAGTTGTCAGGGACTTGCCCTGTCCTCACTGCCATCTGGGGCAGGGGCTGCCGTCGGGAAAACTTGTGTTCCATGCTCTTGGGCAGCCTGAGAGCTGACACTTTTAAAGGGCCCCCAGGTTGCCTGTGTGGCCTTTAAAGTTCCAGGTGCAGAGATTTAAAGGTCAAACTCTAAAGGGTTGTGTGGGTAGCCCAGCACTGGGGAGCAGCTCTCTGGGCCAGACAGCTGATGCACCTGGAACTTTAAAGGTCTGTATCCATCCCCCTGTGCCATGAGCTCCTGCTGGCACTTGCAGGGATCCCATTCACTGTTGCCTCCAGTGCAAGTGGCAACAGCAGGGGTGGATTGGGTGTCTGAACACCAATCCACCCCTGATCACCCCATTCAGTATGGGGGACTCTCAAGTAGCCCCCTAACCTTTGCCATGGGGAAGCAAGGCTGATGGGGCTGCTTGCAACCATGGAACTTTAAAGGGTTGTTAATGGGCTCACAAACCTGCCAGTGAGCCTGTCCATCTTCTTTTAAAGTTCCCTGGACATGGGAAGTGGCTACAGATCAGTTTTCTATGGCAGGGGTGGGCAAAATACAGCCTGCAGGATGGATCTGGCCTTCCAGGCCATTCTACCTGCCCCATGGGGCTCCTAAAAAATTTAGAAAACGAATTATTATCTGTGTGTGGAGGCCTGTCAAAGATGACAATGTGCCAGTGGTAGCAGGACCCAGAGGGAGTTAGCAGCAAGACCCAGCAGCTGAGCAGCAATACCTGCCTGGCCCCACCCCACCTCACCCCAGCTCCAGTTTCCAACTGGAAGCCTCTGTGGCTTCTGGCCTGGTGCCCCTTTGGCTGTTCCCTGCCCTGCCTCTGTCCAAGTGGAAAGTCAGATAAGAGGGGGGAAATGGGGGGAGACCATTTTGGTCAGCCCATGCTGCAGGACCTGGGCTGGGCCAGATCTATGCCATGCCATGTGGCATGGAGTCAGCAGGGCCTGGCCAAGGGGGGCAGGGATCAGAAACTGCCATGATCCTCCCACCCTGCGGGGCCCATGCTGAGCTGGGTTAGTTCCATGTCACTCTGTGCGGTCCCAGCCACGCAGCCAGGAACCACATGGTGCTGGCTGGGTGGGCTGGAGCCAGAATGACAGGCAGGCAGGAAGCAGAGGAGGTCAGGGGGAGTGGCAGGTGGGTGGGAAGTGGCAGTAGGTCAGCAGGCAGGGGGACAGCAGAAAGCAGTAGTGGGTGGGGGGAGCAGTGGACGAGTCAGGGTTGGCAAGAAGCTATGATGGGCCAGGGGAGTGTTGGCAGTAGCTGGGAAGCAGTGGCAACAGTGTTGGGCATGCAGGCAGGAGAGAAAGTAGGGAAGTGGCAGGGGAGTACAGGGGAGTATGGGAGTACCTGTGCTGGTGCCCTGGGGCTGGTGGGGGACCAGAAGTGCAGAGGCTGGGTGCAGGATCTGCTTGGCCGCACTGCGTGAGGCTCACAAGCAGTCTGCAAAAGCTGCACATGATGCAGCCAGTGGCCCGGACCTGTCTCTGTCTCTCTCTTTCACGCCCCACCCACCAAAACCCGACCATCTCCCACAGCCCTCACCCCAACCACATCCCCCATACCTGTCCATGCCTACCCACCATACACACCACACCAAACATATACCCA
This sequence comes from Gavialis gangeticus, assembly GCF_001723915.1. NCBI lineage: Eukaryota > Metazoa > Chordata > Crocodylia > Gavialidae > Gavialis > Gavialis gangeticus. The sequence continues at coordinate 31,280,890 of NW_017729022.1, read as the reverse complement.
TTCCGCAACCACACCCTCCTGCATACACCCCCTTACCGCCCACACACAATATAAAAGAATAGGACTGTATGTTGAACTATTATGCAATTGCCTCTAAATACACTATGCAAGCACACATAAATCAGGACAAAAATATTTTTAAATAAAATTAAAATAAATTATAGAAGATGTTTTATCTTTTAGTATATGATTTGGTTTTTTGGTTTTTTTTTTTTGGTTTCAAGATGTTAGCACCCTTGCTTCCAAAAAGGAGTATTTCCAGGGCAAAGGGAGGGACTTCCGGTGGCAAAGGTCAGGGGCTGGAAGTGAGACTTCCAATCCCAAGATGGTGACCAGGGGGGCGGGGGTGACCAGGGGGAACCCTTGCAGCCCTTGACAGCTCACCAAAACTCGCTAAGCAGCCCTCTAGCTGAAATAATTGCCTGCCCCTGCTCTATGGCATCTCTGTCATGCTCCAGCCAGGGGGCTTTGAACATGGGACACGTACAGCACTATGATGAGAGACTCCAGGAACTGGGTCTGAGTAAGAGAGGATGGAAGGTGACTTGATTGCTACCTACAAGTATGTCAGGGGTGAACACCAAGATCTAGGGGAGCAACTCTTCAGGAGAGCAGCCCTTGGAAGGCCCAATGGGCACAAGCTTGAGGAAACATTTAGGTTGGACACAAGGGAAAACTATTTTTTCTGTAAGGGTAACTAGAATCTGGAACACACTCTCTGCAGAGGTGCTGCAGTCGCCATCCTTGGAGGTGTTCAAGAGGAGGCTGGACAAGCACCTCATTGAGCTCATTTGAGCCCAATAACCTCCTGCCCATGGCAGGGGATTGGACTCGATGATTTTACAGGTCCCTTCCGGTCCTTTGATTCTATGATTGCTCCTTGTTCTGTCAACTGCCATCACTGAGAACAGTCTAGCTGCCACCATGGAGAAGAATCTATCACTGTCTAGAGTGGGCAGTTTCTTTTGGTGGGGGTCAAGGGCCAGAATGGATGCTTACACAGGGAGCACTAATGGCTGAGAAACACCATCCCTCTTATCAGCTAGGTCAGGTCAATACACTGGCTAACACCTTGGCTGTTCCTAAAACACAGGCTCTGCATTTTGGGGGAGGAGGGGAACCTGAAACTACCTCATATTCTCACACACACTAACGCAAAAGAATTCCTTGGTGTCAGCTTAATAATTCAATATAATCACTTGTATTAACATGAATATTTAATCATTTAAACCTATGGGTCATAAGCCTATTAATCTATTAATTCATTCTTAATTGTAACCTCAGTTTAACCACTGGATTATTACACTATTATTACTAAGCTTGTTACTAAGCTAATTAAATCTTGCCCCAGTGTATTTTTTTTCTTGCTTATTATCTTTTTATAAAATCCCAAAGCAGAATATAATATTAGCTTCGTTCCTCAAACTGAAACATGGGTCACAAAGGCAAGGGAATGGAGTTAATTCCCTAGTTAGAATAACAGAATCATAGAAAATTAGGGTTGGAAGGGACCTCAGGAGCTCATTTAGTCCAACCCCCTGCTCAAAGCAGGACCATCCCCAATTAGATCATTCCAGCCAGGGCTTTGTCAGGTGGACCTTAAAACCTCCAAGGATGGAGATTCCACCACCTCTCTAGGTAACCTGTTCCAGTGCTTCACCACCCTTCTAGTGAGAATGTTTTTTCTAATATCCAACCTTCCTTGCTGCAACTGGACACCATTGCTCCTTGTCCTGTCATTACTGAGAACAGTTTAGCTCCATCCTCTTTGGAACCACCCTTTGGTACTGCACAATCCTGTCACCGCACAGTAATTTTTATATGCTATTGTCATATTAACAAGCTATGGCAATGTAGCATCTCATGTACATGCACCCTTCAGGTAACGGCTGCTATCAAATTCCACCCCAGGCTTCTCTTCTGCAGAATAAATAAACCCAGTCCCTCTGGCTCTCCTCAGGAGTCATGTTCCCCAGACCCCAAACCATTTTTGTTGTTCTCCGCTGGACTCTCTCCAACTTGTCTGCATCTTATCTATATTGGGGGGCCCAAAATTAAACACAGTACTCCAGATGTGGCTTCACCAATGTAGAATACAGTAGAATAATTACTTCTTTGATCTATTGGCAATGCCCCCAGTAAGGCAGCCCAGTATGTTATTTTAGCCTTTTTGGCAACAAGGGCACATTGCTGACTCATATCCAACTTGTTGTCCACTGTAACCCGCAGGTTTTTTTCTGCAGAGCTGCTGCCCAGCCAGTCACCCCCGAGCCTGTACTCGTGCATAGGATTGTTCCATCCTAAGTGCAGGACTTTGCACTTGTTCTTGTTGAACCTCAGGAGTTTTCTTTTGGCCCAATCTTTCAATTTGTCTAGGTCACTCTGAATCCTAGCCCTACCCTCCAGTGCATCTAGTACATCCCCCAGCTTGGTGTAATCTGAAAACTTGCTGAGGGTGCACTCCATCCCATCTTCCAGATCATTAATGAAGATATTGAACAAAATCAGCCCCAGGACTGACCCCTGGGGCACTCCACTTGATACTGGCTGCCAGTTAGACATTGACCCGTTGATTATTACTTGGTGAGCCCAACAATCCTTAAAGAAGGGCACTATATCTGCCCTTTTCCAATCATCTGGAACCTTCCTCAATCACCACACATTTTCAAAGATAATGGCCAGCAGCTCTGCAATCACAATTTACAACTCCCTCAGCACCTGCAGATGCACTGCATCGATTCCCAATGATTTGTATGGATATAGTGCCCATCTTGAAGAAAGGGAAGAAGGAGGATCCAGGGATCCGGGGAACTGCAGACCAGTCTGCCTCACTTCAGTCCCCAGAAAAAATCATGGATCAGGGTCTCAAAGAATCCATTTTTAAGCACTTGGAGGAGAAGAATTTTACTAGGACCAGTCAGTATGGGTTCACCAAGAGCAAGTCATGCCTGACCAACCTGATTGCCTTCTATGAGGAGATGACTGGCTCTGTGGATGAGGGGAAAGTAGTGGAAATAATATACCTTGACTTGTACATGTCCAACCTTTCTAAATAGTCCCTTACCTGTTCTTTCACCACTGAGGTCTGCTCACTATCTCCCCAAACTGTGCTGCCCAGTACAGTAGCCTGGGAGCTGACCTTGCCTGTGAAGACAGAGTTAAAAAAAGCATTGAGTACTTCAGCCTTTTCCTCATCATCTGTCACTAGGTTGCCTCTCCCATTCAGAAAGGGACTCACACTTTCCCAGACCTTCTTCTTGTTGCTAACAGACTTCTATAAACCCTTCTTGTTACCTTTCATGTCCCTTGCCAGCTGCAACTCCAGTTGTGCTCTGGCCTTCCTGACTTCTGGTTTTCCATTTCTCTCAGGGCTTTGTTCTCCATCCCCTGGTGAACTTAGTTTAAAGCCCTCCTCACTAGGTTAGCAAGACTATCTGCAAA
>NW_017729022.1:31266332-31272449 GCF_001723915.1 Gavialis gangeticus | reverse complement strand
TACATGTCCAACCTTTCTAAATAGTCCCTTACCTGTTCTTTCACCACTGAGGTCTGCTCACTATCTCCCCAAACTGTGCTGCCCAGTACAGTAGCCTGGGAGCTGACCTTGCCTGTGAAGACAGAGTTAAAAAAAGCATTGAGTACTTCAGCCTTTTCCTCATCATCTGTCACTAGGTTGCCTCTCCCATTCAGAAAGGGACTCACACTTTCCCAGACCTTCTTCTTGTTGCTAACAGACTTCTATAAACCCTTCTTGTTACCTTTCATGTCCCTTGCCAGCTGCAACTCCAGTTGTGCTCTGGCCTTCCTGACTTCTGGTTTTCCATTTCTCTCAGGGCTTTGTTCTCCATCCCCTGGTGAACTTAGTTTAAAGCCCTCCTCACTAGGTTAGCAAGACTATCTGCAAAAATGCTCGTCTCTCTCTTCATCAGGTGGATCCCATCCCCTCCTAGCAATCTTTCTTCTTGGAACAATATCCCATGGTAAAAGAAGCTGAATCCCTGCTAGCAACACCACCTACACAGCCATGAACTGATCTGCAGGATGCATCTGCTCCTGCCAGAGCCCTTCTCCTTGACTGAAAGGATTAAGGAGAACATGACCTGTGCCCCCATCCCCTTCATCCTTGCACCCAGAGACCTCTAGTCACTCTTGATCTGCTCAGAGTCATCCCCTGCCATATCATTGGTGCTCACAGTAGAAATTTCCATACCTCAGAACTCTGCTTCCAAATTAAAACAAAACCCAATAATTATAATAAATAGCAAGGGGACAAAGAGAAATGTCAGTTTTTAGGGGGGGGTTACGTTAGCTTTTAATCTCAGGAATGATTTGGATCACCAATATTTTTTCCTAAGAGGAAGAGAGACCCCAGACAAAATATTTATGCCTAGTCCTGCAAGGCATTTCATCAGCACCTATTAGATCAATGCACCTCTTTTTGGGTTGAAGGTCCACTAACATGGAAGAATTGGTAGGATCAGGGCTCAAGTGAGTAGAAGGTCTTATATGGAGGATTTTTTGCTTTACTTCTTCAATGTTTCTGAGCCTTTATCTTTCTCCTTTGACGTCTTACCTCACGAATGCAAGGCATTAGTTTGGAGAATTTCCATTAACCTGATACATGCATATGAAATCATTCAAAATTAAACCAAAATATCTCAAATTAAAAGTAAAATCTAGCAATGTATTTTGCAAGATACCTATACCTCTTGGTCTAGCAATGGATGGTTTTAATAACATACACTGGCTGATCATTAGCAAGTATCAACCTCCTCCTTGTGGCAGGACTTCAGGCATTTTTTATTACAAAGTGATATATTTGTACTAAAGATAAGTTATATTTAACTCATAGTCCAGGTATAGGCAAAATCCGGCCCATGGGCTGGATTTGGCCTGCCAGGCCATTCTATCTGGCCCACGGGGACCCTAAAACATTTAGAAAATTAATAGTTATCTGTCCCTGGTTCCTATCAATGATGACAGGAGCCAGGGGCAGTAGGACCCAGGGGAAGCCTCAGCAGGCTTCTGCAACACCTGGGCTCACCTGCTCCCCCCAACCCCAGCCAGAAGCCCCTGCCTAGCAAGGGATTCTAGCCTGGGATTGTGGGGCTGTTTGCACCAGCATGGGAAATTCAGGTAAGACAGGGGTGGGGGGAGACAGGAGAGGACCTTAGGGATCACCCCAGTCCTCAGGGCCAGGCCAGCTCCTGCTGAGCCCCACAGTCTGGCCATGCAGCTGGGAGCCGGTGGGCAGGCAGAGGTGGGCAGCATAGAGGTGGTGGTGAAGCAGCCGCACCATAGCCTAGTGCGGTGTGGGCTCCAGGTGGGCAGCCGCAGGCAAACACTGACTGGCAGCAGCAAGTGAGGGCGGGGGGGCTGCTTTCCTCTGTGCCTAGCAGCAGCTTGAGCTGCTGCTGCCACATCTCAGCCCTGATGGGCGAGCCCAGAGCAGGTTCAGAGCCCAGCCAAGCAGTGGCAGCAGGAAACAAGTTGGTGCTTAGCGTGGGAGAAAAGCAGTGCTCCTCTTTCCCGTGGCCAGTGCCCATGCTGCAGCCACTTAGAGCTGGTGTGGGGCTGCCTGTGCCTGCTCTCCATTGCCACTGGTGATGTGGCAGAGAGGCAGGACAGCCCCATGTGGGCTTTGAGCGTCTGGGGTCCAGAGAAGAGCGGGAGGAGTGTGGGGTCCTGGCCAGCAGGGGCTCTATGGAGCCAGGTCAGCTCCCTGCTCTCTCTGCTGGTGCACTCCAGCCCAGCTCTACAGACCCCTGCCAGCCTGTGCCCCGTGCTCCTACCGCCCTGCTCTAGGCCTCGTCGGCACTGGCCCTGGGACATTGATGCAGTCCCCGTGCTTCCACTCACTTCCACTCCTGCCTGCCCCTTTCCCCACTTTCCTGCCTAGCCACACTGCACTATATGGCTCCCATACCCACACATCCACACATCTCCACAAATTCCCATATACAATCACTTCTGCATATAACCACAAACACCAACAAATCAGGACAAAAATATTTTTAAAAATTAAATTAAACTATATTATTAGGGGTGTTTGATTTTTAGTATGTAATTTGTTTCCTCTCCCCCCTAAGATGGCAAACCCTCTTCCCGAAAGGAGTACTTCCAGTGGCAAAGATCAGAGGTTAGGGGTGGGACTTCTGGCCCCAAGATGGCAATGGGGGCGGGGCACCTGTCAAGGGGAAGGGCTACCCATGTGACCCTCGACAGTTTGCTGAAACTCGGTAAGTGGCCCAAAATAATTGCCCGCCCTTGTTGTAGTCTGATCTGTATCTGTAAGATTCACATTATTTTCAAGTAGCTTGACCTTCAGCACTACTTTGGTTTAAAAAATGATTTATATTCAGTAACTGTATTCCATATAAAATAGCTGAATAATTGATGTTTACAGTGCGCTATCACATGGCAGAGATCATGGTTTACAGTTCTTAAATAATTTCCTTTCTATAATTTACAACACCACTAATGTAATTGAAGCATCATATTTTGAATGTCATCAAAAGTAATAGTACTAAGCTATACGTGCTTCACTGGGATGATAGATGACACCCGTAGAATCTTCTTTAATTATAGGCAAGCAGGACAGCAGATAAGTGTACTATACCCTTGACAGGGACACATACCAAAGGCTAACATACGTTTAATATAACAAGGACAAAATGGACAAGACAAGACTGTGGTTCCTCAAAATTATCCTCCCAAGTACATTCAAAATCTTTAAACACTCACAATTCAAAACTCTAATGCAATACTCCCCTCCCCTTTTTCTTCTTAAAAAAAGCATAATATAAGTTCTTTTGGGCAACTATGGGAGATTTCCTTCTATTTTGTTGTCATGTGCATATATAGTGGGTAAGGTAAGTTTTCATGGTAGTCCTCCCTTGTAGACTTGGAGTAGGTTTAGACAATGCATGCTATGTAGCTAGTGATGGTTGTTGCCTCCTTTTTTGTACCTTAGAAAAGTATGCACTAATTGATACTTTACCTAGCATTGAGTAATTACCTAGATTTCATAGGCAGGGATCATATTGAGTTTTTCATTTATAAATGAAAGAAAGTGATTATTCAACAGACAGAAATCGAAGATGGTGAAATTACATCTGTCTAAGGAATACTGTAGGAAGCCATTTCAGAATAACATTGAACTACAACAACAAAATATAAAAAAAATGCATGGCTTTAGTAGTGTCAGAGAGATGTTGTATCGGTGATGGTCCAGATAATATGTGAGAGGCAGGGCTTTTTATGAGTGATGTCTTTTATTGGATCAACTGCTGTATGGTTGGGATAGACGTAGACAAGCTTTAGGGTTTTATTCCACATTAACTGAAATATGTGTTAAGGGCCCTTAAAACAGGAGCATCCACATATTAGGGCAGGGAAAAATGTGCTAAGAAAGGCCCTCTGAGCAGCTCAGAGATAATCTTTTTCCATCAAGGGTAGCTTGTGTCAATGCTCCACAGGCGCAAAACCAGTTGGGAGTGGTCCTCTAGCATCCCAAGAGGCACTGCTCTAAGCTGCTCTATCTTCCTCCACAGTGACAGTCAGGGCAGCCAGGCGAGAACCTAAAGGTAAGGATCTGCCCTCCCCTCCCATTCCAGGCACTTTCCCACCCCCAGGGCTTCCCCTCTGCCCCTCGTCTACCTTGCCCTTGCAGATTATCTGTAGAGAATCCTCAGGGATGGAGGGGGTGCAGGGACAGCAGTGACCTGATTCAGGCTGGTGGGGTGCAGAAGGCTTGATTAAGGGGGGCAAGGGATAGTAGGGCCTGATGGGATCCTGCAAGGCCCCACCTACCCACACTCTGGGCCACCTACCTTGCTTCTGATAGCAGACCAGCTGGGCAGGCACAAAGACAGCTTGGTTCCTAGCCTTGACCCTACTCACCAGCCCTCGAGGGGCAGGTCAGAGCAGTGCTACAGGGGATATTAACCCTCAGCTGGTGACTGCTCAAAGTACATGCTACTTTTAACACCAATTAAAATTTGCACATGCTAAATGCAATGTGTAAGAAGGCCCCTAGAATGCAGTGAATTCCTCTTCAGGTCTGACTGTCCCAGCCATGCAGTTGGTCTAATAAAAGACATAACTCACAAAAATCCTTGCCTCTTGAATAGATTTCGTCATTTGATTATCTGTCTCATCTATCCTCTATCACAGAAACATCCTAGAAAGTCTAGCTTTGTGGCAGAAAACCTCCCTACAGAAGCTTAATTAGTTGACTGGCTTATGTTACATGTGGTGCATCTTCCTATTAGACATACATCAATAAATTAAAATATTGTATCATTTTTCTTTTATTGCCTTGTGCTACTCCAAACCTCCTTCACTCCAAAAAGTTTACTTCTAACAAGCTATTTTTTGCTAAGATTTGGGCAGGTAAAATATAGAGCCTTGCTCCACACTACTTAGTGTCCTTTTATTAGGGCAACACTGTCTGTCACTTAGTACTGCATCACTAGAACTTGATTAATATGAAAATTGGGAATTCACCTCAGCCTTCAGTGGAACCCAGGAGACTAGGTTTAGGCCACAGTCGATGCAATAAACTCCAGAGCAGTTTGTGCCAGAGTGAACTGCTCCTGGGTGCAGCATCTATCTCTGTGCCTGGGAGAGCAGCAATTTGAACTGGGATGGAATAGGCCCTCTGTTGGCTGGGCTGGCTAGGTACAATTTACACCCCCAGTCATTGTCTACCCATGTGTTTTTGTCACCATCTACACAGTACTATCCTATGGCAGAATTAAATAGTTTACTGTGCCCTTATACTGGTGCAAGTGTAGGCTGTGACACTTCACTACAGAGCTAATAATTACTCTACTCTGCAATAAAGCACACATGTAGATGCACCCAGTTTAACAGTAAAATGACTGACTTAAACCCTTTGTTGCTTTTATTTGATTCCATCATTTGCCATGGACATTTATACTACTTGCCCTGACTTTTAAAATCTCACTTTCAAATCACTAGGAGTACTAAATTTAAGAAGAACGATGAACAAGTTGAGTGGTGTTACCTAGAGTGTTTGGATTTCTTTCATTTGTACCTATCTCTCTCGTGCTCTCCCCCTCTCCAAAGTCAGGTTTATTTTAGATCTATTACAAATCAGAATATAGAACTTAGTTATAGCTTAAACTGGGCTTTCTATGCTAATTCATTGAGATCTGTCAGCTGCTTTCAGTACCAAGACTTTGACAATTTCTGCATTCACCTGGGTTTTTTATTCACATTACTCCACTTGAGTGGAAGAAATCATACTATAACACAACACTCAAGTATTAGCAATTAGGTTAGCAGCTAAAGAGAAATTATAGTTTCAGAAGCTGCAATCTTAGCTGGAATGTCAGCAGCACTCAATATTCTCCCCAACCCCTCTAATGGGCCACCCGACTGAAGCTGAAACTTCTTCAGTTGAGCAAGAGACACTAACTAAGTCAACATTACAATGAAGGCAAAACAGGAGGAAGGGAGAGGTGATATTGTCTCCACTTCTTTCTTTGGGTAGAGAACACTGATGGATATTCTTTCACTCTAAGACTTATAAGAGAAAAACAAAAAACTATGGGCTGAGGAGGGAGAGGAGGATCCACATAGTCAA
>NW_017729022.1:31259378-31262811 GCF_001723915.1 Gavialis gangeticus | reverse complement strand
AAGGTCCCTTCCAGCCCTAATATCTATGAAATCCATGAAAATACAGTGAAAGCTATGTTAACCAGCATTTTACTAACCAGAATACTCTATTAACCGGAATTGCTAATATCCCCCAATACAAATCCTCACTTTAGCAACTGGAATTTTTGCCAAGTCTATCCGGCTGTACATGAAGTATTTCTGTTGTTTACATTACTTAGTGATGCTGCCAATAGAGGAGTTGCTGGGAGTCTGCAGGTGAAAGGGTGGGGGGAGGGGAAAGGGATCTGTGTGGGGCAAGGCGGGCTGCCACTGCGGGTTGAGGCTGGTTTAACTCTCAGATAACCAAATTTTTTAGATAACCAGCACCCTGCCTTTTACTGTATGGTCATGTCATCCTGAAAACAAAAAATATATAACTTGAACAGGAAGACAGCAATAGCTGTCTAGATTGCTATAAATAACAGTGCTCTGTATTGACTACATCCAGAAAAGCATAATCACCTTCCCTTTAAACTCCCTTCTTTTCCTATGCTAAAGATAATCAGACCCTGGCTTGTGGGCCCTGGCACTATGCCATCTGGTCCATGGTGCTTCCATGCATCTGTGAGAAGCATCCTAGTCCATGGCCCTATGTGCTTTATTGAGCATCCAGCATGGTGTAGGACCTGATCCTGCCCTGCAGGAGATGAGCAAAGGGCCTCAGAGCCTAATCCTGGCTGAGCAGAGGTGATGTGGAGCCCTGGAGCCTGGCCCCAGAACTCAGGGGTAGCATGAAGCTTGATCCAGCCCAAGGAATTGCCCCACACCATTCATCTGGCCCATGGATCCAAAATTGCGAGCACCACTGTTCTAAGGAATGTGTGGATATTGTGTAGTGTGGACTAACACACATTTGTCAAGTAGCAATGTCATGTATACTTAATTACTCCTCAGCTATCTTCCAACATACCACGTTTTATGCTAGATATGTAAGTCTTATGATTGCTTAAAGAAGCTAGTTAAAAGGTGGGAGAATCTGGTTGTACTATGTAAAACTGAAGCTGCGAATATTAATGGATATTAACTTAGGTGAGTATCAATCCTTTAAACAGTTTATTATATATAAAAACATCTTCAAATTGAATTTAGCTAAATTTCTGTAAGAAAAATCTCTCATCAGTCTCCCTTCATAGGGCAGAAAAAGAAACACAGTGACCTTTCTTGCTAACTATTTGGGACAGAATCAATTTGTGCTCTGTCTCTTGCAAGTATAATTGAATGATCACTAGCCTGAACTCTAAGTTACATGATTGTAATTAATTACTTCAGAATTGACCTGCAGTTCTGCTTCTCAGTTCTCCCTATGCCCTTGCCAACCTGAGACCATAATTCCACACTAAGAGACAAATTACCGTCTGTACTTTCAAATCCAATGTCCAGAAAGGCATTGAGAATAGGACAATGGAAAATAAGAAATACAGAGTAACTGCATCTTCTTTTTAACAACTTTTTGATGTACCTGTATCTTGAACTGGCATTAACATGGTAAAGTCTGATGTTGGCAAACTAAAAAGGCTTTGGAGAAATCTTGACAAGATGGCATGGGAAGAGGGCACACGTGATACTTAAACAGAAAGCTGATGCAGGACATTCTGACTGATGTCTGAATGTGACTGATAAGTAGATGAAAGACAGGAGAAACAATGTTAGCTGATGCTTAAAATAGACCAGAGGAAAATGAGAGAACAGTCAGCTTTGTTGAAGATGGGTCAATGCTTTAATAGCATTTCTAAATCAATGTCAAGCTCCTGATGGCAGTACAGCAAAAGACATAAGGAGTCACTAAAGTCACTTCTTTTTTTTCTAGTGTAGCTTACTATGTTACTAAGTTCAGCTCAGCCTTTAACAAGACTATTTCATAGGTTTTGGCAATTGTTTGTATGTCCATTCTTGACTATGTTAAGGTCACTGCTATTTTAGATCTACTTTTTCTATATGGTACATTGAATTATTGAAATCCCTTCATGCACACTTGCCTTCAATTATTATATTTTTTAAAAATGTACTTTTATAGCTCAGGTACCATTTCTAGTGTATAACTCAAGATCCTTTAGCATGAAAAACAAGGATGAGGAAGTGGTACTACTAGAAATGTGATAAGGAGCACTTTTGATATTCTGTTCCAAATATAAAAGTAACTATCACGGTTTGATGAAAAATTAGTTGTCATATAGACAACTAATGATATCTTGACTCATAAAACATCTTGCTGTAACACTGAGATTTCCATTAAAATAAAAATAGACTTTTTTTTAATTTAAAGAACAAGATATTCTTACAATATAAAAGAAACAGTAATATACTGGCCCTGATTTTTCACCTGTGCTTGAGTGTTACCAGTAGTGTAGCTTCACTAATCCAGTTGAATTATTCCTGATTTTACACTGGCTTGAGAACAGAATCAGGCTTGTTATTTTTATACAGTTGGGGACAGCTTTTGACACAGGGTGAAATCCAAATCCAAATCAACTTTGTCAGCGCCTAAGTTGGATTTAAGTCATGAAAACAACAGTGGCTGGAAAACCTCCTAGAAGTCTTATTAGGTACATCCATTTTCAATTGAAAAGATTCCTTCATATGGAGCCTTAGGCTCTTGCCCATGCCTTGAGGTGATCCAGACCAGCCATTTAAACAGACTACTTCCCCAATTCCTTAAGTATGGCTGTATTTCACTTAGTGTGTCATGCCAAGAAGGTGCATGGAGGTCCATACAAATGCAGCTGGTGGGTCTGCCCAGTTTTATCCAGTTTCTTAGTGGTCATAACACTTGTCTAAGAAGCAAGACATCTGGGTTCTAGGGCCTTTTGATCCCAAGGGGCCTCAAGCCACATCTTGAACTTCCCAGGAGAGCACACTATCTATCTATTGGGCTGTGAGAAGGGGTCCCCCTCCACATCTGGCATTGAAGCCATACTACTGATTAGCTAAGAATGCAAGAATCATGGGGCTGTTATGTGAGCAAGCAAGGAGCGTCAGCAATACAGGCACTTCCCTGGTATGAGGGAAGACTTCACGTTCAGTCCGTGTGATCCCTAGGATGGGATTCAACACTGACAGGTGCAAGGTGATGCACCTGGGGAGGAAGAACAGCACCATACCTACAGGCTGGGGAACTCCCTTCTTATCAGTGCAGAGGCAGAAAAGGATCTTGGAGTCATCATTAATGCCAAGATGAACGTGGGCCGGCAGTGTGGGGATGCAGTCAGGAAGGCCAACTGCACCTTGCCACAGATGCATCTCAAGCAGGTCCAGGAAGGTGATACTCCCCCTCTATGTGGCACTGGTCAGGCCACAGCTGCAGTACTGCATCCAGTTCTGGGCGCCGCACTTCAAGAGGGATGTGGACAACATGGAGAGGGTCCAGAGGAGGGCCACTCACATAATCAGGGGGCAGCAGGGCAGGCCCTACGAG
>NW_017729022.1:31253480-31254378 GCF_001723915.1 Gavialis gangeticus | reverse complement strand
ACAAGCTGGCAGAGGGTAAATTCAGATTAGACATCAGGAGGCGCTATTTCACTGTCAGGGCGGCTAGGATCTGGAACCAACTTCCAAGTGAAGTAGTGCTGGCTCCTACCCTGGGGGTCTTTAAGACAAGGCTAGATGAATACCTTGCTGGGGTCGTTTGACCCCAGTACTGTTTCCGGCCATGGCAGGGGGTTGGACTTGATGATCTGCTCAGGTCCCTTCCGACCCTACTAACTATGAAACTATGCTCTGAACATTTATGCATTAAAAGATACATACTCTATTTTATGCTGTATCTAGTTCTGCTGTCAGTTAGCCCTCTGAGAACCTTAGGCCCCAAGGATGACTGAGATGCCACCCCTTTGTAGACTCTTGACTATAGGATGCTAGAGGCATCTCCTTTGCAGCCTTGTTGCAGACACCTGAGCTTCAAGGAGGATCAGGAGTTCATATGCACTCCTGTGCCACCATTTGTTATTAGTACCCTGCCAGCATTCAGGATACTGAGTCACCCTTGGGAAGCAGATAGGTCTCTCCTTTGACTCTATAAGGATCCTAGACACCTTATTTGCCAATAAGGCAAATCTCTACCCAGAAAATTCCCACTGAGAGCTATCTAGTACCAATCTCCCAGCCTAGAAGTACTTGCCTCTTCAGCTGTCCAGATTGACATGAATACTGTTTCTTGCTCATATCCTTTTATGGTTTTACACCCAGTACAGACATTGCACTTTTACTGGTATAAGTGCCATTCTCCCCGCACAGGCCACCGGCATGGCCTGGATGGAGCTGCTAGGAGCAGGTGTGTGGTGGCCCTCCCACAAACCTGACTTCCCTCCCACACCCCACACCACCCCCACACACCCCTTGCCACTCCCTACACACCCACCCACATACC
>NW_017729022.1:31252668-31253200 GCF_001723915.1 Gavialis gangeticus | reverse complement strand
TACACCCACAAATCCCCCCCCAAAACCACAAAGCCTCCCCACCCCCATCCCTGCTTACCTGGGACAGTTCCCAGGGCTGGGTCCCACCTCTGCCTTGCCCTTCTTCTGTTTGCTCTGCATGCAAAGGGTGCAGGCCGAGGCAACAGAAACACTGTAGAGACACTCTGGCTAGATACCAGAGTGTCCCTGGAGGGTCCACCACCAGTTTGCCTTGGGGGTTTGTTGGCCCCACTTTTTTTCCGTGGGTTATTTTTTGATACCTGGATTTCCAGGTGTCAAATTTAGAGTCAGCACGGCAAATATGCAGCATGGGGGATGTTTCTTTGTTCGCAGCATGCCTCTTGCTGCATCTCAAGCTGTTTTCAGATGCTGAAAGAGGTACATGCAAGCTTGTCTGGATGCACTCTAATTGATTTAAATCTGTTTTCGGTCCTCTGAGAACAAGTTCTTTTAGGCTGGCATTTAAAAAGTGGACATAGTTTCACAGTTTCTGGGGTCGGAAGGGACCTGAACAGATCATCTAGTCCGACCC
>NW_017729022.1:31248063-31252657 GCF_001723915.1 Gavialis gangeticus | reverse complement strand
CTTTGTTGTCTGGCGTGACAACCAGATTCCCTGTCTTGTCCTTGACATTCAATACCCTTAATTCAATATGGCTATTGCTTGTTATCTGAAAGTCTTTAATGATATCTCAAACTCCTTCCAATGTGGATTCACCCTTTGCTGTGTCATGGAGAAAGTAGTAGCACTGCTGAGTATACTTTCTAATGAATATGAACATAGTTCAAATATGCCTACTATCATAATAGTAGTAACATTAGTAACATTATCTATTAAAGACTTTGGTAACCTGGATGAGAAAGTTCTGCTTAGTTACCCATTAGATGTAGCAAGCATAGGTTGAGATGGAAACTGCCCAATCTGACAGAATGTGAATGTGTGGAGGAAATGAGCAGGGTAAATTGCCCTTGCTGCAGATATTACTGTCACGACTGTCCAACTGTGGCAAGGGGCTAGCATATGACCCATGAGTGGTTAACATGCAGCTTGTGGACTATGGCAGCTGCTTCTTCTACTGACTTGCAGCATGAAAAAACCTGGGGTGCATGACACTGACAGATCCTGTGTATAGGAGTGGGGGGCCTGCAGGCCACCTGCAGGGGATGTGGTGGGGGGGGGGGTCTGTGTTCTACCAGTACAGCCCATGTAGCAGGTGAAGGGATGTATGCCACTGCCAAAGGCCACATGGGGGGAGGGGCGGCGGCTCAGGGGTCCAAGTGTCATTGATGCAGCCCATGTGTTAGAGAGGAATTCCAGAGCAGGATAGGGGGAAAGGGGGCAGCCTCTGCTACTTGTGGCCCATGTGACCTGCTGTTCCTGGCACACCAAAGTTGGACAAGCCTTTTGGCCATTTATGCATATGCTTCTGGAGGTGGGGGGAAGGGATGGTGCTTTAATTAGATTGGCTCCAAGAGCCATTCTAATTAGAGTGCCCAGACTATTATGTGTATCAGTGTCCCCATGCTGAACAGTTGTAGCAGGGGTGCTTTAACTAGAGCTCATTGAATGAGCTTTAGTTAAAGTGCCCCCACCACCATTTTTCAGTATGGGGACACTGATGCACATGATGCTGGAGTCCGCTGGAGCCCGGTAATTACCATGCTCCAGCAGACTCAGTTAATTGAGTCTCAATTAATTGAGTCTGTTCCAATGTGCTGTAATTAAAACATGTCATGGCAGCCTCAGTGCACATGCTTAGGTGCCCTTTATTACCAGCAGAAATCACTCCTCCTGACCCTTCTCATCTTTAGGTCACAATATCCTGTACAAAATAAAACAGGTAGATATGATACCTCTTTATAAATAGTTTTAATTTATGCAAATGATAGAGTTCTGTTTCTCTTCATTCAAATAACTTACATACTTCTTTCAGACTTTTCAACTTTGAAAAAAGCCAGCTGAGGGGGATATGAAATCTGTAAAATAATGGTGTGGAGAAAGTAACTAGTGATTTACTGTTTACCATCTCTCACAATAGAGGACACACAAGGAAATTACTAGGAAGCAGGTTTAAACTAACATAAGTATGTTCTTTTTTACACAATGTGTACTTAACTTGTGGAACCCATTGCCATATTCAAAAGAGAATTGGACAAATTTATGCAAGTTAAATCCATCAATGGGCAGTAAACATGACAGTTTTGAGTGCATGGTCCAAATTAGAACTTCCTCATCTCCCAAATACTGGAAGCTTTAAGGAAAGTGGTCAGGGGATAGGTTAGCCTACATAGACCCTATATAAATACTCTCCCCTTTAGTATCTGCTCTGTGCCATTATGAGGTACAGAATACTGGTCAAGATGTACATATGGTCTGATCCAGCATGACATCTCTTATCTTATACACATTTATATGATGACATCCAGATCCGAGGGAAGGCAAGGCAAGGCATCAGAGGCAGACAAGACAAGATGATACTCGGCATGCTGGCACAAGCTCAACCAAATTTGCATGTGTAACTTGCCAGAGGGTCTTCTTGTCATGCATTGGACTTCTCAGCCACTCAAGAAACTAGTTGTACTCAATAACCTACCAAAGGTGCAATCTTCCTGGTCTCCCACAGCTGCCAGTGATGATGTTACTGTACTAAACTATCCTATCTATGCCTCATCTGTAAGCTAAACTGAAAGAACAATAGTAGTTATACATTTGCTTCACATTACACCTATGAATGAAAAAACAATTGAGAAATTAAGGGAGTAAAGCTGAAAATAGACAAAACAAACAAAGGAGAGGAAGCCATCATAGCTGTGGCTGTTTCACAGAAACGGTCAGTGATGTGAGAATATACAGAATCTAATTATTTCAATTGATAGATATTGAAGGTATAGAAGATGGGTTTCAGTAATCTCACATTAGGAAACTTACCTTATCCATATGAATATTTTTACTCACATCAGTAGCCTTATCTAGCATACTGCTATTGATTCTTGCATATAAATCTTTGAAAAATTAGGTTAATATAGAACACAATATAGAAACGTTTCTTCCAGGGGGAAAATAAGACTGTATTATCCTGCAGCATCAATTCCAGTTGAAGGATATTAACATCTGCTTGATTTTTAGGAGGTATATGTATGACTCTAAGGAAAGTTAAGTTGGTGAATGCTCTAATCTAAATCTGTAATAGCTGAATTGCCATAAAAAGTTAGAGTTAATCTATTTCCACCTGCCTTTATTTCACATGGTTGGGCATCACAAAACCTTTTGCCTTCTTTTCTTTATATGGCAGTTAAAAAAATATTTTAGGGAGTATGTGACTATATTACTTATTTTCCCATTGCATCAATTACTGCATTAGCCCTTTCAGTAGTAAGAGCAGCTCAAATAAATCAGGACTTCCCTGGGTCTATCTGGACAGCTGGCATTCAGGTTTATAGCTTTAGAGGGAATGTGAAAGCATCTGAGTTTGATGAATTACTGTAACTGCATTGTGGGTCCTTCAGCAGAAATAGTCCACAGGTGCAGATCACAGGTAATAAATAATTAATGAGCAGAGAAGCAAGATTCTCATTTTATTGATGGAGATGGAGTGAACATAGAGTACAAGCCATAAAGCAATCATTCCTTCAGAGTCAGTCTTTTCCCTTAGACTAGCTTTCTGTGGTGATTATAAGCCAGAATACCTCTAGGCTGTGCAAAAATAATGGGAACAGTCTTGTGGCTCTCTTTCTGACATCAGTAATCCTTATTCAAATGAATAATCATCAGATATAAGACAATGGGAGTACTTGTGTGCATATGGATTACTTGCATGAGAGAGAGTTACAAGATTGTGTCAAAGGATTTTCTCCCCTTTCTCAAAATGTTTAATTTACTTTAGAAACTAGATGTCTTAGAAATTAGGTTTGTCTTTCTGTAGCTGGATCTGTTGTCGCATTTCTTGCAGAATGTCCTAATTTGCGAGTGCAAGATCATCCTGTCTGGTAGCAATTAGTTAATAATACCAGTAGGGGGTGCTTTCTCTCAGACACTCTAGGATATATAGACCACTGGCTACTGAAGACCTAGCAAATTTTATGAAGGTTATCAGGGTTGTTGATTGTAACCGTGTTGGTCTAAGGACATAGGTAGGCAAGGTTCTTTGGGTAGATGTGAATATATTTTATTAGATCAACTGAGCAGTTGGAAAAACATTCTTTGCAAGCTTTTGAGTATAAACTTCTTTCTTCAGACATTTAGGGGATTCTGCTGCTGTTCTGAGTTCTTGGAGGTAGAAAAGAAGCTAAAAGTGTAACAAGAAATCTCTGAAAATGAGTGGAAGTTTGGAAGACATTGGGTAGAGATAGGAAGTGAGGGGGGGAAGCAGGGTGGGAATATGTGAAGAAATGCAAGTGGTTAGCTTCAGGCCAGTACCTGGTGAATCAGTTGTCAGGCAGGTTATAATGTCTCATAAATCCAGTGTCTATATTGAGTCCATGATTTGTTGTATCCAGTAGTTTTATGAAGTGAAGTTTGTAGGTTCATCTATGAAAGGTTTTTTCTGTGTTCCCTTTGAGGATTAGAACTGAGAGATCAGAGAGGGAGGGATTATCTTGTGAGAAGAGGGCACCCACCGGTAATTGAATATTTTTGTCTTTGATGGATTTTCGGTGTGCATTCATTCTGGTAGACGAGGTACACAGTTGTTGTTTGGTTTCTCCTACGTATTTTCCATCAGGGTATTTCGTGCATTGGATGAAATATTACATTTCATGTATTCATATATAATTTAACAGTGGAGGTGCAGGTGTAAGATCCAGGAATGGTGATGGTTCTGTTGTGAGGTGTAGTATAGTGGGAGCGGTGGAGATGTGTTGGCAGGTTTTACATTTCTTGTTCTGGTATGGCTTGGATCCCTTTGGTATGGTTTGGGTCATAGGGAATTTGATTCTGGTGATGAGGTTAGCCAGGTTTGGTGCTTGTTTAAAGGATAGGATGGGTGGCTCTGGAAAGATATCTTTAAGAATCTTAAAGTTTGCATGTGCAACTTGGTTGATGGAGATCTCTGGATAGATCCCTTTTAAGAATCTAGTGACACTGGGGTCATGTGGCTGAGCTCCCGGGGCAAAGGCAGCAGGGCACAGAGCTCTGAGCCTGCAGTGGGAAGCCCACCTCTGCCCTGCGGGGAGCATTCCTC
>NW_017729022.1:31247404-31247994 GCF_001723915.1 Gavialis gangeticus | reverse complement strand
GTTCACGCTGCTGCAGGGAACCATGCCCCCCCCACGGCTCTGGATGACCTGCCCCCTCCCCATTCACCCCATCCCCTGCTGCTGTCACACTTACTCCCTCACCATCGGAGCCCCAACCCTTCCCTCTCCCCCTGCCCCTTCCCCTCCACTTACTAGCTGGGTGCAGTCCATGTCACTGTGTGTCTTTGTGTGTCTGCTCCTCACTCCCAAGCCACAGCCTGCCCAGCCCTGCTGCTCCCTCTCACTCCTGACCCACAGTACCCCACACCCTGGCAAGATGTGTTGGGACCTTCCCTCCCCAGCCTCCAAACTCCATACACACACCACAGCCCCTCCCATACCTTCATAAATAACCCTTCTTCTGTCCCCCACACACATACTTCAAAAATAGCATCTCATGATTTACATGCCAATTGCTTGATTGTTTTAAGAGTTTGTCTCATGATTTTTGCCACGGTGTGGTTGCCAATACTGGATTCACCAGGTACCTGCCTGAAGCTAACCACTTGCATTCCTTCACACGTTTTTCCCCCTTCCCCTCCTAGCTCTACCCATTGTCTTCCAAACTTCCACTCTACACATTCACAGAC
>NW_017729022.1:31242021-31242404 GCF_001723915.1 Gavialis gangeticus | reverse complement strand
AGATCCAGGAATGGTGATGGTTCTGTTGTGAGGTGTAGTATAGTGGGAGCGGTGGAGATGTGTTGGCAGGTTTTACATTTCTTGTTCTGGTATGGCTTGGATCCCTTTGGTATGGTTTGGGTCATAGGGAATTTGATTCTGGTGATGAGGTTAGCCAGGTTTGGTGCTTGTTTAAAGGATAGGATGGGTGGCTCTGGAAAGATATCTTTAAGAATCTTAAAGTTTGCATGTGCAACTTGGTTGATGGAGATCTCTGGATAGATCCCTTTTAAGAATCTAGTGACACTGGGGTCATGTGGCTGAGCTCCCGGGGCAAAGGCAGCAGGGCACAGAGCTCTGAGCCTGCAGTGGGAAGCCCACCTCTGCCCTGCGGGGAGCATTCC
>NW_017729022.1:31236910-31241310 GCF_001723915.1 Gavialis gangeticus | reverse complement strand
TACTCCTCTTTGGAGATTTCACCCCCCTTCCACCGGGCGTACGCCGCCTTTTTGGCGAGCAGGCAGTCCCGGACGCCCTTGTTGAGCCAGGGGGGCTTACGGACACTCCTGCCCCCCTTGCTTCTTGTCGGGATGGACACCCCTTGGGCCGTGAGTATCGTTTCCTTAAGGAACGTCCACTCGTCCTGGACACCGAGTTCCTCTGCCCTCAAGGACCCCAGTGCCTCTCCCACTAATCTCCTCATCTCAACAAAGTTGGCCCTCCTGAAGTCAAGGGCTACCGCCTTGCTGCGGGCCCTTGACACCCTACGCTGGATGGCGAATTCCAGCAAGCGATGATCACTATTGCCCAGGTTCTTGTTACACTTTTATCTTCTTTCCTACCTTGGAGGACTCAGTACAGCAAGAGAGTCTCCCAGTGCCCAAAGAAGGGTGTTTGTGACCGAAAGTTTGCAAAGAACTTTTTTCTAACTCTTTAGTTGGTCTAATAACAGATATCGCACTTACTCAAAGAACCTCATCTGCCCATAAATGTTACCATGTGTTTTCATACATGAACTTAAAAACTTCAGACAGGGGAAGCCTTTAATTAACTTGGCTACCATTGTCATAAGCCACTGATCAAAGGAAGTCACTTAGGAGTATTGCAGCAGGCAAAAGCCTGTACCTCTCTGTTCTCTGAAAAGCTTACAGCTGGCTACCAGTGCCCCCAAAATGTGAACAGTACTGGTTAATGACATACAGTGACCTGTGGATGTATCCAGAGAGGTGCATTGGTGAAGTTACACTCCCCTGTCCCCTTTGATTTCTGCACCAGCCAAAGTTTAAAACCAACTGCCTGGCAGTGGCAGCAGCACTTCTACTCAGGCAGTGCTGAGGGAGTGATTTGACTTCATGGCTCATTAAAATCTCCCTGATTCCTTCTAAACTCTTCATTTAACAAGAATTGGTGATCCTCTCTCCTTTTTAATGGTCTTAATGTTCCACTAATCAGGTTAGCCTTTCTTCTGCAATTCTGCTTTTAGTTGCTTCTGGTAATGTAGCTCCTATTTCACAGGCTTGCAGACTCTTTTTAACTCATTCCAATAATGTTATATTTGTTTTTGCTTCAGTCTTAAAACTTAGGCCCCTAGCATCTTAGCAAAGCTTCTAGTTTCTTTCTTCCTGGAGAAAAATATATTTTGAGGATGATGTTTCATACTGTCTTCACTCCTCTTCAAAATCCTAGATCTGCCCATGGAGGGACCTGCCTAGGATCGTGCTGATTTAACACAACCACTGTACTCATTACATCAGCAGATAACTGAGCACTTAAGTACACTGGAATTTTCTTATCCCATGTGGAAAAGTGTAATGGATATACATACCTTGGGTTTTTGTCAAAAATCGCCGTGACATTTTTTGATGTTTCAATAAAAGATAAAAATCTGAAAATCAGTTGTTTTGGTTTATGGTGACCAAAAACTATCACCTGAAAAACAAAATGTGGAGGGGTGGGAATTGATTTACTGACATAATTTTGGAAGAAAATAGAAACTTTTTCCTGAATATTTTAACTGAATTTTGGGAAAAAAAAATGACCAAGCCTTTTTAAACTCCATATTAGCAAAAACTGAAAGTTGCCATCACTTGGTGCAGCCTTTTCAGGAGCAGTCTGTTTTTTCTTTGGGAGGCATCTCATCTACACAGGAAGCCCTGTTTTTGACATGCAACTTGGACATCTCTGCTCTAGTTTGACTTGTTATGCTTTGGGTATGGATTTGCCCACAGAAGGGCAGGTGGCGTTACCACTACTGTCCTCCTTGGGAGTTGCAGTACATCAGAAACATTTTCCATCTCCAGCTCAGGGCCCCACACCAGACTTTTGCTGACTTTTTTGGCCTAGTCCCTGGACTGAATTGAGCTCTTTTAAAACTGTTAAAAAGACCAGCATCTGCTATACTAAATAGGATCTCACTGAGTTCACATCCCTGTGGATTTCAGTAGGATTATTCACAAAGCAATGTGCTATTAAGATCAAGTAAAGGATTAGGAACCAGTACTAAAATGATAAGAATTAGTTTATAGTCAGATACTGAGTACCATTAAGAAATTATTAGTCTAATTTAATGGATTAATATTTTTATGTATGCATATATAATGGAACATGACCTTTGAAGGTCATAAAACTTAACTCTGAGAAACTTAATATACTGTCTAACCTTAAAATACTCTCTATGTGAATCCCTTAGTTTTTTCTTTGGTGGTCTACCTCTGAAAACAGTAGGTGTGGAAAGAACTGATAGAAACAAGCTGAACTCAGTCACCATGTTTTTGACAGCATGGAGTCACTAGGGATTGTTAAGGACTCACTTTCCTCTTTCAAAGAACAGCTGCCTACTCCAGAACATCAGTGACTGGCCTGCTTTGATTAGCATTAAGCTTGAGTTTGATCTATGAGTCTAACACACTGCACAAGTTCAAAAGCTGAACTTAACTCCTGTCAGATTCCTTAGTGTCCTATTTCACTTCTCTGACTTCAGTGAAACTGTGAAGTGCACAGTGCAGATGACCTGTGCTAACTGATGTCTGGTAGAATCCAGATTTTATGAATAATGAAACGTAGTAGAAAAGAGTATTTAGTATAATTGGCAGGAAGATAACAAAGGAAAAAAGCTCTCAGGTACCTGTGGAGAAGAGTCTTGCTGTTAATGTGCGTGTCCACCATAGGCATGGGCAGTTAGATCTTTACTTAAGTACAACGATAAAAGAAAGGTGCTTCATTTAAGCTATTTACTCAGTGGGTAGAAAGATTTCTACATTTATATAAAATTCAGTTCCATGGTATCTGGATCTTTAAATGTGTCTCAGAAAGTCAGCATTGAAGTCACTAAGACTTGTCCTTGAATAACAAGTCAGGACACAAAGATTCAACCCAATAATTTTAGTTCCAAGTAATACTAGGGGGAGAACTGGACTTCTGCATGTAATGAAGCGAGGTATAAATGGGACAAAAATGTCAGAAGTCAATAGCAACTATGGATAATCAGAAGTTCTGAAAATAAGATCAAGCTGCAAATACATGAAAAAACCCCCAAACAATAAAGCACCATAGCACCTTTAGAGTTAATGAATGATTATATATTTTTAACTAAACAAGCCCACTGTTAACTCAAGTAGATATGATGGTCAGTATTTGTTTTGCTAGTTTTGCTAAAGGGATTGTAATATGTAACTATTGAGAAATGTTTTAGTATTCTCTACTCACTGGGAGAAAGACACAAAGTCAAAAATAATGATGCTGTGACCCATACTGCATCTGGGGAATATTTAGAAAGGCTGCACTCCTAGTAGATCAGTATGCCTTATGTGTTTACATCATGGACATGTCAGTCACACAGTGACAGCCTAGAGGACAAGCAGAAAAGACTGAGAGGGGTTTACAAAGCTATTAGTTTAAAAAGGAACTCAATATCCCCAGTCTGGAAGCACAATTAATCTAGATAGCAAGACTGCTGTCAGCAAGGATCAGGATATTTGCAACAGTGTGCAGCTCATGAAATGGCTACATTGTTCCTTTTTGTCAAAAAGTTCATTACTCTGACCATGATTTAGGCACCATATTTTGTGAAACGTCAAAAAATCCTTTGGTTTTGAGAGAAGCCTTCCTGCATGGCAAAATATAAATAAATAAATAAATAAATAAATAAATAATAATAATAAAATAAATTCCAAGAATTTGTGCTCTGACTCAATGAGCATGATGGCACTGGATTCACAACTTCTGTTCTTGCTTAAAGCAAAAAAGAAAAAAAAGGAACGTGAATGATTCGTATCCTGTGTCACTGCAGAAACAGTAGTTTGGAAGTGAGCCAAAGCACATCAAAGTCAATGGGAGTCTTTTCTTTGTCTCTAATGGGATTAGGATCATGAAGTTATAGAAAGAGACCTCAAAAGTCATTGGGCAAGTCCAGACAAGTGTGCATGTGCATTTCTCGGGGACAAAGAGCAGAGGCACTTGGTTGTGCCACTGCTACTTCTCCCTGGGGAACTGCTCTGCATGCATGCTCTGGCATGCTGCAAATTGTCCTGGGTGGGAGTGGGGGAGTCTGGGGCCAGCACCTGAGTTGGCCCCCTTAGCCTTACCTGGGTTCCTGGAGGACTTCTGGGGCTGCAGTGGTGGTAATCCAGGCATGCAGAGCCTGGCCAACAGCCAAAGCATGGTCTGGCCAGCCAGGCTCCAGTTGTGGGTGGTGCATGCTGCCTTCATGTGCGCCATCCTGCTTTTTTCTGTCATGGTTTTATTTATTTCTTTACACCAGGATATCCCAGTGTCAAAAAACCCCACTGAGCTGCTAATTTGCAGCATGGCAAATGCCTGCACATGTGATACATGCGGTCTGTGGTGCCACAAATGGGAC
>NW_017729022.1:31226714-31231910 GCF_001723915.1 Gavialis gangeticus | reverse complement strand
TGGTGCATGCTGCCTTCATGTGCGCCATCCTGCTTTTTTCTGTCATGGTTTTATTTATTTCTTTACACCAGGATATCCCAGTGTCAAAAAACCCCACTGAGCTGCTAATTTGCAGCATGGCAAATGCCTGCACATGTGATACATGCGGTCTGTGGTGCCACAGATGGGACTCCAGCACTGCAAACCGTACATGCATGCTTGTGGGGATGCACCCATTCAGTCCAAACCAAAGACAGATGCAGGATGTAGTATTCTTGAATCATACCAGACAGATGCCCATCCTTCATCTTCTTGAAAACCTCCAAGGGAGAAGATTCCATAATTTATCTGGGCAGCTTGTTCTTTTGTCCCACTGCTCTTATACTTAGGAAGTTTCTCTTAAATTTATTTTGGAGGCCTTTTATGTTGCCCTGTGTACATTTACTTTCTGCACTACATACAGCATTTAAGGCCCTGCAGGGTGTCATGCTTCACTTGAAGTACATACCCAAGTACATTTAAGGCTTACCTTTTTTTCTGAATCTGGACTTTAGTTACTATCAAATACTTTTTAAAAATCTAATGTAAGAAACCTTTCTGACCTACTAGTACCCGTTACCCATCACACACTTATATGCCAGATTATTATAGTATGCTGAATTTATTCTTAAAAAAGAGGGAGAAATGGATTGGGAACAGAATCTGCCTCCAACTAGCAGTAGCAGGCAACACAGAGGATTTCATTTGCTAAGTACCTGGGCAAAGCTGAGTGCATTGGCATATAATTTGCAATTATATAACTGTGATTCACTTAGGTATGGGGGCTTCCCAATACAGGTACATAATTTTTAGACTTTAGTGAATAAGCACTGGAAAACCTGCATATTTAGATACTTAAGGAAAAGGATGTGATCTTAAAAAGTGTGGAACACCAGGTAACTTACACACCTCTGAAAGTCAGGCCATTTAAAATTCTGTACCTAAATATGGCTTTACTTTCATGTTATAATTAAACCAGGAAAGCACTAAAGGAGGCACTGAGCTCAGAATGGCTTTGTGCTGTCATGTGAACTCTGTATCCCAGAGCCACTAGATCAAACTACCAACTACAGCCTTTGCATATCAGAGAAAGGAACTACACCTTTCCCATCCTGAAATGTGTGAACTGAGAGTAGCTGTTCACAATATGGGTGAATACTTTTCATAAGCACTGCAAAGTTTTGGGATTGATTTCAGACAGCTGGAAACCCTGTCATTATAGCCAGGGAGTTTTCCCAACTGTTTTAACGAGGTCTGAACTTTTTTATTTCGCAAGTACCATTGTAAATACCTCCTCTTATACCAGGAAGCTAAGAATTAGGGTGGTAGCAGCTGTAAAGCTAAAACCTCTGTTGAATATCCACAATGCTGACTGGGAACAGTTACTTGTAATAGCCTGATGTCAAATTCAGAAGTACATAGTACTGCAGGATACACAGCAGGGGTGGATCCATGGCATGTTGAAGTGGCGTGGGAACCCCCCTTCCATAGTGAAGGTCACATGCCAGCAGCTTCATTTTCCAGTGTCTGGCTCCCCTGCAGTGCCCAAAGCTGAAGTGGGACACCTTGGGGGACCAAGTAGGTCCCATCCTGTGGGAAGACTGTACCAGAGGGTAGCGGCTTCTGGGGACTTTTTGGAGTCCCCATGCTTGGAACCCCTCTCTGATCCAGTCCAGGCACCTCCCCTCCCATTCTCTCTCATCCTTTCCAGAAGGGGTTGCCTGTGGGTGTAAGAAGGGGCAACCTGCCTACTGCTGTCTCTGGCTGATGTGGGGTCAGGGGAATCTCAGGGCTCTTCTTGCACCAATCCAGCTAAAGGCTTCAGTAAGTGGCAGTGTGGGATACTGGGCTTTGCTGCAAACAGTGCTGGAGGCATCAGGTGGGTCCCTCCCAGCCTTGGGGAGAACCCCTGGGGGTAAGCATGGAGCAGAAGTGCCTGGAAGGCAGGGTTTACCCCTGGCATCCCCATCCTCAGCCGTGTCTGGCACTTACCACAGCTAGTTCTCACAGCTGGAGGCCCCAGGGCCAGTGAGGGAAGGACAGTGGAGCAGGGATTTGACCCTACCACTTCTGCTGAGCCTGGTACCCTGAACAGACACTCCTCACAGCCCCCAGCTGAAGCTTCCCCCATCCCCCACCAGCAGTATGGACTGGTCAGCTGGGAACAATCAGTGGGAGTGGGCTTCCTGCCCATATCCCTCATGTCATTTTGGATTCAAGGCATGTCTCACTGGATTTGAGGCACCCCTCCACAGCTTTTGCAGCTTGAGTGTCACCCAATTTCAAAAACTAGTTTATATATCACAGTGCTTACCTCCTTAACACAGGGGCTAGGCAGTAGGGATGTGAGGTTGTCCAGGCAGGGACAAACCTGAGCCTGATTTATCTGCTTATCTCCTCATGCCTTACAGTACCCTTCAAAGGATATGATGACCGCCCTGGAAACCTGATTGCAATTAACTGATGCAATGCCCCAATCTGGTCCCCTGAAACTTCAAAGCAACATGTTGTATTCAAAGGAACCACTGGAACATGCTATCTGGCCCATTCTGCACAGTACAAGCAATGGAGCACCTGACAAGAGCCTAATAAGTTAGGAGCTTCATGTGGATTTTTTTTTTTAAACAAAGGCTTCATGTACAATGTGCCATAGGAAGAGATCAGGAGATACAAAAGGCATCACCAATGCCTTCGCCCCCTGCAAAATTTATTTAGGTAAAATATGCCCAAATGATTCTAGGAAACCGACTGCTACAGAAGAACGCAACTGAGAGGAAGTCAGTGACAATGAGCTATGGCGATGTAGCATCAACAGGGAAAAACTACTCCCTTATTATAGCACACTGCTATGGCAATGTAGCAGCTAAAAATAACTATGTGGCTGGCACAGCGCAGTACATGGCTGGTTGGCTGGCACAGTGCAGTATGGGCTGGTTGGCTGGCACAGTGCAGTACGCCATCCAAAAGGAAGTACTAAATGATGGTGCAGTAATAACAGTGCCATAGGGCCACGTGTAGATATGCCCAGTTCCTTCCATTAGCTCAGCATCCAGCAGGTAGGCTTTGATTAATTGGGCTTACAGAGTGTTGCATGAATCTGTAAAGCTAATTATCAAAGCACTCTAGCTATTGGAGAGCAGCTTGTTTTACTGCTATAAATACCACTTATGCAAATTCACAATCCTGGGTTCTTACAAGGTGGTGGAGCTAAGGATGACTTAATTCAAGATTATGGGCCAGATTTTTCAGGTTGTGTGTCTTAGTGTAGTACAGTTGACACTACTTTTTTCAGGCCTTGAAGCTAAATCTAGGCAGTAATGCCTTGGAGAGTTATGCACAGACTTTCTGGGTGGAACATTACAGATAATTGCTATAGGACAACTCCCTACACAGCCTAGAAAAATTGGCTTGTCTTTCTTTATTACAGTGTAGTCATCAGGAGTTGTGGCATTTCTTAGATCATGACATATCATAAAAAATATAAACATTTTAGGCTTCTGAGCTGACCTAACCTCAGAGATGAAAGCTATTTTTCTTACCAGAGATGAGGCAGTTTCTTGTGTGGAATTTTTAACAGCTAATTAGCATTGAATCATAAAACATCCTGGCAAAGAGCTGAAAGTGAAATTGTTGTACAACAATTGAGTAGTTGAAGCCTTGATGCATAATTACTCATAGTGAATAGGAACTGTTCATGGAAATGCACAGGTACCTAGATATTACCAATATTGGCAAATGCTACATAATATGACATTGTCACTCATTCTGATTAATGTGGTTGTAAATAAAGAAACTGACATTACAAAATATACTCTTCACTTGACCGAGTATCTAAGCAAAATAATAAACATGGAATGAGGCTGATATTGCTTAGATACCAACAACACCAATCTCTTAAAGTGAGGACAGTGCCCAGTATGTTGACAACTAGGAAAAAGTCATCATGAATAGCAAATAATTATGGATGGCATGATTTAGCCATGTTTCTAGTTTAAGAGTACTTTACTTAACAGAGAATTCCAACAGATTCAGAAAGGACACTTGCATAGAAAGACTATTCAACATAGAATCAAAGAAAATTAGGGTTGGAAGGGACCTCAGGATGTCATCATCTACTCCAACTGTTTTCTCAAAGCATCCCCAAGTATATCACCCCAGCCAAGGCTTTGTCTACCCGGGTCTTAAAAACCTTCAAGGATGGAAATTCCATAACCTCTTTGGCTAACCTGCTCCAGTGCTTTACTTCTCTCCTAGTGTTTCCTCATATCTAACTTAAACTTCCATTGCTGTAACTTGAGACCATTGCTCCTTGTTCTGTCATCTGGCACCACTGCAAACAGATAGCTGAAGCCAGTGGAAAAACCCAGATGATCCCAGGGATACCATGATCATGACAATCTTCAAGAAAGGAGACAGATTCAACGGTAGAAATTACAGATGAATCACCTTGTTGTCCGCTATAGGAAAGATCATTGCAAGAACCCTTCTGAACCATCTCTTTCCACTTCATAGACTTTCATAGATTTCATAGATACTTGGGCTGAAAGGGACTCCAGAGGATCATCGAGTATAGCCCCCTGCCCCAGGGGCAGGAAGTCAGCAGGGATCATAGGATCCCAGCAAGATAAGCATCCAAATGTGTCTTGAAGGCATTCAAAGTGGGTGCTTAAACTGCCTCCGTCTATTCCAAAACTTGGGGGCTTGGACAGTGAAAAAGTTCTTTCTTATGTCCAGCCTGAATCAGGCGCAGTGGAGTTTGTTACCATTCAATCTTGTCATCCCTTGGGGCGCTCTGGTGAACAGACGTTCCCCCAGGAACTGATGGTCACCCCTGATAAACTTACAGGTGGCCACCAGATCACCCGAGCCTGCGCTTTTCCAGGCTAAAGAGCCCCATGGCTCTCAGCCTCTCCTCATAAGGTCTGTTTTCCTGACCTCTGATCATGCACGTGGCTCTCCTCTGCACCCTCTCAAGCTTCTCCACATCCTTTTTGAATTGTGGAGCCCAAAACTGGACGCAGTACTCCATCTGCAGCCTCACCAAGGCCAAGTACAATGGGAGAATGATGTCCCGGGATTTGCTTGAGAAGCATCTATGGATGCAAGCCAGCGTTTTGCTCACTTTACTAGCTGCAGCTTCACACTGAAGGCTCATGTTCATCTTGTGGTCAAGCATGA
>NW_017729022.1:31208418-31225780 GCF_001723915.1 Gavialis gangeticus | reverse complement strand
ACTTCCTGCATCAGATAGAGGTCATCCACACATGAGAGAAAGCTTTGCGACCACTTGGATTTGGCCGAGCACTCCTCCCACGAGATGTTTGGGTAGTTAAAGTCTCCCATGACAAACATACACCGGGAGTGTGTGGCCTCAGCCAATTCCCTGGTGAACTCCTGGTCAAGGTCTTGACTCTGGGTAGGGGGTCTGTAGTAGACCCCCACCATAGTATCCCCTGTGCCATGTTCCCCACAGATTTTAACCCGGAGGGTCTCAAGTCATCCACCATGGGTGCCAATGTTGGTTTGCAGGGATGCGTAGCTTTCCTTGACATAGACAGCTACGTCCCTGCCCCTTTTGTCCACTCGATCTCTCCTGTACAGGGTATAGCTATCTATACCCGTGGTCCAGTCATGGGTGGAGTCCCACCAGGTCTCCATTATCCCAATGACATAGTTATTTGCATTTAGCAGGAGAACAAGTTCCTCCTGTTTATTCTCCAGGCTCCTGGCATTTGTGTATAGACATGCAAGTGTCCCCTTGGGGGCCCTTGCCCTGCCTACATTTTGTTCCAGGGCTAGGGCTGGGGTGGGATCCCTTATATGCCTTGGCCTGCTGGCTTTGCAAGGGCCACTCAGTGGGCCAGCAGTGGCAGTAGTCCCCCCATCCCCCAGTGGGCTTAGTTTAAAGCCCAGTGGAGCAGGTCAGCCAGTCTGGCTGAGAAGAGCCTCCTCCCCAACGGAGAGAGGTGGAGGCCATCCCTTCCCAGGAGCTCACTGCCTCTCTCTCCGAAGAGTGGACTGTGGTCATGGAAGCCAAAGCCTTCCCGATGACTTGCTTAAGAGCTCCTCCTGGAATCTCATTGTGGGTTTGCACATCAAAAGGCACAACTGATGTGACCTTCACTGCTCACCAGCTGCAGGAAAAAATGCCAGGAACAACATAAACCTCTCTATGTGTCCTTCTTTGACCTCATGAAAACTTTGACTGTCAATTGAGAAGCATTGTGGAGGATCCTTCTGAGGCACAGATACCCACTGAAATTTGTCACCAATCTTTTCCTGGTCCATGATGGTATGTGAGCAGTGGTTCTGTTCTCTGTAATGGATCTATCGCAGATAACTTTGAGGTTAAGACTGGGGTTAAACAAGGCTGTGTCATTGCTCTAACTCTCTTCTCAATATTCCTTACCATGATGTTACATCTGACCACCAACAAGCTTCCAGCTGGAGTGGAGCTAAATTACCAACTGGGCACATCTACACGAGATGCTTTCCTGTGAAGTATAGCAAATTACTGTGTAGTAAGCATCACCATCTACATGTGCAGACCCTACTCCTTTTCAGTTGCTCTACTTTGTAGTTAATTTACTACCTGCAAATGCAAGTAGAAAATTAACTGCAGAGTAATTACTGTGTAGTAAGATACTTGTAGACAGTCAACCATGAGCAAATCTGCTTCTGGTCAGCTGGGAAGCAGGGGGTGGGAGATGGCTTTCTACCCTCAGGACCTGCCTGCTGCTGGCATGGGCTCTACCACTGAAGTCCAGGTGGGGGCAATGTCCCCCTGTCCCAGCAGCAGGGAACTCCTGGCTGCTACTCCACATTCATGGCATGGGGGCCAGGAGCTCCTTGTACAGGGAGAGTTTCCACTACCCCCTCCCACCAGTCTAGAGCTGGCTGGTGCCTACTTCAGATCGGGACAGTTCCCAGCCACCCTTGGGCTGTTTGGGGAAGTCTGCACATGCAGGCTGGAGGCGGATGGGGACTACCCTGTTTCAGACAGTCCCCAGCGAGCTCCAGGCTGCATATGTAGGCTTTCCCATGCAGCCCAGGGCTGGCCAGGAACTTTCCCAGTCTGGGTTAGGTCCCAGCCCTGCAGCTTTTTACTAGGTCTGTGCCCAATCAAGCAATTGAGGAACGGGGCTTGGAAAGAGCTGTGGGGGAGGGGCAGGTCCCAGCCTCCTGCTCCAATCCACTGGTGGGGCAGCTAGCAGTGTGCCCCTGCTGGGGCAGGAAATCCCCGACCAGCTGTGTGCTCACTTCTAGCTGCCCCACGTATGGATCAGGGCAGGGGCTGGGACCTGCTTCTCCCCCACAGCTCTTTCCAAGCTGCCTGCTGCTGACTGGGGAGTTCAGACTGGGAGATCCCTGCTGCCGGGGCAAGGGGACATTTTCCCTGCCTGGCTCTGCCATCAGAGTCCACCCTGGCAGCAGGCAGCTCCCACGAGCAGGGAACAATTTCTCAGTCCCTGACAGTGGACAGCTGTCTCCTAGGCCCATGCTCTCTGCCAGGCCAGGCCCTGCCAGGCCCTGGGCATGCCCATTGGATGGTAAATTGTTTAATCTCAGTCAGCTTTGAGCCAAAACCAAGACTACTCTGACCTCAATCATTGTGCTCCAGTACACTGATGATGCTATAGTGTGCGCTCACTCAGAAGCAGATCTTCTGATAATTGTTGATGTCTTTACTGAGGCATATAAGAAAATGGGACTTGTGCTTATCATTCAGAAGACTAAAGTTCTCCATCAACAAGCTCTTAATGAGCAGTCCCCAGCTCTGGTAATTCAGATATATGGCGAGACACTGAAGAAATGCAACATTGCCTCAAATGGGCAGTGCAGCCTTCAGATGCCTGAGGAAATTGGTGTTTGAAGATTGTAACATCAATTTTGAATCAAGCTCATGGTTTATCAAGCAGTCATGATCCCTACCTTGCTGTAGGGTGCTGAGATAGTCAACATATGGGAGACACCTCTAGCCACTGGAGAAGTACCATCAGTGCTGCCTATGGAAGATCCTTTGAATCCTGTGGAAAGATAGAGGTACTAGCATTAGTGTCCTTTAGCAAGAAAAATCACAAGCATTGAGATGATGATACTCCAGCATTGTTGTCGCTGGGCTGGCCATGTCATCTGGATGTCTGACTCCAGACTCTTCAAGCAAGTTTTATTCTCCCAGCTTAGTCAAGGCATGCACTCAGGAAGGGGGCTTCAAGGATGTCTTCAGGGCCAACTTGAAAAAAATGCAACATCAGCATCAGCTTGTGGGAGACTAAAGCCCAGGGCCATCCCAAAAGGAGGTCTGTTGCAAGGATCTCAGTACTTTGATTCCTCATGATGACAACATGAGATGAAAAAAGTGGGAATGGCAGAAACACATGCTGTGGACGGAATCAAGAATCTGGAGCCATCCACCCCACATGGAAACATGTGCCTGGGTTGCAGTATAACCTATTGATCTTGGATTGGCTTTGTCAGCCATCTTTGGACCCACAGATAAGAAAATCATGGAAGATAATCATCTTCATTTGCAAGGGATTGCCCATGAGTGGAAGGCTATTATTAACTCCCCTCTCAGTCTTCTCTTTTCCAGACTAAATAAGCTCAGTTCCTCTCATCAGTCATGTGCCCCAGCCACTTAGCCATTTTTGTTGCCCTCCACTGGACTCTTTCCAGTTTGTCCACATCCTTTCTGTAGTGGGGAGCCCAAAACTGTACACAGTACTCCAGACGTGGCCTCATCAGTACCAAATAGAGTGGAAATATCACTTCCCTTGATTGCTGGTAACGCTCCTATTAATGCAGCCCAATATG
This sequence comes from Gavialis gangeticus, assembly GCF_001723915.1. Lineage (NCBI taxonomy): Eukaryota > Metazoa > Chordata > Crocodylia > Gavialidae > Gavialis > Gavialis gangeticus. The sequence goes on along the minus strand of NW_017729022.1, from coordinate 31,222,199 downwards.
CCATTAACTTTATTGACAACAAGGGCACACTGTTGTCTGATATTAATCTTATTTTTTACTGTAAACCCCAGGTCCTTTTCTGCAGAGCTGCTACTTAGCTTGTCAATCCCCAGCCTGTATTGGTACATGGCGTAGGTCTGTCCTAAGTGCAGGACTTTGCGCTTGTCCTTACTAAACCTCATGAGATGTATTTTGGTCCAATCCTCCAATTTTTCTAGGTCTATCTGAATCCTAGCAGTACTCTCCAGCATACCTACTTCTCCCCCCAGCTTGGTGTCACCTGCAAACTTTCCTAGCGAGTATTCCATCCCACCTTCCAGACCATCAATGATGATATTGAACAAAACAGGCCCCAGGTCTGACCCCTGGGGCACTCCACTTGATACCAGCTGCCTACTAGACATCAATCCATTTATTTCTACCCTCTGAGACTGACCATCCAGCCAGTTTTTTATCTACCTTACATCCAACAGTCCATTCATCCAACCTGTACTTCCTTAACTTGCTTGCAAGAATCTTGTGGGAGACCATATCAAAAGCCTTGTTGAAGTCAAGGTATATCACATCTACTGCTTTCCCCACATCCACAGAGCCAGTTATGTCAGCATAGAAGGCAATTAGGTTGGTCAGGCATGACTTGCCCTTGGTGAATCCATGCTGACTGTTCCTAATCACCTTCTTCTCCAAGTGCTTAGAAATGGATTTCTGAGAACCTGCTCTATGATTTTCCAAGGACTGAGGTGAGGCTGACCAGTCTGTAGTTCCTTGGGTCCTCCTCCTTCCCTTTCTTAAAGATGGGCACTATATTTTCTCTTTTCCAATTAACCAGGACCTCTCCTTATCTCCATGAGTTTTCAGAAATAATGGTCAGTGTCTCTACAATCACATCAGCCAACTCCCTCAGTACCCTCACGTGCATTGCATCTGGTCCCATGAACTTGTGCGTATCTGAGTTTTCTAAATAACCTAACCAGTTCTTTTGCCACTGTTAGCTGCTCACCTCCTCCCCAAGCAGTTTGGGAGCTGATCTTGCCTGTGAAGACTGGGATGAAAAAGGCATTGAATACTTCTGCCATTTCCACATTATCTGTCACTAGGTTGCCTACCCCATTCATTAAAGGGCACATACTTTTCCTGACCTTCATTTTATTGCTGACATACTTGTAAAAACCCTTCTTGTTACCCTTCATGTAATAAGTTACAAGTCCCTTGTTAGCTGGGCTTTATCCTTTCTGATTTTATCCCTGCATGTCCAAGAAATACTCTTATATTCCTCCCTAGTCATTGTGCCAAGTTTCCACATCTTGTAAGCTTCCTGTCTTATGTTTTATCTCATTGAAGAGTTCCCTGAGAAGCCAAGCTGGTCTTCTGCCAGACATGCTAGTCTTTCTGCACATCAGATTTCTGATTTAGCAGACTCTCAAATATAATGACCCAAATGCCACAATTAGAATCTTTGCCTAAACAAGCTTAGTATATACATGCCTAAAGAAAGACAGAGGCAGACAGAGAAAATAGTTAGAACTGTGTTAAATATAGGAACATAATAAAATATGACTGGAAGAAATTTCAAAAGTGCATCTAGTCCAACCTTCTGCTCTCATTATATATATATTACTTAAAAATTAGATTTAGTTTCTGTAATTAAGGTTAAAATTTGGGCTGTAAGTGGAAGGATGTGATTGACATGTATAGCAAAGAAAAATGAATTTATAACTTGCTCCTCAGTAGTTAATACTACTGTGTGGATTGACTTGCAGTTAGCTACCCAAATCCTTTATGGGACTTAGCTCATTATGTTAGGTATTTGAATGCATAACTTTTAGGTTCCTAGACACTTAAGTAAGCTCAGGTTCTTTCTTCAGAGAAGATCTCTTACATGGGAAGACTTAGGCTTGTCAAAATAGCAATCCAATGTCTCCCCTATCTAGTAATAGAAGGTATATTTTAGAGAGGCTCCTTAACAGAAGATTGAGGGTGTTGGGTAACTGGAAGATGGTCCCTCTGTTAGTAGTTATGACTTAGGGTCTTGTTACCTCTTGCACTGTGAACCGCACATATGTTGAGCTGTGTTAGTGCTAGCTCAAGTTTAGAGCAGTCACAGTTCAGGCCAATAGGGGTCTGGGGGACTGAAAAGTAAGCATCCTCCCCTGCTCCCATTCCAGGCTTCCCCTGGTTCCCTGCTGCCTTCCTCCAGGTCTCCCCTCTGCCCCTTGGGGATCCCTCCTGCCTCCCCCTGCCCCTGAGGCATTACTTACTTGTGGCTGCCTGTGCTGTCCGTCCCTGGGAAGCAGAGAGGAAAGGGTGTGGACAAATGCGGGCTAAACAATACTACTATAAAGGTGGATAGACAACTAGTTGAATAGCCATAAGGAGAGGATAATTATAAATGAATCCATGTCAGAATGGCAGGAGGTTGCAAGGGCAATTTCACAGAGCTCTGTCCTGGGCCTAGCGCTCCGAACATGTTTAACAATTATTTGGATGCTGGGATAGGTTCTTGAGCAAATTTAGTGCAAGTGATATTAAAGTAGGAAGGATTGTGAAGAAATAGAACAGGATTGCAATTCAGAAGGGTCAGATTGGAAAATTATGCTGAAGCTAACAGGATGAAGTTCAATGCTAACAAGTGCAAGGTGCTACACTTCCAGAAGAACATTAAAAAAAAAATACTAGTACAAAGTGAATGACACCTGGCTGGATGGCAGCACTATACAGAAGGATCTAAGAATCTTGGTAGATCACAGACCCGATAGGAGTCGGCAGTGTGTGTGATGGAGCTGCACAAAAGATGAATGAGGTTTTGGGTTTCATAAATAGAAGCATTAGGTATAAGACATGGAATATGATAGTGTCTCTTTATTCAACATGGGTTAGGCCTTATCTATAATATTGTGTGCAATTCTGGGTTCCACATTATAGAAAGGACATAGAGAATTTAGACCAAAGGTAGGCCAGAAAGTGATAGATATTCAAAGAACTGCAAGAAGAAAAAGGAAAAACACCTTTTCTCCCTTGATGCAGACAGCAGAACATGTACCAATGGCTTGAATTTGCTGCCAAGTAGGTTGAGATTGGATATCAGGAAAAAAAAAATCACTGATAGAATAGTGAGCCAGTGGAATTGTCTGCTTAGTTAAGTTGTGGAATTTCCACCATTGGAGGTGTTCCAGAAGGCATTGGACAAGCATTGGTCAGGGATGATCTAGGCATGTACCATGCTATCTAGGCATATACCTGCTGTACCATGGCTATTTTCCATGTTTTGTGGCTTCACTGATTGCTACATGGGGCTGGGAAGGATTTTTTTTCCCTTTCCACATGTGAGGATTTTTCACATGTGAGGTTGTTCCACATGTGAGGATTTTTTTTGCCTTCTTTGGAAGCCTTGTGTGTCCGCTGCAGCCAAGGCTGTGGATTTTGACAGGGTGTGCCAGTGATCCAGCTGAGACTTAAACCTAGAGGTTCTTGGCTAGGAGGGCTTGCCTCACTGCTCAGAGCCATATCAATCACAATATTTGGGGCCAGGAAGGAATTTTACCCCATGGTCACATTGGTACAGACTTTGGGGTGTTTTGTCTTCCTCTGTAGCAGGCTGTGTGACACTCTTCCTTGGATCCCTAAAGTTTATTTTAACAACCCTTGCAGCAGCAGGACATTGCCCATGGTTGCCCTCTTGTTTTCCCTGTGGCAGGTTAGGGTGGTATGTCTAGTGGTTGTGTCAGAATTGTCTGTGTGGTTTTACTAATTGGGCAGACAATGGATTTGTATAGGATAGTTTGGGTAGGGATGATCCTACCTTTTGGCAGGACTAGATGATGTCTGAAGGTCCCTTCCAGCCCTGAATTTCTGATTCTATGACCTTTTGTCTAATAGTTTAAGGCTTAAAGGACTTGCTGAAGACATGGGAGACTTGGCTTCAAGGCCTTCCTCAGCCTGAGAAAATCTGAACTCACATCTGGGGTTCGGACTCGATGATCTATTGAGGTCCCTTCCGACGCTAACATCTATGAATCTATGAATCTGTCACTTCTCTAGGAAGTGCCCAAATGATCAGGCTGTGGACTGAGGGTACCTATTCACCTGCCCTTGTTGAAAGGACCACTGAGAAGCCAGCAGTGCACTCCCCTAAAAAGGGATATTAAACTACAGAGTCAGGTTTTATCCTGAGCTTTCTCTTTTTGATCCTATGACTACTGTATGCATTTAAGGACAGTAGAAGGTTTTCAACAGGAAGGCTGGGTATATTCTTGCCCAGCCTAACAAGTAGTTTGGTCTTTGGAGGTGGGGATACAGTGGATGCAAGGCTTGTAACACATGAGTCTCCTACATTCTTGCTGAGTACTCTAACCATATCTCTATTATATAAAAACTGGGCTCCTCTTTTGCCCAGGCTTTAAAAATAACTGGGACTGTATACTGTGAGGGACTTCATCCTGTCAGGATGTGTTATGTGAGCTCAGAGCATACGTGCCAGTTTGGGAATTTCAAGTGACATAGAGGTCATGGTCTCTGAATTTTTGGATCCTAGTAGGGGTTAGGTGCGAGTATAAAAGCAGGCTAGATCTGTGAAAGGCCAAAAAGGAATTGCTCCAAGAAAGGAAATCCAAAGAGGAAGGCAGCTAGTGACTTTTAAGCATTTCCAGGGTTAGGCAGCTGTTGAGGTTTGGGGTTGTTTTTTTTTGAGGGGGGGAGGGGGACGGGGATATTATAATTTTGGCATTAAATGCATAAAGTTCGGCTGACTCCTTGGACTTAACCCCTCCCACAAAGGTAGATGACTCATTCTTTTCTTTGCTTCTAAACTCTTTTGGTAGATATACATTTATTTATGGATTTACCTTAACAATTCTATCTGGGACACAATCTACTGGAAAATACTTACTTTCTATGACATCTCCAAAATCTGTGTCTCTGGTTTGTTATGAAATAAGAATATTTTAGAGCTCAAGCAATGACTCCACTGGGCCTACAGAATACAGGGAAAGAAATAGATACAATAATATATATTTGAATTAATACACTATAAATCATTCAGAGAAAATAGACATTAATCCCTTTGGTCAAGGTTGAATATGAGCTATGATTCAGAAATTGCTTATCTATTCATCAAAACACTTAGTCACTTTCAGATATGTCCAAAATCTATCTAAACCATTTTATACCCTAAAGGGATAAGACATTAAGATTGATATCTCTGTGTATCTACTGTGGCTTAACCAAGCAGGAAGGTCTTTTATTTTCTTTATTTTGTCTTAAGGTGACTTTTGTTTTAAACTGCATCACCGATTTGATTAGGATACATGCAACATAGCTAGCAGGTAATATCATTTTGGAAAAGTTAAACTATAGCTGAACATTGTTTCATTGACTATTTATCTTTAATACTGAACGTTGTTAGTAGTTCTTTTGGAGAAAAAGGAATAGTACTCAAATTCTAGGCCAGATTTAGCCACTCTCACTCTTGATCATTGGAACATTGTTCTGTAAGTATTTCCAGGGCAATGAGGTATTATGCAATATTTACTGTAAGAATCAGGCCTTTAGTTAACTTCAGTACATTGCCTGATAAAGAACTGGTGGCATTTTTATCAGTTGGTTTCTTTCTAGACCTACACATAGCATGAGACATTCCCATGGAAAATTGATACGTATCTGGAAGTTAAATTTAACAGTTGCAAACTTCTGTGCTTTAAATTCTCACAAACAAATGGCTTAAGACCATGTTTTAGTGCTTTCTCATCATCATATAACTTTAGAGCCCAAAAGTAATGTTCACTTGCTATGTCAAATGATCCTGATAATGCATCCCATAGAACTTAGGCACATGGGAGATCCCTGCCTACTTTCCTTACAACAGGGCTGTCCAACTTTTAAGTGCTCTCTCTATACATCTTATTTAGTTAACCTATAACAGTACATACCTATTCTGCCTTCCAGCTTCTAAGTGGCTGGGGGCCTCACGCTCTATGGGCTCCAAAAGTGAAGGCTGCACACTGTGGGGGGATGCATTAGTCAGACCCACTTGCCTCCCAGTTGCACCCTATATGGATGGATGGTTGCTCCACCACATTGTCACACCATATGTACAGGCAGGTTCTTCCTACCTTGTCACACCAAACTTGAGCGTGAGCAGATGCTCTTCCACTCCTTTGAACTTAATGCATGGGTAGGCGCATTTCCCCTCACCCCCAACATTGCACAGTGTGTAGGCAGGCAGAAGACGCTCCCCCATCTCACTTCCCTTCTGCCCTGTGCACATGGGGGCTGGCACCCTTGTCCCTGCATAGTGCAGCACAGCATGACACTGCCTTACCTGCAGCTCCCTGCAGGTTCATTTGTGGCTCTTAGCCACACAACTGTTTGGGGCTGCCAGGTTCCCCCACACTGTGGGCTGATCACTGCTGCCCCTGAAGCTGGGTTGGCAGCGTAAGCCAGGAGGAGGAGGAGGAGACCCAAGCTGCTTCTGTAACCTGAGCAATTGGGGCTGCAGCAGCCAGGTGGGAACCAAATGACATCCCCTTGTGGATTCCCTGTGGCCTGCAGGCCACCAGTTAGTTGGACAGTCCTGCCTTAAAACAGGGCTATTTTCTGCCTATAGTGAAGCAATCATTGGAAAAGGAGCTTGCTTTTATTTTTATTTCTAAGATCAATAAAAACCAGGGAGAATGTGTTTTCCAGCAAACCTGGCATTATGAACCACATGAACGTCTGAGAGTTTCATTATATATCACAGAAGGAAGGATTGCTCTTCGAGGGAAAGCACTGAGTGATCAGGGACTCAGGAAGTTTGTGTTTAATGCCCCACTCTGCCACAGACTTCTTACTTTGTGCAACTGACTGTGCTGTACATTTCTCATTTGTAAAATTTCTTTTTACTATCCTTAGCATCTAAACAGGCAAGACAGGCAAAGGAATTGTCTCTTGCTTTGTGCAAATCCCCTGAATTAAGCCATTTTATACTAAAGTATAACTGGATGGGAAAGACAAAGCTTCTGGCTAGCTCAAAAGTAGAAAACACTTAAAAATCTGAAGCATGAAACAAAAGCAGTATTCCATGCTGAAATAATCACATTTTAAAAGCAGGTTTTTGTAAGTGCAAATTGAATTGCTTTTTTTTTTTCCTCCAAAGAGGAGAGCAATATACCACAAACCTCGGTTACAGATACAGAGACCCAGGGTTCAGACACTGCAGCAGTAAGTGTGGAATAAAAAACTAAATACAAATTGGAATAGAAGATATTGCTTGGAAAATGTCCCTCAAGTTAACCTTTAATCCCTACTGGCTAAAAAGGGCATTAGTACCCGACACAGGGGTTTAATTCTCTCTAAAATTAAAGCAGTGTTTTTTCAAAAACACCACTTCAATTTAGGGCAAAGTAAACCCCCATGTTGTGTATACCCGTGTTGGAGCCTGATTCTTACCTGCCTCTCTAGCAGCGGGGAGGGGAGAGTGAACTGTTGGCAGGCAGAGTGGTCCCTTAACTGGGGGGGGCTGGTGTTTCCCTCTGCAGCAGCGGTGGCACCCCACCAGGCAGCACCTGCCCACAGGCACCCAGCTCAGACAGTCCTGGGGAGCACTGCAGCCACAAAGGGAAGCACTGGGCCCCCATGCAGCTCAGGCAGGCAGGCAGGCAAGCTGCGGGGGGCAGGGAGGAAAAAAAATCAGGCTCGCCACTATTTCTTTTTTTTTCCCCCCCCTTTTGTGGAGCCTGGCTTCCCAGGCTGCTGCCGGGCTGCCTTCATGGTCCACCTGCACAGCCCCTGAGCTGCACGGAGCCCAGTGCTTCCCTCTGCAGGTAAGGTAGGAAACTAAAACTCCTCGGAGGTGTTTTACTTTGCAGCGCCACAAAGTCATTTGCTATGTCCCAAAGTCATTTAAGGTGCATTATGCTGACAAAAGCGCTACAGTGGCTGGAATAAATGTGCAATACACTGACAAATGTGCAAACAGAAATGCCATTAAAACAGTGCAAAAGGTATTTAACCCACTTTAAAGCGTCATCTACAAATGCCCTAGGAGCTTATAGAGCAAATGGGGGTTTATATATACACATTAAAATAGCATATATTTTCTGCACACAGGTCACATAAAACCAGACTTATTTAAACAGTCACATTTGGAGTGTACACAAAGATCCTTGTGAAGCACAAACAACTGCATTAGAAATAAGATAAAAGTATTTACAAGGGGAGAATGCCTGGATGAAAGTACAATGAACAAAGAAAGTCATAGTGAACAGCAATATTTGTGGAAAAAATAGATTTATAAAACCTCCATGTGTAATGTAGGTTGGCCAAGTGTCAGGTACCAGGTGAAAGGACAACTACTGAAACTAAAGGGCAAAACAAGATGTAGAAGCATTTGACTAGGAAAAATAGGTAAAACATGGGGGACTCTATTCCCAACAAGTACAGAAAGATATACTTGTTACTTACCAAGTATGTTCAACTTCTGTCAGACGGTTATTTAGGGGCATGCCATCCTTGTGTGACACATGGCTCATGCTGTACAAAAATATATACATCTGAAGTTCTGTCAGAGCTGTGTTCATGATACAAAAATATTACTATCATTACTTTTACTGATACCAAAAAGCAAATTAGTCTTTTGCAGTTGTAAATGACTTTAATTCAAAGTATTCGCCCCAAGCTAAGTAAAGTCTGTTTATGTTAGCATTCGACTGGAAATAAATGACACATGGACATCAGTAGCTGATAGACGAGTAACAGAACATGAATAAAATCATATTTCTTTTGTGTTTTTTTCCATACGCTTTATGTATATGGATAGACTAGCATTCTTTCTTCAACTGCAGTATATACCATACTTTCTTTGTACTGACTATTGCCTTAGTATATAAATCCAGGTATTTTAACCTAGACTGACACAAAGACAGTAGTTCAGCATACTAAAGAAAATATATTACATGCTAAAGTTAAAGCATGGATGCTAGTCTATCCACAAATTTCTATTTGTCCTATATCCTTTTTTTCATACAAGTATTGAAAACTGTCAAGATTTATTCTGATAAATGCTACCTGTTTCAATGTTTTAAGCACCAAAGTTATTCTTTCATCATTTTTTTGTACCTCCTGCATTGCTGATAAAAACAGAAAACACACTTGCACATTAGCAAATAGGATAATAGAAGTCCGCATTGCTAGCATTTTCCATATTTTTTATTTTTATCTCCAGTCAAGAAAAAAGTTAATTATTATTAGCTAGAGGCCATGCAGCAAAAAACAAAGTATTGTCTCAGACTGTATGAGCCTTGTCATTGGTTATAATTACATTATGTGGAAGATGTACACAACTCTGAAATCAGATTAGTTCATTAGTTTCTATATATGACAGACACAGCAGACTAATTTATATTATATAACATCTCCATATCCATGTTGGCAGGAAGGTAGAACCTGGTGAATTAGGACTAATTGGAATTTGATCCACCAAAACAGTAGACTCTAATTCTGCCTTAAATCTGGATTGCATTTAAATGCAAAGCTGCCTAAAAGTTAGTGTAACCCCCACCGGAGAGAGGTCTGATTGTGTAAAGCTTGTATGACAGCTTTTATGCTATGTGCTGGCCCATATGAAAAAAAGGGATATTGCCTGGGAATGAAGTTGTGACTGAGGCTACCCTATACTTCAGTGATTTATGAAGGCTGCATCAGTTGCTTGGGGCCATTGACAGATGGCATAGTATACATAACTTTGGCTTCCCTCATTTATGGCAGGGGATCACCTTCATTTGCTATGAGCTTAGATAAACTTAGAAGAGCATAAATATAGCTTAAAGCCACCACTGCACCAACACTTACTCAGTCCTGATTTGCACTATGTGCTCCTTGATGGCAAACCCAGATTGAGATGCGAAGGACTCTCCAAGGTATCAGTGCTTCCTTGAACAGATTCTTATAGATTCTAACACAGACTCTGCCTTATTTCATCTTCCATACTTTTCTTTCCTGTATCCTGTTTCCCATCTCCAAACAAATAGACTTCCAATTATCCTAGTCTCACCTCCTTGGTCCACTCTAATCTCCTGAGAGACTCTAGTGTTTTCATTCTCTCTGGGCGTGTCTACACGTGACGCTTAATGCACAGTAAACTAATTCAACTGAACATTAGCACATCACAGCAAAAACCATGCTAATGTACTAATGTGCAGTAGAGTTAGTTTACTGCTCATTGGGTGCATCTACACAAGATGCTACATTGCTGTAGCAATGTAGGTTGTCACTAGGGCGACATAGCATCAGTAGGCACTAACTGTGATGCTGTTGCTATTGCACAGTAGCAATGAGCTCATTGCTACTGTGCAGTAGGGTTGGAAATGACCCATGCAGTGCTGGGACTGTGCAGTACCACTGGGTACTGAGCAGTCATTTAGTCCTAATGCTAAAGCAAGTACTAAATGACTGCATAGTATCAACTGCACAGTGGGGCGCATGTGTAGATGTGTCCATTAAGCATCACAAAAGACTGTGTGCCTTTGCAACTGCACAGTAGTGCTGGGTACTGTACATTTATGTAGTACTTCGTGTTAGAGATACTAAACTTAATGCACAGTAGCAAAGGTGCATTAATGCACGTGTAGACACAGCCACTGCTGTTTAAAATTCCTGCAGCTGTTGGGTCCAGTCCCTAAAGGACTAAAAGGATTAATCGATTCCCTTTCCTGGGAATGAGTGCAACAGGGGAAAACAGGAGCATTGGGAACAGGAAGTGGCTTGGGTAGGGGGTCCTAAAAAAGTTCAGACATGTGTTGTCTAACTTCTCTGTGCAGGTCTCATTACACAGGAGTGCTATCACAGTCCAAACATTCTTTAGAGCAACTGGCACTTGCTTGCATCTGTCAGTGTTTCCTTGCAATAAGTTGTGATCACTAACCACCTCACATTCACCAGTAAGATATACAAGCCTGAAGTCTAAGTACTTCAGAGAATTATGAGTGCTTTCATTCATTCACTTGGTCATGCACCCCTATTTCCATTCCTGTTGTTAATTGTTGGCAGTTTTCTCCAATAACATCAATCTGTGAAATTAAAGAAACTATTATCTCGATTGGTTTTACACTGAGATGCCCCTCCCTGAATGTAAAGATGTAATCTTTTCCTTTTGTATTGATGCATTTATTGATGACATGGGCATGTAAATTGTTGATGCGTGTCTTGGGAGCTCTCTACTCTGAGTTTCTGATTAATTGAGATGTACTACAAAGTGTCATCATGTGGTACATTAGCAAAGCTGTTAAAGTGGCTAGCTACAGCTTTGGAGATATGAGTTTAAGCCTTTCTCTGGACTCATGCCAAAGCTCCCCTTATACCTGGTCCCTCAGGCAAGAGTCAAAGGTGGCTAGACATGATTCTAGCCACATCACTCCCTCTGTGCTGTTAACTAGTGTGCCTTAACATACTAATCAATGGACTATTTGGCTTAGGGGGGGGCCCTTTCATTGATTGAGCACTATCCTTCTCTCTTGCCTAAGAAAGTAAAGCATTTTATTCATGAATGGAATAAAGTGACTAGAACTTAATGCTTTGTTTTAATTGCAATGTAGGTGCATACCAATAGAAAAGTAGAACTACACTGGTAGAGGGCTATAATTCAAGGGTCTTCTGTTGAAATAAATTGGAAATACACAAGCTAGCTCTCTTACTTGTAAGCCTTGCTATCTGACATTATACAATGCTTAGCAGTCACAAACATCACATTTAAAATCCATGCCATTAATATTCTATGTTACATTACCTTGTTTCCCATATGTCATATATGTGATATCAGGTTGAGATTTTCAAAGTCCCTGTTGCTTTTGAAAATCTATCCCTAGGAGTCATGTCTGACTTAGGGACTATATTTTGCAGTAGTGTTCCTTGTGTGTCTGATTTTCATTTGCCTTAATGAACTTCATGAACTGGAGCCTCATGAACTAGAGTAGTTGTACTCTAATCATCCATTATGAAACTATTCTGTCCTTAGTGAATGCTTAAAAATGCTGAAGGCATTCCTTTCCTACTTACCTCAGAATTCTGGGGGGCAATTAATCTGAACCTAGTGCTTTGTCAATTTGAATACTCTGAATAGTTTTATGATCTGCTCCATTAGAGTGATGTAAGTGTTCGAGAAGCACCTGAGAGAGTTAGTGTTTTGCATCATGGCTATTATTTCCCAATGTTTTTAGTGTTCACTGTTCCATTATGTCTATCCAAGAGGATGTACCTGAAACTAAAACATACAATAGAAAATACTAAAAAGAAGTGTTTGCATAAAATGCCTGACTGATCATGCTGGAGGAAAAAACTAGAAAGACTATTTAAGGAGTTTTTAAAAAAAAGGCCTAATATAATTTACATTAAGTCATTTGAGGGTTAAGCCAGCGAATTTAAGTTTACTATTAAAGCTAATGGCAAACAACACGTCAGTTGTGTTTGCCAAGCATTCTCGAGTCTGCAGTAATGGAATCCTGGACAAATATGCATTCTAAATGCAAGCTGGCTTACTCCCAGATAAATTACCTGAGTGATAAACATATGGAAGTAAAAACCCAGTAATAAAAATACCCTCTTTCCTCAAGTCTCCCCTTAGTACTACAACCCAGAGTGTTGCAGCAGAGAAATGGCATGGCAAGAAGAAGAGAGGTGGTAGTTTTTGACCTTGACTATTTAAAGCTTTATAGGCAGCAGTCAGCACCTGGAACTTCAAGTGGATAGCCATGAGTGCTGAGGGAAGATTATAGGGGTAAAGCATTTCTGCATGCCTCTCCTGTGCAGAAGGTAGGCAGCTGCATTCTACACTGGATGAATCTTCCAAATGTCTTCGAGAGATATTTACAGGTTCTTTAGATTTCAGCACCCTAGATCAAAGGTAGGAAATGTGCAAATAAATGTGCCAGATTCTCATATAAGGATCAACAGGAATCTAGGACTGGAAGGCAGCACTTTGGCTATGAAGTCCAGTCCCTTGCAATTGGAGTCAACTTTTGAATGGACTTTTAGTTCAAAAAGGTATACAAGATCCTTCAACTCCTACCTTCAGCGTTGCACACCACCACCACAAAACACTCTATAACACCTCTTGACAAATGTAGGACACTTGCATCTAAAACCCAAACCAAACCCAAATCCAGAGATTAAAAAAAAAACTATAATAGGCCATGGGGCATTGGAGGGGGGTAGTGGGAAGACAGAGAGATAGAGACAGAAGGCCTGTCTACATGTATTATTTAATGTGCAGTAGACTATTTTACTGCGTATTAAAAAAAATAACTTAAAAAACATGCAAATACACTAAAATACAGCAAAATAGGCTACTGCACATTAAGCATTACTAAAAAAGTGTTCATTTCACTACTGCATTAGAGCAGCCTAATGCACATTTATTTAGTACCTCACCTTGGGCATTTGTACACATGCATGCGTCACATCACTGGGTCCTTTGAATAGCTCCCAGCGCTGAGATGCATGCAGTTGTATAAGTGGCAAAATGTACATCAGCACTGAGAAAATGGCAGCAGCGCTCTTTTTACCTAAAGCACCTTGGAGGTGTGTTAGTTCAAAAGCACACCACTGCCATTTTCTGTGTGCTGATGCACATTTCACCAGTTACACAACTGCATGTTGCACAGTGCAGTTGGCCTCGGCTCATGTGCAGAGCATACTTGATTAATTGAGTCTGCTCTAAAGCAGTGGATCTCTAGCGTGTTGCTAGAGAAAGGTATGTGTATAAATGCCCATTGGTACTAAATTTAATGCACATTAGGAAAAGCACATTAATG
>NW_017729022.1:31207252-31208255 GCF_001723915.1 Gavialis gangeticus | reverse complement strand
TTGAACTAGCTATTCTGAGGGCGAGTTCCTCCAGTTTGCTGAACCAGCATTAAAAAGAAACAAGAGGTGCTATCACTTATGAGAGAGCCCATGGACTTAAACTGATATTAAAAACAACCAAACAAACCTCCCACCACCCCTTTTCTGCCATTCATTCTTAGTACTGCCCTATCTATACTGAACAAAATGGACTACTGTAGTAGATCCAGAAAACTGTGCTCTTTGAAGCTGATGAAGACAAGATAAAGATATTAAGTCATTTAGATGGTTATGACCATAAGGGCTAGGTACAGGTGTTCGAAAAGCCTGAGGCATAATCAGTTTAAATTATGCAGTTTTCTGTATGCCGCATAATATAGTTTGGAAGCAAACAGAACACAGATTTAACCTTTAGGTAGGTGGGGGAAAACTGTGGACTGGGTTCCACCATTTTTAAATCAGTCTGTGTGCTGAACTTCTGTTCTGTTATGGTATAGACCAGTTTCTGATAACTTATACTGGTAAAAGTGTAATGTTTGTAACTGGCCAAAGTGACTAAGATTTTCAGATTTCATTACTGAGAACCTGAGGTTTCTCCAAAAGGAATAACCAGAAGTAATGTTAAGCTCTCTCACAAGCTTGATGGCATGAACTGACAGTCTTTAATTGGCTCAGGCCTTAATGGGATGTTCTTGGCTATATCTTCAGCTAATGAATATGTAATTTCTAATACATATACAGCAGCATTGTAAGTTTTCTTTAACTTTGTGGAGACACTCTGGCTGCCCTTGTCCTCTGGAGATGCTCTATGCTTGGTCCTTGCCCTGGTGCTGAAACACATACCCAGCGAGGCCATGTGTTTCAGCACCAGGGCTGTGGTGCCGGTGAGTAAGGGGTCAGGGGGCTGGAAAAGGGGGGGAGGGGCCCATGGGAGGGACCCCCAATGGCTCCACCCACTCCCCCAGCCCCCCCAAGGCCCCCAATCCCTGCCAGGGCTGGCCCCCTCCCCCCAGCATCCCCCCCT
>NW_017729022.1:31194201-31206639 GCF_001723915.1 Gavialis gangeticus | reverse complement strand
ACAAGGGGCAGTGTCCCCAGGTACCAACTGGCTGGGCTCCAGAAGCTCCTGAGAGCTAGTAGCCCTGAGCTACTTGCCAGGGCAGCTTTTTATATTGCTGGGGCCAGGACAGGGTAGCTTTTTATACTGTTCTAGTTCCCCCTGGTTGAAGATCTGGGAGGAGCCAGGCAGGGTTATTTTGCCTCAAGTGGCACAACTTGCTCCACAACAAAGTGCATGTCCGAGCAAATTTGCACTGCTTCTATTTGAGCTGCTGCAAGCGCACGTGCTTTCATGTGTGGATGTGCTCTCAGAGTATCTTTGAGGTTGTTTAATTTTTGTGGGGGTGTAAATTTTCGGAGATCTATTTTTAATTCTATCAGGGTTTAATTTCTGTTTTAGAAGAGGTCAAACTCTTCATATTTTTTTTATGAAAGTCTTTCATCTTTTTAAAAGTCATTTTAAAACTCAAAAATAATCTAAAGCACCACGTGACTTTTAAATTTAGACAGTCCAAGAAAGCAGAATCATAGCATTGGAAGAGAATCAGAAGCATATGCAGAAGGGTACAGTTGTACCCCACTTTGATTCCTGTTCCACCCAAAGTTTAAAACAAACTGCCTGGAAGTGACAGCAATGAGGAGGCACCCAGTGAGCACCTGATTCCATGACTACTTGATGGCCTTCCTGATTACTTCTGTTTTTCATCTCATAGGTGTTAAAGACTCTTTTCTTTTTTAAGGACTTAATGTTCCACTAATACAGTTGTTCTTTCTTCTGCAACTCTGCTAGCTGCTACTGGCATTGTAGTTCCTATTTCACAGCCCTGCACACTGTTCTTAACTCTAGCTAAAAACAAAGCCCAATTATTACTAGGTGACATCTGTAAGGAGGATGACATTACATGTAACCAAAATGTTCTCAAATACATGTTTTTCTATGAAAATATTAGTATGCTTACAAAATAAGCATAAATAATATGTTTTAATAAAACTACTTCTAAAATTCTTTTTTGTGGATTTAAAACATAGTTATTCTCTATGTAGAGAAGAAGGAAAAAGGAGATGGCAAAAGGCTTCTGAGCATGCAGACACAGGTTGCTTAGCCTGTTGCTCCTGGAGGCTGGCTTTGCTCCATAAAGAAAGCTCCTTAGCCAGTCCTCCAAGTAAGTGCAAAGTCTTTGCACAGCACACAAAGAAACCATCAAGCAAAAAACTCTTTGGCCCCATTCTAGGTTCTGGCCCTGGAATGGGGCCAAAACCTGGCCCTGGCACTGGCATGGGGCCAAAACCTGGCCCTGGCCCTGGAATGGGGCCAAAGCATAATAGTGTCACCTTTCTCGATAGCAAGTTTGTTTGAGTTACAGTTGGTATCCTGCTGGCAAGTGTTCCTGCACATAGTTAGCCTCCCCCTGTTCTCTCCTCTGGGATTTTTAAGCTTCTGGGACAATCCCTCATTATCTAAATACCCACAGAGGGGCTTTTCCAACAGGATGACTGCTCCCTGTTAAAGGCCAGACTGCCCTGTTGCACATAATATTTACAACATACAACTTCTCTCTGAAATCCTAGAATAAGATTGTCCTAACAATTTGTCATCAACAAGAGACAATACTTCTCTTGGTAGTTTGCTTTTTAACTAAACAGCTCCCCAGATTAATAGTAAATTTCAGATTGAAACATTAAAATAGTTTTTTCCCTATTAAAATTCTGATTTTAGTTTAAGCATTTTGACCTGGGCTATGCTAATAGTTTTTGTTTTAGTGGCATTTTTAAAGAGAAGAGAATTTTTACTACATTTATTTGCACTGAAAATGTATTTATAGACCTGAAAATGTTTATTTTCTTTTGTTTTTTCATGGAAAGTTTGAAAAATAAATTAGGTCCTGGGCTATGACAAGAGTTTCTATCTGCTAAAGCAATAAAAATAAAAATAAATTATAATAATGATGCATCCGTAACTGGATGTAAGCAAATTCACAGCATTAATAGAAAGAGTAAATAGGAAGAGGAAGACATTAAGTAAAGTAGGCTGTCAGTTTGGAAAGTGGTGCTCTGTCATTAATAAACCTGTAATATAGCTATTGTTTGCTTTAGCATTAGGTTTCTCTTCACTTGCATTTTTATGGGTCAGCTAGTCTCAGCTTGTTCATTTATTACATGTGATTACAATTGCTGATTTTTCAAAGCACACAATAAAAATGTTAATAAAGAGTTACAAAGGGAAGATTTAAAGGTACAGATTTGCTGAATCTCTCTCTTGATAAACTTTTCAATTTTCTTTTATAAGCCTAATGTATAAGGTAGTGACATGCCTTAAGGGAAGTTGCAGTCCAGTTCAAATACCAAGGTGCACTGTGGGAATTAGAAGGTAAAGAAATGTTAACCCAGTTCACTTGCTATGTAAGGCTCTAAATGCTAAAAGCAGGGTGATGCTGCCCTTGGGTTGTCAGCAAGATAACTGACAGTTAATATAATCAAAATGGACTAAAGCAGACCAAAGCTTATTCTCAAAAAGTTTAACTGTAGAATGGAGGAACGCCCTGAGGACTGGAAAGCTCTGTACAGGCAGTCCTCAACTTACAAATTTTTGAGTTACAACATTTCGCACTTACAAGCATTTATAAATTGACACCCTGTTTCAAGTTTCTGACACCAGTTTCGACTTTAGAATGCTTGATCCAATGCAATGTGACACGATGCCGGCAAACAAGTTTGTTGCGTCACCCATCTCCCTGGAGAACATCTGTCCAAACTTCCTTGGACGCTTTCTTTAAGAAAGCAGACAAGACTCCAGAGCCCTTCAAAAAGCCAGCAAAGTCACCTCAAAGTCCTTCCAAATCAATATGATTGCTATTTACAATATAAATACATTATTGTAGCTATATTACTGATCTATGATTGATTGAGTACAAAATTCTGGGTTATTTTTGGTGAAAATAGGGTATCGGGCCTTGGTTCAGGAACTAATCCCCCATTATAACATTGTTTCCTATGGGAAAATCGGTTCTGAGTTGCAATGCTTAGACTTAAGATGCAGTTTTCAGGGACCAATTGTGTCATGAGTCCAAGGACTGCCTGTATCTTGATCAGTCCTTTGGAGTTCTAGGTAGATAGGTAAGCAGACAGACACAGATAAAAAACTTCCTTTAAGCAACTTTTGCTATTCACAAAACCCCCCCAAAGGATTAAAATTTGCATACATTTCTGAGAAGCAAATAGAAATCATGGTGACTATAAATAGTTTTCTGATGTAATTTACTTATGTATTTATCTTAAACCAGATAGAAAGTGTTGTAGCTAAAGCCAAAATTACCCCCTCCCCCACAAAGTGCGTCTGGACAAGGTCATCACACTATTCATCTAGTGTAACAGGGGCCTATCTTTTTGGCAGGCTGGCCAAAAATTAGCTCTTCCCTTTTCAGAGGGCTACTCTGATCCCATCCCCTGCCCAATCTGCAGCATTGTGTTCTGCGTCCTGCCAGCTCCCCAGTCTGCTGCATGCCACACACTGAGGATGCCCATGCCATGTGTCGTGTTGCGGGTTGGCCACCCCTGATCTAGTGTGAAACAAGAATTGGGATGGTAGAGAATCATTCTAGGATATGCATGTCAGACTTGTCAAATAATAGAAGCCTGTGACTAGCAGGCCTAAATTAACTCTCCTGAAGGAATTGGATGCCATAATAAGGTACTTGAAGAACAACTAGACAATTTGATTTGCTCTTGCAAGGATTTATTGAATGGTCATGTAACAAGATTTAGTTTTATATTTACATTTTTATTAGCAAAGCTGACATTGAAAGACAACTTTTATAAAAACTCACAAACACTCTAAAGAGTTGCTCTTAGAACTATTGAAACAATCTATTTAACAATAGAAAGGAACTTGGCAGCACTTCTCACTCTCTGTGGGTGAAAGTCCTGAGTATTTTAACCTTTATATGTAAAGATTAAAAGCCTTGGTTAAAGGGTAGAAATGTTTGGTTCCTAACTTTCACTTTCTCTCTCTCTCTGATGGCTCAGAGGAGGAAGACTTTTTGGAAGGGTTGGATTACACCAACATACTACTTAGGAGGTCAGGTGGATCGTGTTATTTATTCACCCATGAATGTTTTAATGGTGTCTGTGGGTGGTTTCTCAGACCAGCTATTTCAGATTTGCTCTTTTCTGTTTATAAGAGGTCTTATACAATGCATACTTACACACTCTGGGGGCACATCTACATGTGCACCCGACTGTGCAGTTATTACTGTGCAGCCATTTACTACTTTTAACCGCCGAGCTACTGCACAGTAGCTTGTTGCTACTGTGCAGTGGTATTGGCATCATGGCTCATGCCTGCCAGCGCTACCTCACCATAGTGATAAGCTACATTGCCATAGCTCATTGTTATGGCGGTGAAGCATCTTGCGTAGACACACCCTGGAAGTAGTAGATATAGGGAGAGAAAGAAGGATGCACAAGCAATGACAATAGCAATACCTCTGGTGGTTTTATCAGATTCAGAAAAGGAAAAAGTAAGGTTTCTAGCTTGCAGGATCAACTCTACAAGGTAAAAAGGAACAAAGTGATCACTAAATATCTAAGGCTATGTTCTTGCATTGAGCTAAGATGTGTTCAGCACAAGAACAGATAGGTGTGCATGCAGTGTGGCAGCCCTGAGCCCTGGGGTCAGTTTCTGCGGGTTTACATCACCAGTACAATTTAGAACATCCTGACACTATTTCTCCAAAAGTCTCACTGGTTTGCTAGCATCCTGACCTCAAAATTCCCCATTCATGATTTGAGTCAGAGATAAACTATAGCTGCTCACAGCCAAGCATATTCTTCTCTTGATAGTTGATTCCCGTCCCATACAGCATTGTTGAGCATGCTTCCACCAGGACCACCACAGAATAGGGTCCTGAAAAGGTAGTTTAACTAGCTTCTGCTCAACTGCCATTGGTCCAGTTGGAAAATTTGCTCTCCTTTACTATTTCTGGCCTAGATAGACCTTGCCAGGAGTTAGCTTTCTGCCACTATTGTTGCTGGCCCATTCATGCCTCTTTTTGGATCTAGTTCTATTCTAGTCAGGTCTTACCTTGCAGACACCTCTTTGCAGCATTTAAAGATAAGAGAAACCAAAGTAAAACGGGACCCCGCTAGAGTCTAGCTCTTTGCCTTTTTGAAGTTTCCCTGTTTTTAGTACAGAAAACTTTTCCCCTCTCTTCTGCTGATTTCAAAGCAAAAATAACAAAAGCTTTGTTTGGCTGACTGGTGAATAATAATATGCAAATGAGAGATGTCTGAACTGGTTTTTCCTTTTCTTACTGATAGAGAATACCATGTCCCTAGAGCAGTGGTTCTCAACCTTGACAGACTCAAGACACCCCTTGGAAAATGCCAGCTCTTAGTTTTCACTTATTTTTAACTACAGAAAAAAAAGAGAGCAATTCTTCTGTTACAAATAACCTGAAAACACCAAAAAAGTCCAACAGAAATACATAAAGTTAAAAATGATGTGAAAACTCTAGTTTTATCTTGTAAATCATGTTTGCGCACCTAATAGTGCTAACTAATGTGGCACCACATTGCACCCTTGAAAAGATCTCAGTGCACCTCAAGGTGATATGGCCCTCTTGTTAAAAATCACTGCCTAGGCCTTTTGGTCAAGAAGCTAACAAGCGGGCATGTTTGACCAGAGCTTGAGCTGGGATAAACTGGTGTAGTTCTATTTAAGTCAATCAGCTTCTATGGGGACTTTTGGTTGCACAACGCTTTTGGCAAATGGAGTGCCTAGGGATTTATTTAAGAAGAATGTTTTAGGCACTTATTTTGAAAAAATGCTGGCTTACTATTGTACTGTCAGGTGCGCCCCTGCATTGGTCAAGAGATGAACTGGACCATAAAACATGCATTATGCATCTAAATCTGGATCTAAGACTGTTCTGATTTTACAAATGGAGATATTGAGATGATATAAGAGCTTGAATGACCTTCCTCAAGGCCAGAGAATAAGCTGGGATTAGAAATCAGAGCTGAAATCCTGGCCACAATGAAAACACTATCTATATTTTCCACTGAAATCATTAAAGCCAAGTTTTACCCTGAGGGTACATTTACATTGACCTAACTAGGGTTTAAATCTGGCCAAAAATGGTGGGCCCAATATAAATGAGCTCAACTGAGTAGGTGAACTAGCTTAGATGGGGAACAGGTTAACCTGATCTATCAAGCGCTTGCACATGTGCAGTCCATGGCTTGGAAAGTCCAGCCACAGACCCCAGCCCCTTGATTATGCTTTTCCTATTATTTTGACCAGGCTACTCCCTCCCCAGACAGACAATTGCCTCACAGATCCGCTAACCCTCTGGCCCCAGATTCTGCTAAATCCCACCACCCCCTGCCCTGGACCTGTCAACCCCTCCCTGCAGACTCTCAAGCGCAGGGATGAGCAAAATATGGTCCATGGGCTAGATCCAGCACACCAAGGGATTTTATTTAGCCCAGGTTCCCTCAGCCCTGCCCAGCCCAGGTGTGGGAGGCAGCCTGGGCCTTGGTACGTGCAGCCAGTTCTGCTGCCAGGGCTACAGGACCAGGGCCCACAGCCCCCTGCCCCCTCAGCAGTGCCCAAGCCCCAGCTGCCTCCTGTAAGAGGCAGCAGCTGCTGTAGCCAGAGTGGAGCGCTGATCCCAGCTACCCCCCCCGCCACGGGTGGCACAGCTGGAGTGTAGCCCATGGGGGTGGGGGATGTGGGCTTCTGGCTGTGGGTTCCCCACTTTGCTACCTCTGCAGCACAGCAGGGCACGCAGGGTCTGTGTCACTGCTTGGAGCCCCATGCTGTCATGGCAAGGCACCCCCTGCCTGCCCAACAAACCAGGGGGCACAACTCTGTGCTGCTGCTGCTGCTGGGCAGGCAGGGGGTGCCTCGCCATGGTGGCATAGCAAGCATGCAGCTCCCAGCACCAGAATCAAGCCTCCCTGCCCCACTTTGCTCTGGAGGTGCCAGGGGGAGGGCAGGAAGGCAGGGAGCCCTGAGCCTGCAGTGGGCAACCTGCATCCACTCCTGCCTCCACCCTACACATGCCCCCCCATATCCCCCTCCCTGGGAGTGCACACAGCGATGGGGAGCTGCCCCCTGGACCAGCCACCCATGACTTCCTCCCACTCTTCAGCCAGGCCCTGCAGCTGCACATTCCTGCCCCGGCTCCACGCCCCACACACCACCCCGGCTGGGCAGCACCCCCAGTCCTCCACCCTTCCCTCACCATGGGGGCCTCAATCTGCACCTCTCAGCCTTACCTGGAGAGAGCTACGGCAGCTGCTTTCCAGCTGCCTGGCTGCCACATGCATGAATGTGGTGCCCCCTGCCTCCCACTGCCCTCCTCCCACCCCCCTAGCACCAGGTAGCTCCTTGCAGGCTAGAATTCTGCCAGCCTGCAAGGTGAAACCCACCATTTCCTGTGTTTTTCTCCTTTAAAGGAGAAAATCCGCATTTTTCTTCTTAAGGGGAAGGGGGAAATCCGTGTTTTTCTGTGGTGAAGGGAAAACCCAGATTCCTACTGATCATGCAGTTTAGACAGTCCCAGTATCTAGATCCCGGGCTTGGGCCTACAATTATTATGTCCCTGATTTAACAGAGAGCTTAAACGCTGTGCCTCACTGAATCATGGCCAAGTTTCCAAGCCTTCGACTTTTTTAAATCTGCCTTTTTATTAATCATTACATTTAATTATTTGTATAAAAATGAGTCTCTCCTCTCTTGTCAACATATATTTACTAGTTTACTACTAAACAGTAATAATCAAGAAATTTCATAATGCTAAGATATAATTATTAGCAACAAATACTACATGTATATGAAAATGTATAACTTCAAAATAAATAATGAAAACTAATATACAACTGTCAAAAAGAATGAGAAAAATTTATTTTGATGATGCTTGATCCTTGCTTTATACTTATTTATCACCCTGCTAATTTGCAAACTTTGCTAATTTGCAAAAGCTGCTTTTTGATTAGTGTGAATTAGTAAGGGTTTACTGTGTTATTTGCAAGGACTGCAAGAAATATAAGTATCTATGATTTGGAGAAGGGAAGTTAAAATAGAACAAAATTAAAATATATATTTTTTTTGCAAATGAAGAGGATCTTGAGAAGCAATTCACCTCTAAGCCACGCTCAAATAACAAATCCACAGAATGCATTTAGAAAGATATATTATTTATGAAAAGCAATGAATTAAGAATCATTTACTATTCACACATTTCAAGTAATATATATATACAGAGTTTTCATTAAAATTGTCTTTACATGATTTAAACCTTCAAAAATGTAATTATTTTGATCTATTCTATGTCAATTTCCTTGTAGATGAAAGTAAAATTAATTCTGCTTCCTGCTGCAGAGTGAATATAATTATGCCTGCACATCTCAGATTAAGCAACAGTGCTCTAGGGCTAGATCTGATTAAAGACTTAGGTGCTTACAAGCTAGTCAGTGAATTGTCTAATTTTTAGGCATCTGGGGCCGAATTCTGTTTGATCTCAAAGACACTTGCAGTTAGGTACCCCAGCATCTAAAATCTAGGCATCATTTCCAAAGAAGCAATCCCATCCGACTGGGTTCAAGTGCCAGTGATTTTATGCAGTCAACATTGGAAGGCTAAATAATCCAGTCTGGCCAGGTTCAGGAAGCCTATACTAACAAGGAGAAACAGATACCTTAAAGGGCAAGTCAAAAACCCCAGAGGCATACAGAAACAGCTAATAGGAAATGCTGGTCATATGCATGTGAGCTCCCACCCTGCGCTCGTGCTTAGGCATCTGACTTGGAGCAGCACATTAAATATGTCCGCATACCCATGATATATCTAGTCCCATTCTGCAGTAGTCACTTCCCACCTCCATGCACTTTCAATTCAGTGTCATTAAAATCAATAATGGATGACTTGCAAGTACTTTTCTGAACTTGTTGGATGGTGGAACTTATCAAACTCCTTGCAACATTTCAAGCTTGCTTTAGAGAGAGCACTTTTAGAGGTTTTTTTTTTTCTAGGATAGGAAAACATCCAGTATAATGCCACCTGTCAAAAGATGTCTCTGATCTGTGAAGTACACAATCACAGCTGAATATATATATATTATACATGGAGGAGGAAATCCGATTCTGGCTTCTAGCATGGATAGATTTCAAATTTATTTACAGCAAAGATTTAATGAAGCTTCCTGGTGGGTTACAGGCCCTAGGCGCACACATCTTTCTTTTTACAAGACCTTGCACTCATTTCTACCCGTCCCTGATTTCTAGGTATAAAACTGCCCTGATCAAAATGATATGAAATGTGATCTGGGATGTGCTTATGTTAGTGTGATGCCCTCTAGTGGTCAATCCTATTTAAGTCAGATTTGCAGGCACATGGGGGCAAGGAGCAGAACATCTGAGAGAAAAAAGATGCTAAACCAAAGGGACGAACTTAAATAGCGTAGATATACTTTATACTAGCTTAGTTAGCAGAGAACCTGTACACTGTGTGCTGCTATTCTGTCATGGCAGACGTAGGGCCTGATGCTAATCTTACACTTCTGTGAATCCTTTTACTTCAGTGGAGTAGCACTGGGACTGGCATCAAATGCAGATGCAGGAGTATGGTAAATAATTCCCAGAATGACAGAAGCAATGGTGCAGTCTTCACTGGTCCTTCTTCCACAATGCTACAGAGAAGTTCCAAATGCAAGGGAACAAATTGTACCTCCTGTTTAGAAACACAAGCACACAAGCAGCAGTGACTTAGGGTAGCTGCCACTGCCTGTGTGATCATGAAGCTGAGACAGCAGATTATTTTTTTCTGTTCCCCCTCAATTTAGTGCCCAGGGCAGCTGCCCCGGTCACCCTGCCCTAGTTACACCACTAAAATCCTCCTGTCACCCCCACTTGCTGTTTACATCCGCATGCATGCGCACGCAGAATCATTTTTCTTCAGGGAAATAATCCCATTGTGTATCAGAGGCAGCAGTGGAAACAGTGCTCAAGGTCAATGGATAGATTTTGACATGGCTTCATTTGACATTGTTATTCCCACAGTCAGCAGTTTATTAACAAAAGCCTCAAGGTTACCTATAAATCAGCTCAAATTGCATTGCCTTCATTTATTTCTATACTTCATTTTTCTGCTTGCAAATACAGATTTTCTCAATTTTTTTCCCATTGTTTTATTTAGGTGAGAAGAGCAAGGCCTTGGACTAAACGGAGCTTCCTTCCTAGCTTGGAGGAATGAAAGGCTGGCTCAGAAAAATCCTGGGAATGCCCTGGATTCATTAATATTTGTAATGAAAAAAGAACTAACAACGGCCTAATCATTGGGGACATCTCCTGACTTCCCCCTCCATGTGAGAAATATTTGTTTACCTTTCTTGTAATAAATGGGCTGCATTTTGCCATTGAGCAGAACCATTAAGGGAGGGGGGTGGGGTGCATAGCCTGCAGAATTTTCACCAAAGAAGGATTTCTTCAAGCCTTTTACAGGACTATTGCAGGATGCTCAAAACTCAAACAGGCCTCTTCTACCCACCCCATGAGGTGCATACAGCCTCTCTGTGGGGCTGTGTTTGTATGATGAATGCTATAACTTGTAAAGAAACTCCTCATCTTCCTGTTAAGGGCTTTCAAACTTATCTTGAACCATTTCAGTATTCCAAAGGTATGAGAGAGAGCATTGGTATAACCTAGTGGTTTATTGCCTTAATTTTGTTTCCAGAATTTAATTCAGCCCTTAAGACACATTCCTCTATTAAAGAACTTTCTGGTCGCTGTTCTTTGTATCTCAGTATGTTTGGAATAGGATCTTTGGAAGTTGATTCACTCCCAAGTATCTATTCATTTGCTCCATGTTTTGATTTCGGTTCCGTTCATGAGCTTTAGGTAGTTCGTCTAACCACACTTCAGTGCTGAATGCGTAAGTAAAGAGCATTTTTCTAACTCCAAGCTCATGTGGATGGAGTGACGGAAACAGATTCCAACATACTCTGGAGTTCACCTGAATTTGAAGCACAGAGTTTATATATATGACAATTTGCACTGCTATTTGTTGCTTGGATAACCATACCAAGAGTCCTGTTTTATCCTATGTTAGTGGTTTGAGCACTAGGTAAAGCCCCAGCAGGCTCAGGTTTATTCTTGGAAGATCTCAAGGCAGGTCAGAATTGGCTCCATATAATTTTTTATCCCTTTATGCTCACCTATAACCCTAATTATAAGATCATCATTATGCACTAATATGTAGTTACTAAATTCTCATGTGCTTTCTATAATTGAAGTCCTCTAATAAGGAAGGAGCAAGTGACTGAATCAAATACTTTCATATAGCCTATCCAGATGACAGAGAGGTTCCTTCACCTTTTATTTATTTTATTTGAGTTTACATTGTTGATTAGCAGCAGCTCCTTGTGTCATTTAGAGCCCTGCTTTTAGCCATTTTGTTCCAATGTTCAGTTATTGGTGGTGGTCAAATGATGATTCACATTTTTAGCCAAGATGGAGATAAAGATTAGCCTGTCATCTGAGAGGCATGATTACATTTGAAATCCTTTGGGTTATTTATGCCCAATTACCTCGTCTTAATAAATATGATTCCTTCCATCAGCAATTTCAGAACTGCTTATTTTCCTTTCAGAAATTCTTAATTTTTTTCATGTCAGCATGTGATATGTGTTCATCAGAAACTTTCACCAATAGCAGTGAACATGATCTGGCCTCAGAGCTTTCCATTTTTGCTACAAGTTCAGTGACATTGCTCTTGGTGATAACCGACTCCTTGATGTCAGGCTTCTTAATTTGTAATATGGTGAGCAATTTTGTTGCACTGAAGTTCCCATGACCAAATGCACCTGCAAAAGGCCTGGATAGCCTAGAGTGCCAAGGATGTACAGTTGCATGCACAGTACAGAAACTGACAGCACCCAATGGAAAAATCTTTTTGGTTCTGCATTTAATTGGTGATTTTTGCATCTTCCACAAGTATACCTCTTGAAAAATGTGGATGTGACAACCTCAGACCATAGCTTCCTATATGAGTTGGTCAAGCTGCTCCAATGGATGATGGTTGTTATCACAGCCATTTAAAATGGTAGGGTAGATTTTGCACTTTACAGACTAATCAAAGTAGATATATATAGCACAAGCATCCATGGGCTGAAACTGACTTTATCAGATGCTGTGAAAGGACATGAACAAAGTAGTATCATTCTAATATTATAAAAACCTTAGTCTGTCCGTCTGTCTGTCCATAACGTTTTATTCGCCCTCTGATTGGTTGTCTGAAACAACCAGAGTGCTCCAACAGTGTTCCGGACAGGCAGTGGTGGCGGCAGTGCACCACCATGATGGCGGGGATGGAGGGGACAGAGTGGGGAGGCAAGGCCTAGGACACAAAGGGGGTGGGGGGTGAATGCGCCTGGCCCCACAGCGGTGGGGGGGGGGG
>NW_017729022.1:31189253-31194132 GCF_001723915.1 Gavialis gangeticus | reverse complement strand
GGGGGAAGTGAGCTCAGTTCCAAAATGGCAGGGATAGGGGGCCCGGCCCCCCAAGAGGCAGGAAGAGGGGGGGGGACCTGAGCCCAAAGTGGTGGAGGGTGGGGGCCAGATGCTGGCCCCTGTCCCCACCCGGCCCCCCCATCATTCTTGGCAGGCAATTTGCTAGTATGAGAAGAAAAGAGAAACTTGAATACAAATGACAGTTACAAAATAGCCATTGCTAGATCTTCATTTTTATTACCTTGCTTTGTTTTTTGACTCTCCTATTGCTAGTCAAGGTGTTTCTTAAGCATGAGATTAGAACAACTTGTTAATTATTTTCATTTGTGATCTTCTTTCTGAGTCAAGATCCTTTGACCAAATTTGCTTACCACTTCTGTAACTTACTGTGGCTAGCCCTATTAGCATACACATTGTTTGTGCAGCACAGTGCATACACTACAAAATGTCATTCGGCAGCATGTATTTTGACAGTGTGTGGTCAGTGAGCTTTACCAGTTCCGGATAACTTCTTTTTCTTCATGGGAAATGCAAAATAGGTGGTTTATTCTTACCCTGATGCCTTTATAGTGCAGTAAGAAACATATGAATATTTCTTTCCCTTTTATTATATTCCTTGGATTTGAGTTTAGATGCAGTTATTTGTTGGCAATTGTTCTGTGCTTCAACAGTTGGACATTGCCAGATGGTACCTATCTGGTCAACTTTATCTTTGAAAAGCTTTGATCATTTCCATTTTGATGTTTTCACTGGACTGGAGTTACCAGTTCTGAATGATGCAGACTTGCAGTTTCAGAGTTTGTTTGGTAACAGTTATATTTGTTAGTAATTTCTTGCACGTCCCTGTCATCTTCTGCTGGTATGTGATTGTTTCATTCTATCCCTGTGGCGATAAAATAGGCCCACATGCTATCCATATTTTAT
Source organism: Gavialis gangeticus (assembly GCF_001723915.1). Lineage (NCBI taxonomy): Eukaryota > Metazoa > Chordata > Crocodylia > Gavialidae > Gavialis > Gavialis gangeticus. The sequence goes on along the minus strand of NW_017729022.1, from coordinate 31,193,208 downwards.
TCTTTGCTGCACTGCATCTAGTAATGTGCAGGACTCCTGTGTGGAAAATGCAATTGTGACAGAGTTTATTCTCAAATTAATTCTTTTAGTTTGAAATCATGATTTCCTCCCAGATTGCAGTACCCTACCTCATTGCTTGATGGTCTGAGGAATCTCCATTTTGTGCCCAGCATGGGATTTGCTAGACAGGTCCTCCTACTCCATGCCTGAATGAAAATTTTGTATTACTCTGTAATAACTCTTTATTCAATGCCACTGCATCAGACACTTGTGTACATAGGGTTGTAACTCCCCTGAAAACAGTTGTTGTTGTTGTTATAGAGCCAGAACAATATATACCTTTCAAAGGAGCTAGAACAGCTTTCAACATGACTGACAAAAGTCAAAGACAACCACAAGGACACCACTCTCCAAAAATATTTAGAATTATTGATATCACTCCTTTGAATTTCACAGATCACAAGTGAAAGAGATGAGTATGTAGAAGCAAATCTTCATAATAAAACAGACATACCACTGCCTCAAGGGAAAGCATGGGAATGACAATGATTACCTGGTTCCTAAATCTAGTAAAAAAAAAAATTTATTATTTGGGGGCATAAGGACAAGGTTGATATATTATTGGCAGAATGCACGATTTTTGATCCTTGTTCAAAACAAAAGAACAGCTTAGCATGCTAGCTAAATGCCAAGAGGTCTTTCAAGTCTTGAAGATGTAATGGCAACCTAAGAGATGGCTATAATGTCTTAAGTGTATTGTTGGCTGTTGACAATACTTTGGACCATTCCAACTTTGATCTTTTGTAGAGATGTAGTGGGAAAGAGACATCTGCTGCTGTTACACAGGTTCAACACACTAGACATAATTGTAGACACGAGAAATGGGCAAAAATGCAGTGAATCAATATCATTGCTGGATCAATATCAGTGATTCTGTATAAGGTATTGACATGGTTGAACAATTTCACAGGCTCTGCTGCTTCTGTTTAAAAGGTGACATGCTGATGCCCCACAAAGTTAAACTTTCCAGAATAGACAGATGGAAGCATTTAAACTGGGGGAAATTATTACAATCCCAAAATATCAAACCCTTCATGATAAGCCTCACATTGCACACACTTCTGACAGACTTTTTTTAGAGCCAGATTCATTTGATTTATCTCCCTTTCATAATGAGTCTCAGGGAAAAAGACACAAAAAAGTATTATTTAAGGGCACATCCCCACAAGCTCACATGTGCAGTGTGTGGCACTGCAGACCTGTCTGTAGACCTGCTGCACATGCAGGTGTTTGCTGTGCAGCTAATTTGCAGCATGGGGGAAGGGGGGGTGACCAGGAGACCCACTGGGTGTCAAAAAAAACAGCACCAGAAAAATGTGGGGTGGTGCACGTAGCAGCAGGTCTAAAATAGTTTCACTGGTAAAGTATGTTTTGGTCTGTCAAGTGATCACTTGACAGGTTGGTACAGGTACAGTTATATGCATATATTTACTTATATATATATAGAAATAAATATTTGCAAAAAAAAAAAGTGGTAGCTAAGCTTCCCATCAGCACCTTAGCCTTTTGGCTAACATCAAGCATTTTTGGCACCCAGGAGAAGGTGTCAAGGCTGGCTCTGGCCCTCCCATTACTGGCCTAGTATTGCAGTACCTCCAACCTTGTCCTACTTCCCTGTGGAGGGAACACCTCCCCATTTTTTTTAAGAGCTGAAAAAAAAAAGGTTCCCATTATTATGCTTCCCCAATATGGACCTTGTATTTTATAGTCAGTGTTGGCTGTAATTAATCAACTTCATAGCTGGCTTCCATTACTTAGCACATGTTCAGTAATTTTCCAGTGATAGAAAATGTATTTAAATGTATCTAATGAAGTATTTAATGAATATACAAATACAAGACAAGGAGCCTTTTTCCCCCATGCTAATTGTGGGGGGAGGGAACATTGTCTTGTTTTCAATTAACCACAGTACATCCAGAATGTCTGCAGACAGCCTGTGATTGTTCCCCTTGGGGCTGACTCTGGACTTTGGGTGCTTAGAAACCTTTAAAAATGACACCTCCAATTTTTAATAATCCACTCTCCCTGTTGAAGAGAGCGTGCAGATTTCTAAAATTCCTTCAGTGTGATTCAATAGAAAAGAGCCTATATAATAGCAAAGGGTATTTCTGGACAGATGGAATTTTAAAGCTCCAGGACTGTAGAGCAAGATTGGTCGATTACACACACCATGACTCTAACTTTTATAGAAAGTAAGTCACAAAAAACAAAAAATATTCCAGCTGCACTTTAATATTTTATCACATTACTTTCAATATATAAGCCTAATTTATGATCATTTTACCACTAAGAGGCCATCTGTTTATAATTTAATCCTAGAAATTAAGCAAAAAAGTAAATTAGACACAGTTGGTAAAGTAATTCTTGGTTAATTGTTAAGCAGATATTGGCAGAGAGAAAAAAAAGGAATTTTCTTTCAGTATAACATTGTTGTATTTTATCTTACTTTCTATGTAATTTTTTACAATATTCTCCTTTTTAAATAAATTGATGAAGAATTTTAATCCTGTGCCAGTCAAGCACAGTTTAATCATGTATCAGTAGTCAAGGACAAATAGAAAAAGTAGCTCTCTCATTTGAAAATAGGAACTGTCAAAACAAGTTTGAATTAATCCAAACCAAAATGCACTCTCTCATCCACATGAAATCATAATGTGCGAAGGGAAACTAGATTGCAATTCACAATAGGTTTCTACCTTTAACAGATGCTTGCATCTAGTTTTCATTAAAAATCATAACATACATTCTACTGGAAAATAATTAAGTCCAATGAGCTTTAGATTGTAAGGTCTCTTAGCTATCTATCTTTTCATTAGAAATTCTATTTTGATACAGCAGGTACCAAAACATATACAGATTTGTGATATGTTTTCCCTTCTAAACTTTGCCTTATTCTTACTCATGAAATGTAGGAGTAAGGACAAAATTCTGTGTCAAATCTCTTGGCGTGCTAGGATCTGAATAGGAAATGCAATGTGTCTAACAAACAACCAGAGTACAGCTTTACCAAAAAATTATTCATGAGGGAAATTAAAGCATTGTAGGATTCCTTTTTGTAGTGCAAATTACTCTTATGGTATCAGATTCATGTTTCTTTATTCCTTATGTAAATAATGTGCAACACCAAAAATGGGGTAATGACAATTTTGTCTGGAGTGCTGGAGTAAAATGAATGCTATTTGACAAAATAGAATATAACTACGTTATTATGGGTAGCTTAAAGTGGAACAGCTCACATGAGGCACCTGTAATAAGTTCTTGCATTGTTATGATTTTAAATCAAATTTCTCTTTGATGTTTAATGGTTGTGTTAAAATAATTATGCTTCCAATGCCATTATTGTCTTCCCATGACTTTTTTTAAAGAAAGAAAGAAAACTTTGCAAATGAGTTGTCTCCAAAACAAACCACCTTTTTTCCTACCATTTTAGAAATTGTCCATGTTATTTTACTATACGGGAGAGAGAAGGTATTTTCTTCAGAAACCAAGAGAAATGAATGTGTGCACATTTTTATTAGAGGAAAATACACTAAATTTTTAAATTATTTTTACAATGTTTTTGTGAAATCAGCACAAAGCTGTGATTTACTGCAAAGCTGTTTCAGTGGAATAATAATATAGAAAAGCAATGGATATGCAGTGAATTTAACATTCCCTCAACATGTGGAATAAACTGCAAAGCAGGACCAGAATTTTTTACCGCATATAAAAGAACGAGTTTGAATGTTGGGGTGTTCACAAAACTGCATTAACTTTTCTTGTTTTACAGTTTAGAAAATGCACAAGACTAAGTTAGAGGTATACTCAAACAATTACATGACCCAACCTTTTCCAAAGACAATGTTGGGGTTTTGGGGTTTTTTGGGGGTTTGGGGGGTGGGACCTGATGAGATGC
>NW_017729022.1:31150146-31188991 GCF_001723915.1 Gavialis gangeticus | reverse complement strand
TTTTGGGGGGGGGGGGGGGTGGGACCTGATGAGATGCAATAAAACACAATAGTACCTTTCATTAAAACTGTTCAGGGACTAATGCTTGTACTGCATTTACAACTAATATCCACTAGGTGGCACAAGGAAACAGATTACAATATCATTTAGCAAATACCATTCTATGATCTAACGGATGAATTAGATGTTGTGCACTTAGAGTGAATAAAAAATTACTGGTAAAGCAGTAGGATCTCTTACGTCAGCAGTTAAAACTCTATGTTAGTAGGAAAAGTCATGAGAGAAACACAAGATCAAAGAGGGAGAATATTCAGGAGTAATGACGTATCTTTTTCACTATTAAAAATACTGGAGAGGGTTCATATATGTATTATTTAAAATTATATTTTAATCCATTGTGTGTCCTAGATGCAATTATTGTATGTATAGATTCCCAAATGCACAAAAACATAATCACACAAGTTTTAAAAGAGTCTGTGCTTAAGACATGAAAGCAGGGAAGTATTTATATTACTATTTTCAAACTTGGGTGCTTAAAGTCAGGTTCAGGATACCTACGTTCGATACCTGGCTACAAAATTCCCATGTGGCTTTAAGAACTCAGGCCTAATTTCTCAAGAAGGATGAGTTTAATGCTTCAGCATTATGAGCTGGAATTTGAGCTTTTTGACCAAAACTTCTTAAGATACTTAAAAAAATATATATAAATAACAAGTCCACCCCTTACTTGTGAATGTGTATCTGGATAAATTATGTAAACTGTTTATTAAGGATTTTGATTAGGCCTGGCATGTTATAATATACGGCATTTTTATAGATGTGCTAAACTACCAGATGGATGTGTTTGGAGTAACAACTGCAGCTTCAAATTTGTGATCTCATTTCATTGCCCAAATTACACAAACTAGGGGGCCAGAACAAGACACATTCACTCGCACCATATCCCACTGTCAGTACCATTGAGGTGAGTGGAACCACATGTGGGATGAAGTGCTCTCCAGCAGGAGTTAGGGTATCAAAATCTGGCTCTCTGCAGTACTTGAAATAGAGGACATTACACCAGTGGTATCAGGCTCATTCAGGCCTGTGCTTCCCTGAAGCTTAATGATATCCATTTCAAAACAATCTCTTCTCCATTCTGTGAACTGGTTTAAGACCCTGCATCTCTAATCAAGGGATAGTAGGTGTAACCTAAAACCATCCTAGCCTTCTGGGATCCTAATTTGATCAGCAGATTGGGAGTCAGGACTTGGAAGTTCTAGTTATACCACCGATTTGTTGTGGGCTTTATTCTATTGAGTAGCAGTCACTGTTTTTCTGACTCTAAGCAGTACCTCTTTATAATCAATGGAAATCAAGAGGACTATTTGCCAGATAAGATGTAGATCAGAGATGCTAAGGATATCACAGTTTAGTATGAAATAAGGCATGACTTGGACTTAATATCCAGTCTTTTCAGATGGGTATATGACTGCATAGAGTTTCTGTTTGTCTTTTGCAGAAGGGTGCTATGCCTAGTTTAATTAATGGTGTGTAAGGCACTTTGAGACCCTTCAGTGGACTAGGAGGTACAAGTGCAAAATGTTATTTTCAGAAGCTCTCGGATGCTAGTCTAAATTTTTTGCAATTTTTCCCACCCTTAGTCACATTGTGCAAACTTTTCTGCCTTGCTCCATCTGGCAGCTGAAAGGCAAACAGTTAAGATCATTCATTTGCTGGAGACCAGCTGAGTACTGTAATTAGCCTTGCTTGGCATTCAGAAATGTTGTGTTCAGTTGGTCAATTCCAGTTGAGGGAACTGAATTTGCCTGGCAATTTGGACTTCTGTAACTCCAGTAATAACCTCACATAAGAATGATAAGACTCAACCTTCCCTCAGACATTATTCATAAGAGCCTTGATTTGGCCAAGCTAACTTCGGGTAGGACCTCACTTGGAGATTTCCATTGAACTCATGGGATGGTAAACTTTTGGGGGGGAAGCAGAAACTTTGTCTATTTTAAATGTTGTGAAAACAATGTGCACATTTAAGGCAATCTATTGGCAGGTAAGGAGAGCCAGATTCTCCTTTTTGTGCCAAGCTCCTTTTGTACCCTTCTGAAGGCACAAGGTGGTGTTAAAACTTTTCCTGGCACAGGGAAATCTCTAGGCAGTGTTAACTTGTAGTAGGTGGTTGTCTCTGACCCTTTCCTGGCTTCTCCTTTGTAGGAAGTAGTTGAAGGGTGGAATAGGTGATGGCTGAAGCATCCTTAGAGGTTATTGTCGGTTGCCATAATGTGAAGTAGCCCTGAGATTGCTCTAAATTATGAATGTGGCTGTATACATCCAGCAGTTACATCCCTAGCTGTTCCAAGGATATACTGGGAGAGGCATGGAAAAGTAGAGTAATGCACCCTTTGTCTTCTCCACACCCAAGCATGGCTTAATGTTTCTAACAGAAAAAATAATGAACACATCGAATATAGTATGAATAAATAGGCCTATTAGATGGAGGGAAAAAGGGGGCCCTAAACCCAAACCCTGCATGTTTTGTTAGTTTAAATTGTATATAATGGGCTTATTTGCCAATCAAAAACTTGCCTGATATGGATGATGGGTGATTTACTCCTAGCCCATCTCTATGCTTGCTAGCACTGTACTATGAACAGCCCTGAAATAGAGTAGATCCTGTTAATTTGTACATTGCTATTAGAGGCAAGGTACTTTGAGCATCAAGGTAAGGAGATTTAAGGAGCTGGCATGCCTAAATTGGCTTAAATGGTGCCATTAATACTAAAATCAATGGGGTCTGGCAAATAGCTAGTGCCGTTTGCACAATTTGAATGATTGTACACATTATCTGGAGACATTTTAAATGATTTATACTAGATTTTTTTTTTTTTTAATTATCTGGTAAGAAGGCTGTGGCCTTTTCCTTCAGATTTGGATCTGGCCGCCATCATCCCTGCTTTTGTAACCTTGAGGCTAGACTATTGCAACGTACTTAATGTGGGATTGTCTTTGAGGACTATCTAGAAGCTGCAGCTCCTGCAGAATACATGAAGGCCCATGTTCTCATTAGTCCAGTGCTCTAGAGTCTGCACTGGCTTCCAGTAAACTTTTGGGCACAATTCAGGGTGCTGGTTGTGACCTATAAAGTCCTAAACAGCCTAGGTCCTACATACCTAAGGGACTGCCTCCTCCCTTATGTTTTATCATGATCTCTATGGTCAGGTGAAACCAACCTCCTGCAAGTTCTATGCACGAAGTTTGTTCATCAAAAATATATGGGAGGTCACTCTTGGCAGTCACTCTTCAGCTCTGGAATTCTTTCCCTTGAGGCCCATCAGAGCCTGAGCCTGGACATCTGTTGGAAGTACTGTAAGACCTTTTTATTTGGGCAGGCTGTTAGCAGGTGGAGTTAAGTTCTGGGGCATTGCACAGGAGATGTTTTACTACTTCCTATTTTGTTTTAACATTTCATCGGTTTTTATAAATTTATAAATTTGTTTTCATTTTAAGCTGTCCTGAGTCTGTTTGGGGGAGGGTGACCAATAAATAAATGAATATCCTTTTTGGCTTTCCATGAAGCTAAACTGGTATATGCTAGTTGAGGATTTGCAAGCTTAGCAATGGTGGCAGGATAGGGCCCAAAGGTATATAAAAAATCATGAACTCTCAATTTTTCTAAGCACTTGAGAAAACCTCAAACCCAAACCTCTTTGTAGCTTTTGTATTTTATGATGCAGTTTATGATTAATGCAGAGTGTGAAGTCAGCATGTATTAATGGAATTTCATGAGATGCTGGGAGGGAGAGTCATTAAGCAATGTCAAAACATTGTGATGCCCAAAATAAATAGGGAACTTTTATATGTGCAGCCAGTTACACTTGCAGGACATGAGACAAGCCCTGGAATGTGTAGAATCAAATCCATTTAGTGAAGGATGCAATGGCTGCTCTACTCTGATTTTGGGAGCCCTGTGGCTTTAGGTATCATTGTTACCAAAGATATCCTCGCTCCTATACCTTATTGTCCTCCACAAAACACATTCATGACTAATGGAAACTAAATTATCCAGACAGCTCTTCTTGGTGATGCATCTCTGACAGCTACTGTGTATGCTGAAGATTACAACAGATTAATGACTAAAAAGGGTAATTTGTATCATGAAGACTGGAAGCATCTGGGGCTCAAGTCCTTAAGAAGAGAGCTTTTCTAATGGCCATGAGAAAATTTTCATTTAGCTGACTGAAGTCTGAAGTATACATTTCCAAAAAGTACTGTAAGATTAGCATTAATATAATATATTGGATAGACTTACTGCCATTCAGATTGCATCTAACTGAAGATAAATAGCCTGAACACCCCCTGCATATCACCAAAGTATTAACATTGTAAAGTGTCCTTATAGACTTACTTCTAACATTTTTTTTTTAATTCAGCTTAAAAATAAATGTTATTCTGAACAGCAAGTAGTCTCAGCCCCAGCTCATAAACCTTGAGAGGCTGCCCTGAAATATTTTCAGCAGCTTTATAGAATCCGGCCATAGTCAGAGCTCTGTAATCCTGGGAACATCACATCATCATTTATAATTAGATCTCTCATCTCTCTCATGGGATATTAAAATAAAGTTTATTTTTGAATGTCTCTGACTGGCTCTTCTTGTAGGGATTAAAGATCCCAGAGAATTTTTCAGTTCCTTCCTCTTCAGTGTGTGCAGCATTGCCTTGCATTTAGTGCACCTCTTGTAGGACTCAAGAGGCCTGCATTCTTTTCCCATCTCTACCCCTGACCTTGGGAAAATCACTTCATCTCCCTGTCCATCAATTTTCTCATCTCTCAATGAGAATAATAATAATCATCTATTTTGTAAAGTGCTGCAGACTGATCAAAAGTGCTATAAAAGAGCTAAGTATTACTATTATTATTGGCACACATTAAATCGGTTAAATAGTGGATAATTGATAGGTCTCAAAATGTAATTGTAAATGGTGAATCATCACTGAGTGAGTGCATTTCTAAGTGGCTCCCCCAGGGATCAGTTTTCAGCCCTATGCTATTAACATTTTGAACAGTGACCTAGAAGAAAACATGAAATCATTACTGATAACATTTGTGGATGACACAAATATTGGGGAGGGAAAAAATAATGAATAACTGGGGTGGGGGATTGTAGGACATCTCACTGATAAAGAATAACCTGAAGTGCTAGTACGCAGGGTGCAAGCAAACAAAGGGTGCTTTAATATGGCCAAATGTGAAATCATACATTTAGGAACTTTCAGGTCACTCTGTCCTGGAAGAAATGACTCTGAGGCATCATAATAATTAATGACCTTTAATACAAACTCCTAGTATGATTCTGTTGTGAAAGGGGCTCACATCAATGGGTGACCAGTGTATCCCGAGTCAAGGGGGCACTTGCTCCCTCAGCGGCCAGTCAGCGACCAGGGGGGGAGGGGTCCCTCCATGGCCGATCACACTGACCCAGAAGTGCCAATGGCACGCTACTGGTACTTCCAGGTGCTCCACTGGCGCTTCTGGGTCAGAGCGATTGGCCACAGGGATTGCTTCTCTTAACACCCCCACTCCCCAGCTGGTGCTCAAGGGGCACCAGCGCTCTCACCTGCCCCACCTGCCCCATCACCAAGGAGGGGAATGCTGGCTGTCAGGGGGTGCACCAGTGCTCTCAGAGGGTGCACGTGCACCTCTTGCACATCACCACTGCATCAATCTTGAATGTATAAATAAGGGGATACTGGGAGCATCTACATGTTCATTAATGTGCAGTGCTTACTGCTCATTAAGTTTAATACTTGTAGAAGTAAGTAATGAATGCACAGTAGGCTGCCCTACTGTGCATTAGTGTGATTGCATGCTTTTTTCATGATAGTTAATGCACAGTAGACTAATACTACTTCACATTAGCCTAATAGCTTGGGTTTTGCTGTGACGCTGTAATGCACAGTTAATCAGTCTACTGCACATTCAGCATCTGGTGTAGACGTACCCACCGAGTAGGAATAGAGAATTCTATTACAATTGTCCTTGACACCAGTACAACTGCTACTGGAATGCTATGCCTAGTTACAGTGAATTTAGAAATTCAGGAAGGATGTTGATAACCAGGAGAGAGTTCAGAGTAGATTCACAAGAATGATTAAAGGATAAGAAAACATGCTTTAGAAAGACCCATGGAGCACAAATCTCTTTAGCATAACATGAGAAGGTTAAGAAGTGACTAGATAATTATCTATAGGTATAAACACAGGGAAATAGAACTGATAATTGATGGACCTTCACTCTAAAGGACAAATATGGAGCAAGATCAAATGATTAGAACTTGAATCTAGACAAATTCAGACAAAATAACGAACTTTAAAGTTTTACCAGTGGGTGTAATTAATCACTGAAGCGGTTTATGTTGGACTGCATATGCATATCAGTGTATTGGATTTTAAATCTAGATAGCATTTTTTAGAAGATATGCTTCTAAATAATTCAAACAGCTACCTGATTACAATGATCCAGAATGCCCTTACAATCATTACAATAATTGATACAGTAAATTATTATTGTTAAAAACTCAGGTCAGATTTTCAGAGGAGCCAGGGCTGTGGTTCTCAGCCTTTTACACACTATGGCATCTTTTGTCCCAGTAGGACTCAGTCCCTTGAAAAGACTAATGTCTTATCTAGACAGAATCTAGCAAGGAATATGAGAAGTATAGAATTGTTGACTTCCTGTGATCCCTATTTGTGAGCCCCAAGTTGAAAACCTAATGTGAAAGGTTCTTAGGTAAATATTTTCCTTGTTTCTTTCCTTAGACTGCTTTGAAAATCTCATCCATACATTTCCTTCTGCTTCTGATGTTGTTTTTTTCTTGCATGTCATCCATTTATCTACTCATCCAAAGCTCTTTTTACCCTACTCATGCTATACTGGAAGTAACCTCACCTTCTGCTCCCTCTGCATATAATGTATATGCATTTCCCAGAATGTAATTCACCTTTGAATCTGGCCTATAATATATAAAGAAAAAGCTATATTAAAAAGGATTAGTTATTTAAATGGCCCTGTAAAACACAACTTGATTAGAGCAGCCTTTCAGAACGTGCTATTTTCAGAACGTGCTATAAATCTGAGGCTAATGTGAGTGGTTTTAGAGATGTCCCATCTATCTTCCCTCACTCCCTTCTTCTTTCCTTCCATCCCTTCCTTTCTTCAAACAAGTGTTTTTTTCCAGCTTAACATTATTGTGCATACCAGCCCTGAAGAAGTGTGGTTGCAACAGCTATTCAGAAACCTGTGTCTGAACTTATTGAAATTAATTTCTAGCACAATAGAATGGAGGTGATGGGGAAAGACACTTTTCAAATTATCTTTTCAAGGTGTTTGTTAAGATAATGAGTAGGAGCACATGGCCAAATTAAAGGCATATACAGTATTAATAGCCCAGTGAAGTCTACCAGACAAGGCCTCTTCTCTAATGAAAAAAATTAATGAAAGCTAGGAGAAATAACAATACATGGAGAATGGTAATGTGAACTAAAATAAAATTTTATAGACTGGCCTAACTTATAGAACACTTCCTTCTAGAGCCTCCTCTTCTTCTCAGGGTCTGTTTATACTGACTTCCTGATGAGCCTAGGACCATGACTGAGAAGCTGAACTTGCCCACTTGTCCCTATTCCATGCACACCGAACCCCAGTGATTAGGCAGTGTAGATGGCTTAGACGGTCTTGAGAGCATACTGCAGCACTTCTGGGATAGATACAGTCAGTCAAAAAGCCTGAGGCTAAATCAGTTCAGTCTAAACTGCACAGATTACATTGAAAAAGAAGTGAACAGACATTTACCTTTGATACAGGAAATGCAGCCACATTCCTACAGTGGCTCAGGCCAGAAGCTGGGGGGAGGGGCAGGGCACTAGAGCATGGCCCTCTGACTGTGTTCACTTCCTCTTCCTGCTGTCCCCAAGGTCTCTGAGATTTGTAGTCCAGAATTACAGCAGCAGGACTCCGCAGGGTTGCTTATCACTTCTTCCTGCTTCCAGGTGCTTCTGGGATTTGTAGTCCACAGTTTCAGCCAGCAGAAAGTTTGAGTTGGGGAAGGGGTATTTAACTCCCCTCCCTGGCCCCAGTGCCCAGCTGGGGTTTGCCGGGGGGGGGGCAGTACCCCCTGCCCTTTAGACTGAGCTGCATCTCCAACCAGGCCTGCTCCCCACCCCCTTGTCAGCCAGCCTTCACTGCTCCAGCTAGAAAGCAGAGGGGCAGGGCCAACTCTGCTCTCTGGAACAGACAGCCCAACCCAGCCCAGGGCTGGAAAACATGGTGGGATATGGGGGGACTGTGATTTAACTTGAACCAGGAAGGGGTCTGGAACAGAAGATTCATAAACCGGTTTGACCCAAATCAATTAAGTCTGATACTACATTCAACCAGGTTTATCTTAAATCAGTTTCAGCCATTTTGATTTATATGCACTGAGCTGGTTTATATGCCTAGATCCAGTCAGGCTCCTTCTTGCATGGTTTTTGTCTAGTCCTATGACTCTTACATTCCTTTCTGGCTAGTGGCTCAGTTTCAACAGGATGGATGTCTTTAGTTCTGCCTGCTCTCTAGTTGGGTGGGAAGTAAGGCATGTGAGATCAAACTACCATTAGTTGAGTGGTACACAGATCCCAAGTTTTCCACTTCCTTGGTAACTCCCCTAATCCATATGCTGTTGGGCAAAAGGCAGGTGCATCTCTTCCTTTTCCTGGAAATACTGTTGTCTGTCAGATGCTGTAGTTCAACTATACATCTCCTCTCTGAGTGAGCTGGATGCTAACATAAGGGAAGTCTAGAATGTTGCCTGTTCAATGAATGGGGGTGCTTATATACATGCGGGGGGTTTAATTGCCTTAAATTGAAATGGTGAGTTTTTAATTTGTAGCTTTTTAATTGTGACCCACTGTTTCAATATAGGGGCTTCCATTATTGTGACAGAACAGTAATGGCCCACTGGCTGCTCACCCCCAGCTCCCACTGCCATAGGCAGACTCTGCTGGGGAAAAAGAAAAGTGGTAAGGGGCCCACCTTTTTTTTCTTCCCCAGCAGAGGGGGCAAGCTGCCAGTGGCCCCTGAGCTGTGGGGGTCCCATTTCTTTCCTCTACTGTGACAAAGCCCTTCCGGGTGGTACCCACCCACTAGCACCCTGCTTGGGTAACTCCAGGGACAGCCATCACTTCAGAAGGAAGGACTGGGGCACCCTGCAGCTCAGGGACAGCCAGCAGCTTGCCCCCTGGCCATATGAGAGGCGGGCAGACACTTCCAAAAAAAAGAAAGCTGCCCGGCCCCTCATTGCTTTTTTTTTCCCATGGCAGAGCCTGCATGTGCAAGCTGCCATTGGGCCGTGCAGCCTCTGAGTTGTGAGTGGGTCCAGTGCTTCCCTCCATGGTGGCAATGCCTCCTGGGGTGACCTGGGTAAGTTGCTAGCTGGGTGGGTGCTGCCACTGCTCACAGACAGCACTGAGCCCAGTCCAATGGTGCACAGGGTGTTGGAAGTCTGGGCATGGGGAAGCTCAGGCTTGGCAGGCTTCCAACACCCTATGCACTATCCCTGCCACTTTACTACTGCCGGGGACCATCTGGGAATGGTTTGGTTTGCCCTTAGGGCAGTGTGGGAAGGCGGTAGAAGGGCGGCTGGGTGTGCTGGTGGCTGGAGAAGGCAGCAGGGATGGTGCACAGGGTGCTGGAAGCCCCCCAAGCCTGAGCTTCTGTGAGCCCACCCAGCTTCCAGTGCTCCATGCAGCATCCCCACCCCCTTCTCCATGTGCCAGACATGTACACATGCATGATTTTTTATCCACAATGGGAACATTTGCCTTGATCAAACTAAAATACACTGGAGGTTGTCTAAGGTGCCATGCTGAAATACATTTTTACACGAAAAAATATTGTGCATATGTACATGATGACACCATTATATTAGACAAATGACAATTTCTCGTCACTTTTTGCTACATGTACATGGCCCCACCATCACATATATAAGCACTGTGGAATTCTGTTCTACGTAGAATAGAATAGCATCCCTGAGGCAAAAAGTATATTTTATGGAGTAATAGTGGCAAAGACTTAGACATCTGAGAGGCAGAATAATACCTGAAACCTAGCTAAATTAACTAAAATGTGGCCATCAGTTCTCATGGAAATCTATGAGAACTGAATGCTTTAAACTGAAAGTTATATAGTCCAAACTGAATGGGTAAAGATGTATTGTGTGAAAGTCTGGATTTGAAAGGATCATGGTAGGAAGCAGAAGCTTTGGCTAAACAAAACCAACACTCCTGGTTGGTGTTTCCCCACTGTTATTAATTAAACAGTTAAAAACAGTGTCTTTTCCTTTGTTCTTTGACTCATTCTGGACAAGGGTACAGAGGTAACAGAAAAAGTGGTAGGGACCCAAGTGGGAAAGTTTCAACTTCACTAGTTTCTTCTACTGTTTCCTAATATTTGCTGTGTCTGATTCTCTCAAATTCTGCTCAGAGGCTCCCATGCTCTTCAGTGTGTATTATTGTGTGCAAACATTCATGCACCTCACTTTGCAAACTCAAGGTACAACTTGCTTTTGCAGATCTGGATTCTCAGGGTGGAGAATGGTGGACACTGGAAATCTGATCCTTTTGAGGTACATGGTATTCTGACAGAGTTTTTGCGTTTTGTTATTGATTTAAAGCTCTTCAATGAAAGCAATGGCTTGGAATCAAAGGTTAAGATGATTTGCGGCAGCTTGTAGGAATACATTTGAAAACATAACGAATGTAAGTGTGTCTTGAATCAAAATTGGTGGAGATCTAACCTAAAAATTCTTATATGGGTTTAGTACGTGAGAAGCACTTATAAGATCTTAAGTTGCCTGGTCAATGCCTTAAAAATCTTCATAAATGGACTCTAACTTCTTTTAAGACAAAATCCAAACCCCACTAATGTCAAAGGGAAGGTTTCCACTGATTTCAATTAACTTTTGATGAGAGTTGTATTGCTGTGGGAAATTAGCCATGCTTATTATATGATTGAAAACTGTCAGAATTCTTTTGTTGCACATTTCTGGGACTATTGATCCACAAACTTTAGGTCATCCACACCTGCTCATGCATTTAAATTAAAGTTAAAGACCTTTCTTTTTGATCAAATTTTAGTATTTTCATCATTAATATGCATCACACTATACAGGAATAGTTTGTTTAATGCAGTTAAATCTGTTTTATCTGTCAGTGATATTTTATGTGTTTTATTCTACAACTCTTTAAGATGTGGTGTGCATGAAACCAGCTTGATAAATAAAGATTGATTACCCAGTAGTATTTGCCCAGTAAACAGTGGTCTTCAAAAAAGTCTTCAGAAATACTTTATGTATTTTTAAACAATGATAGCATTTACATCCTGTCAACTATGTTGATTTAGTGATTTTGGCAACAACTATTTTCTTCTGGTATCATGTGTATGGAAGTTGAATTAACTGAAAGTTTTCAGTTTAAAAGTCTCCTCTGCTCCCCATGGGCGAGTAGGGGGAAATGCTGGGTTTTTTTGTTATTTTTGTTGCTGCTGCTATTGTTTCTTTTTTTAATTACTCCTCCTGCTGCTGCTGTTACTAATCAGCTTGTTTCGTAGCGTGCTAAAGAACACAGCTGGAGAATTTTCCATCTTTGATTGAAAGCATCATATAAGTTTAGAGAGCAGAAACCCATGGGACTCTGGTAAGAATAATCACAAGAAGATTTTAAACTTTGTGTGAAACAGGAAAATGTATTTTTGGTGATTGAAGCAAACTGATGTCCAAGAAGGAAAGACAGGGAAAAGAGATGGGAGGGTTCAAGAAAGGACTACACACATGAAAACAAAGATGGGATAGCGCATATATTTACTCCTGGCTTATGGGCTTGTGCAGGTGTAAGCCAAAGGCTAAGGCAGCTGCAAAACCAGTGGCAAAGGTAACACAATGTCCTTTCTACAAGCGTTGGGCTGGGGGGTTGGGGCAGAGGTTAGATGGTTTAGTTAGTTTAATTTAAGCTGAATTGGGAGCGGCGTCTGCTGCGGGGAAGAGGAGGCAGCTGGAGCTACGTCTGTCAGGGGATGGCGGGTCTGGTGGGGGCTAATGAGTTGGAAGCAGGGGGCTTTCCAGTCCAGGGGTGGGCTGGTCAGGAGGTTACAATAACTTGGTCAGGGCCAGTAGTGGCCAAGACAGCAGCAGTGTCCACCATTCCTGCACAGTTGCCAAACTGGTGCCTACAGCTGGTGTCATGCTCACCCACCCCTGGTTACATTGATTAGAAAAGAATGACCCAGCCACAATGATACTTATTGAACCCTAGTCTCCAGCCCAGGCCCTGCTGCACTTTGGGACCACTAGGATGCCTGCACAAAAATGAATTTTGTTCTTGAAACACCTGTGATTTGTGTACAGACATGAAGAAGCTGAAAAAAAAATAGTATGAGCAAAAATCTAGGCCTGGTAATTAAAATTTATTTTGATTATAAATGGAGTTGTAGGGCTGCCTATAAATTACTTTGCGTGATACTTCCTACTTTAAGGCTGTTTTCAGTTGCTGATATCTTTACCAAACTTAAACTGTACAGGCTGAAGTTTTTCATGCCAAGTGTCTGGTGCAATGTCATTTTTTTGATATTTGAACAAAAATGGTTCTGCTGTTTCTGAAAATTAGGCTAAGAAAAATATAGCACTTTGCCCATATTAATATATTCTCATAATTTTTTTACAAAAAGATCTTCTGCTTCCATGTATTGGCACAAGAATTTGAAATTTGGCTACATATATATCATATATCAGGGAAGTGCCTTTTACCAACCTGGTGAATAACTGTCCAGCTGCAGGCATGTTATAAGTCTTGGAAAAATATCCATTTACAAGGCTCAATGGAGGATTCTCATGGTTCAATGAACAAATGTTCTGAGTCCCATTGCTCTGGGCTGTAGGGGTAAGGCTGGCTTCAGCTACAATTGTTATTCCCAGCAGCTTGGGAAAAGGAGCATTGTAGCACTATGAATGACTAAGAGGAGGGAGACGGTCACAGTAGAAGAAGTTGCCTGATTCAAATACAAAGAAATAGGGAGGGATTGGCAAAGGAATAGACTGGGTGAAAGGAAAGAAAAAGGAGGTGGAGAGGAGGGGCAGGAAGGTTATGATTTGATAAATAATTAGGGAAAAGATTGGAAACTGAACATGAACTTGGAGTGAAAGAAAATAAGATGAAGCCTGGAATTAGGGAAGCTGGATTAGGATGGACAAGGAAGTTGGAGCAAACTGGGATAAAAGCCTGGGATGGAGACTTTATCCTAAGATCAGAGGAAGTTTGGAGATCCTTGTGGGGGAAATTGGGCCTGACTAGGATTAAATTAGGCTAGAAAAGTGGGAGTAAAATGAAGAGCTAAGCCTGGGGTGAAGGGCAGAAATGGTCAGTACAGTCTGTAACCATTACAGTACCTGGAAGGGAAAGCAAGATTTCACAGGGATGCAGAGAAAAGAGACTAATTAATGTTTGTGAAGCACTCAGATACCAAAGTGATGTGTGCCATAAAAATGCCCAGGAGGAAATCAATAATTCTGCATCTAAAGCAGGGTTTGAATAATGTGTAATGAATAAGGCCAAGGGCCAAACATTGAATAATGAGGATAAAAGAAAATATTGAATACTGTTTATTCTGTGATCACTGTCCATTCTGTGACCTGAATGAGGCAGGGGTCCCATGGGGAAAAATATTATGCTACCATGTAATTAACAATTCTATCATGAAGCATATGCACAAGGAGACCAAATTTATTGTTGTGTAGGCAATCTTAATTTTGTCATTTCCCAACTGCTGAGTGCTGGACTTCGCATCCTTAATGTTCTTTTAATGTATGCCTATGTGTCTGTAACGAAGTGAACATAGCACTTTGCAAAGTGTTCATGAATCAAAGAGACTGTAGTCTTTATAAACAACATTTAGATGTAAGCCAAAGGTGCAACTTCATACTGTTTACATTCAGAATATTACCAGTATTAATAGAGTAGACACCACCCCCTTTTTATCATTTATCTCCAACAAATTCCGTTTATGAAAAAAGGCCCCCAAATTAATTGTCTGTATTTATCCAGTGAAGATGGAGGACACTCCAGTGAAATGGAAAGATGCAGAGATTTTGACCTGGTAGTCATTGTCTTTCCTCATTACTCTCTTTTAAATTCCTCTCAAGCTTGCAATAATGGATATTATAGCCCAAAGCAAGTCAGCAATTGCCACTTAATCCTGGTGTGATGCTTGATTTTTGGTGTGCATTCAGGCACTTCCTTCATTTTGACTATAATGCATGCTTATTTGGGGTATAACATAATCATACTTTTCATTGATCTCTTAACCAGGTTATGCCTACAAAGGTACAATGTTACAAAGTAAAGCGTTGCTATTCACAGCAATAGTTACTGGTAAATAAACGGGAAGCTGTTTCTAGGCTAATAAGCCTTGCTTCTTAGCAGAACTAACTTTGAAAGTGGAGGCAGCGTATCTCTTCGCGGTATTGTCTTGTGTCATGATGGCTTACCCTTAAATTACTGTCTTGTTGTTTGGCACACGCCAAAGAAAAAGAAATATGCCATAGCTACAAAATCCTCTGTGTATCTAAACTTTCCCAGGATTTTGGATGTATTGTATTGACCTAACCAAAAGTTTATCTTGCTCATTTTACACTTGAAGTCATGAGAAACCTAAAGAAAACAAGGAAATACAAAAATGTGGCTCAAGAAGAAAACACTTTATCAAATAAATAACATGTCAGACCTTAGAGTCCACTGACTCTTTGTAAAGAATGTTAACAGCATTGGCTGGTTTACCATTTCTCCCAGTAGCAGGCAGATTTCTTACAAATATGATCTTTCAGCTATTTCGTTAACCTTACACTCCCACGCAGAAAATTGAAGCTTAAAGGTCATATTTAATGTGTTCAGTGTGTGCAAAATGGTTCTAATTCCAAACTTGAAGCTCATTTAACACAAAGAACCTGTTGACTAATGCTGAGCTTTAAATCTTTATTATTTAATCTATCTTTATTAGAATATTTCTGTTACATTTTGAAGTGTGGAGGTTTTATTTCCAAACTATTATTTCTTATTACCTTTCTTGTTGGTTTTCTTCCTTCTCTGGGCATGATAATAAAACCTTTTTATAGGAAAAGCAAGAGATTTTATAGTGGAGACTTTCTAATGGAGTCTAACATACTCTGTAACTAGTAGCTGTTCTTGTGGATAGCATTCTGTAAAAGCATATCTTCATATGTACTGCCTGGTTAAGGCATGTAGAATAGACCATCGTATAAACTGTACATATAAAGCCTCTCCCTTGCCCCAAATTGGCAAGAGTGTTCTGAGTTTTGGTCCCAGGATCATGTTATGATTTTGTAAAGTCAGTGACTGTTTTATATATAAATAGTGATGGGAATAAGGACTGGAAACCCTGTGACAGGTGCTGGTTCTGCAGGCAGGGGTGTGCGAGGAGTGGATTGCAGCTCTGCCCTGAGCCTTTGTCACCTCTCCAAGATCCCAGGCTCATCCCCATTTGCAGCTCCCTGCCTGCCTGTGGCCCCATCCCATCCACCTGGCCATGTGCCCTGCCTGCCAAGTTCCTAGCCAGTCTCCATGGAGATCCCAAGATTACTGGGCTGTGACAGCACAGCCTCAATCTGACCTCTGGATGCCCTTGCTTGCAGAACCGGTGCCCATCACAGGGTTATGTGGGCAGATCATGGCTGTGCCCTGGGCTCTGGCCCTGTGCTGTCACCACCCCAAGATCCAGACTCTGACCCTGCCCACCCATCCCACTCCGGGATGCCACTCCCTGCCTGCCCACTGTCCCATCCCAGCCAAGTGCCCTGGGAGGTTTGGTGAGCTGTTGTGAGGAGAGTGGTGCTGACCCAGTCCACGACAGCTCATCAAAACTCTCTTTGTGGCCTGCAAACCCAAATAATTGCCCATCCCTGTCATAAGAGCTAGGGACAGAAATTACACATACTAGTTTATCTATGTACTTTCTATTACATTGTTACTTTTTATTAATATTACAGATAATATCTAATAGTATTCATTGCTCTGCACATATAGTCATATAACTGTTAATTAATCTTACTGATACATCAAGGATATCCAGTTTTCTTTGTCACCTTATCTTGATTCACTTGGATTGTTTTAGGCCTAATCAAGCAAGTTTGGACAAAGGAAATTAAATCACATGTTTATGTTTCTAGGCAGTTCTTACATTTCAGTCAATAGCTAATAAATTGTTCAGCAAGTCTGATTAATTTTGATTGTTTAATTTTTGCTTCTTTTCCTGGGGACCTGGGATCCATTGAACTGATGCAGAGTTTTTTGACCCTCCCATAGTGTTTCAGCTCAAAATACAAGACAAGTTGAGAGTTAGTTATGCAAACTATAATGCTTTGATTTATGTTTCTAATGAATGCATAAGCAATCAGTAATTGAATGATTTTAAGTGAAAAAGACTTAAAAATGGAAGTACTTGAAGGCAATCCAGCTATTGTTCATATAAGAACTGTATGTCTTCAGGGGGTCCTATATTACTATTGAGTCCTGCTGCCTCAAAGAGAACTGCTGTAATATAATGCTGCCCTACCAATATTTTATTTTTAATAATCTGTGATTCACTTTAGTAATGAAGGGCCTGATTCATCTATTCCAGTCAATGGAAAAATTCACATAGACTTCACTGGGAGCCGAAGCAGCTTAAGCTACCATAGTGTAGACAGGCTGGCTTGAGAGACAGATCTTACAATATACCTTAACCCTTCTACAAACTAAAAGGATTAATAACTTTGAACTTCTTTGCAGATTTGCAATCACTAGATAGATAAATAATATCATTTTATGCCATCCCTGCTCTTCCATTCAAGTTTCTTTTCACCAAAAGGCAATTTTGGTACATGTATAGTTGACTTTCATTCCAGCACTCACACCACCTATCGTCTAAAGTGATCCATTTAACTGGAAATATTTATGCAAATAAAAATATAGGCATCCTTTGTGTAAATTACTTTGTGATTTCACTTTGGTAAGTGCAAAGGCATAGGCGGCGAAAGGGGGGTGTTAATGGGGCTTAGCCTCCCCAAACATGGGACAGTGGTAGGGCCACAAGGCAGCCCAGCCAAGGGCTTCCAGAGGCTGCAGCAGGGGTGGGGAGGGAGTGGGGCTGGGGCTAGGGAAGGGGGAGGCATTGTGCAGCTGGCAGGGCACAGGACTGAACGGCGAGTGGCTCATCCAGGGGGCATGGCTCCTGCTGCTATGTGTACCCTGGGAGGCACGGGGAATGTGTGTTCCTGAATCTGCTTGAGGCAGGGTAGACTTCTACTGTGGGCTGAGGTGAGTGGCAGTGGCACTGGGTTGGGGCTGTGAGGGGGGTGCTGCAGCTACCCCAAAATTCACCGTAGCCAGCCTGACCCCCTGGGAAGTGGGAGGTGGCCTCTCCCAGCACCACTGCTGCCTACCTTAAGTGCAGCCCATTCCCCCCTCCCCACCAAGAACAGCCAGGCACTGGCCCCAGCCTGCAGCCTGCCCTGCCCTGCCCCCTGCAGATCCAGGGCCACACATCCTGGGGATGGTGAGAGAAATTTAAAGATGGTCAGAAATTTCTCAGGTATGAAGAAATCCAGTCTCCATTTCAACAACTTGGATTAAAATTTTAACGACGAGTTTATGGCCACTGAGAGATTTCTGACCATCTTGCATTTCTCTGACCATTTTCAGTTTGGTTTTTTTTTTTTGCCCGATGAAGGACATGTGTGTCTGAAAGCTTGCAAAGAACAACTTTTTTGCAACTATTTATTTGGTCTAATAAAAGATATCGCCTGTACCCAAAGAGTTTGTCTGCCTTTGTGCTTAGAGCACCACGACTACAGCCTAGATTCCTGATACTAGAAGGGGTTCTCTCACATCAGAACAAGAACATTTTACAGTAGCTCTTTGTGAGATGCAGCATATTCTGCTGGCACATGGATGGATTCCTTTGCTTTTAGCAACTGCTGGCCTATTCCCCACCGACTTCTACTATGGGGACCATCCCAATTTCTCCCCAAGCATCCAAGATCACTTGGGCTGATCTTAATTTAGCCATACAGAAAGAGAAAGCCTTGTTCCTTCTATTCTCCTATGAATCTGTGTTAGGTCCTGGAATACTCCCAGTAAAAATGTGCACAAACTGAGATGCAGATGACAGTAAAAATATTTCCTCTTGGCATTCATTCAGATCTGCACTGAGTACCAAGTGTGCTAGAAGGATAACCTAGTACTCCAGCCCACTTCCATACATAGGTGCTATTCAGGTCTTGCTGAGACTAGAAAAACAGGGGGTCATTAGTGCTAACTGCAAATGGTACCAATAATGAAACACATTGCAACCATATCATTTGAACAGAATCCACAGCTGTACTTCTTTTGATTTAATGTTTTACCAACTTCCTGCTTCTTTCTTTCCTGCAGTTATTATCCACTACTTTGCATCTGTATGTATTTTGGTCCAGGCACCACATTTGTATGGATTGTATGGCACTTCACAGCAATTAAGTTTCCTTTCTTTAAAAGACTGAATGTGTTACTTCCATGGTACACACAACACTAAAGCCGTGTCTAGCCTGGGGAAAGTGATGCTTTAAAAAAAATGCTCACACAGTATAAACGGCAGCTGGCCTTAGTGTTAAAAAGGTTTAATGCATTTAAAAATGTGTTTGTTGACTGTGGTCAAGTTAGGGGATAGCTAAAATTAATCCTGGCCATCAGTCTATGCAGTGTTCACTTTGCAGCAGCTCCTGCATTGACTTCAGATGAAGCTGGGTGTGGTAAGCCTCTCCAAACATCAGGCTGCTATTTTTTAGAGTTACAGTAGCCACTCAAATTTGAGAAGAGAAAGGCTTAATGGGTGTATGCAAAATTAATTTATAAGTACACTCAACAGAATATATGCATATATTTGTTATAGACATTGATTTGAGAAGGGAATAGTGTTTTTGTGTCTTTGTACAGCAAACGGGAGGAAGGTCAAGGCCTATGAATCTATCAGTTTGGGAACATATGACATAGGTCTGTAAGGTACCTCCTTGGTCATTAATTCCATTCCCCTGCTATTGCAGACAATCATGTCATGTTAACCCATTCATACACTTAACAAGCTCCACATAACACAGTTTGCTTGGTTTGTTTTGCCCCTGCTCTTTAATGGGAGGCTGTAGCAGAGCCTTGCTCCTCAGATAATTAGAAGCCTTTAAGTTTCCATGCTACTTTTGATACTCAGGTATTTGATTTTGTGCCAATATGGCTCTTTAGCTTAAATAGCTCCTTTCCCTCCCTGCTGTTTACCTTCCTCACATATTTAAGAAAAGTAATCATATTTTCTCTATCTTTGTTTTGCTAAGATAAGAAGTCAAGCTTTTTAGTCTCCTCTCAAATGACAGGATCAACTTTGTAGTCACTTGCTATGCCTGTTGCACTTGAATTCATCTTTCTGAAACATGGATAAGCTAAACTGCTCACAGTACCCCAGATAACGTCTTGTACTGGGATCTTGTACAATGTACTATCACCCCCCTAACTGTTTTAGGAATGCCTTGACTGATGCATGTTAGGATAGCACTGGTGGATAATAATGTGTGTGAATAATATGTGTCTACATAGTGTCCTTTGGTTTCTCAGGTGTAGATATGTGACTGTACCTCACCTATCAATTGTTGTGTGTGCTATCAGCTCCTGATAGCACATACCAAACCTAGAAACGCACAGAACAGTTCTGGAGGGACCCCCCATCTCCAGTCACTGACTGGCCACTGGGGCGGGGAGGGCAAGTGCCCTCCCTGACTCAGGAGGCACCAGTCGCCCATAGTCTCAAGAGTGACTACAAAGTATGAACCCAGTTTGGCTTCATCACCACCAGCACACTTCAGGACTTGATGCACATGAACAGGAGCAGCAGGGTGGGATGTAATCAAAAGCAGGAGTCCCAGGAACTGTAGACGCCCTTTCTTCTGCTCTGTTACTTCAAAACTTATAGCTAAGTACAGACAGTCAAAACACCCAATGATGAATTGATTCAATCTTCACAGGCTAGTCTAAACTATGTAGATTGAACTGATAGCAAGTGAACAGGCGTTCACTTTTGATTCTGGAAATGCAGCCACATGCCTGCAGTGGTTCAGGCCAGAAGCTGGGAAGTGCTAAAGCATGCCTCCTTGCTCAGCTGGACCATACAGCTTGGACCAAGGCTAATCTGCCCACCCTGTGAGAAGGGAGTTGCAGGGCAGGTGCAAAGCTTCCTGGGATTCTGGGGGACTGTGAATTAACTTGAAGCTGGAGTGTATCTGAGACAGATGTTCAATAAACCAATTTAACTTACATCACTTAAGTCTGGTACTACAGCCGAGTTGCATCTTACACAGGGGTTACGTTCTGAAGTCAGCACGTAAGGCAAAAATTGCGTATAGTTGAAATTGCCCTTCCCGCCGGGCTTCGGCGCCAAGCAGCTGCTGCCACTGCAGGGCCCGGACAAGACAGGCGCAGCACTGCATAACCCGTGCGTGCAGTGCAACAGCTGCACCTTCTGCACACACTCCTCACCCCTCTCATCCTCTACGCCTCGTCCCACCAGGGCAGCCAGCTGAGCGTGAGTGAGCTGCCGCCCCCCAGCCATGCCGGCACATGCAGGCAGTACCATGCGCCACCGCACTACACGCTGTGCCCTGGCTGGCACCCAGCGGCCAGCCCCAGCAGCTGAGCACGTATAGCTGAATTTGTGTAAGTTAAATACGCGTAAGATGTGACTCGGCTGTACATCCATCCAGGTTTATCTTAAACTGATTTCAGCCATTTTGAAAGTGGTTTATGTGCACTGAACTTCTGTTGCGATACAGATTTGAACCAGTTTCTGATCACTTATACTGGTTTGTGTGTAACTTCGGTCCTTACCCCATAGGTTAATAAATCATCTTTTATCCAAGAGAGTGAATACAAGAGCCGTAATTGCAGCTATCAGAGTCAAGATGCTAACTGTCAGTCACGGAGTTGCTCCAGTGCTCAGGGTGAGGTGCTGTGATAATAAAAAAAAAAGTGTTCCTACTGTAACATACATTCCTCTATAGAACACCAACTGTCTCCTTAAAGTATTCACTTGAACTAAAATACAGTCCAAGTAAAAAAATACTACTATTTGAGCTTACTTCTTTACATGTAGAAAGCCTGATTTGTAACACTAAAGTCAATGGGAGTCTATGGGAGTTTTGCCAGTGGGAAGGGATCAGACTTGGATATCAAGTCAGATTTTCCACTAACCTGCCCCTTCTGGAGTCATTTTCACTGGTGAAAGATGAATACAACAGTATACTTCCTAAGGACAAAATTGATTTATACCCTCTGGGCACTCCAGATTTCATCTGTGTAAATGATTATGCAAGGTACAGAGAAATCAAACCCTATATATTCATATATATGCACTAATACTGTACTTTTTCTTCCACCTCTAGAAGGTCACAGGGCATAAGTGCTGTACTTATTTTATTCATAGCCTGCACTTAAATAAGTAACCTTTTGCTTCTCTTTGTACAGAAGTAATGATTGATCATTTTTCTTCTCAAAATAGAGCTTACTACTTTGTGTTTGTTATCAAATCTGTTGATACCATTTTCTAGCACAAAGAGTTTCAGATTGCAAACTGCCCTGCCTGACATCATTAATAAAAGTAACCAAGCTGAAGATTCTTTTACAGGAAATATACCAAATACAGAAACTAGAGAGGTGGAAGTGTTGGCTGGGGACTCGCTGTTAAAAGACAACTGTAAATTCTGTATAGTAATAGGTCAGGCTCTCAAGTCTTCTTGAATCATTGCAGTGTTTTAAAGGGGCCAACCTCATTTTGACACCTGCCTAGAATAAAAAGGTCATACAACAAGGTGCAAGGGAATCCTTGCTGACATACTCTTAGAGGTCCATGGGGCCAGATGCAATGCATCCAAGGTGCTCAGGGAATTGGCTGATGTGATTGCAGAGCCACTGTCCATTTTCTTTAAAAATCTGTGGGAATTGGGGGAGGCCCCAGATGATTGGAAAAGGGAAAATATAGTACCCATCTTGAAAAAAGGGAAGAATGAGGATCTAGAGAACTATAGACCAGTTATCATCATCTTAGTCCCTGGAGAAATCATGGAGCAGGTTCTCAAAAATCCATTTCTAAACACTTGGAGGAGAAGAAAGTGATCAGGAACCATCAGCATAGATTCACCAAGGGCAAGTCATGCCTGAATAACCTGATTGCCTTCTATGAAATGATTGGCTCTGTGGATGCAGGGAGACCAGTGGATGTGGTATACCTTGATATTAGCAAGGCTTTTGATACAGTCTCCCACAGCATTCTTGCAAGCAAGCTGAAGAAGTATAGGTTGTATGAATGAAGTGTAAGGTGGATAGAAACCTGCTTGGATTGTTAGGCTCAATGCGTAGTAATCAATGGCTTGATGTCTAGTTGGCAGTCACTATCAAGTGGAGTGTTCCAGGGGTCAGTCATGGGGCTGATTTTTTTCAATATCTTCATCAACGATCTGGAAGATGGTGTAGAGTGCACCCTCAGCAAGTTTGGAGATGACACCAACCTGGGGGGCATAGTAGATATGCTGGAGGGTAGAGCTAGGATTCAGAGACTTTGAAAAATTGGAGGATTGGGCCAAAAGAAATTTCATGAGGTTCAACAAGGACAAGTGCAAAGTCCTGTGCTTAGGATAGATGAAAGAATCCCATGCCCTGCTACAGGCTTGGGACCAACTGGCTAAGCAGCAGCTCTGCAGAAAAGGACCTGGGGATTACAATGGACAGTACACTGGATATGAGTCGGCAGTGTGTCCTTGGTGCCAAGAAGGCTAACAGCATACTGGCCTGCATTAGTAAGAGTGCTGCCAGCAGATCAAGGAAAGTAATTATTCCCCTCTGTTCTGCACTAGTGAGGCCACATCTGGAGTACTATGTCCAGTTTTGGGCCCTCCCCAGTATAGAAAGAATGTGGACAAGTTGGAGAGAGTTTAGCAGAGGGCAACAAAAATGGTTCAGGGGCTAGGGCACTTGACTTATGAGGAGAGGCTGAGGGAACTGGGCTTATTTAGCCTGCAGAAGAGAAGACTGAGAGGGGATTTGATAGCAGCCTTTAACTACCTAAAGGGCGGTTACAAAGAGGATGGAGCTAGACAGTTCTCAGTAGTGCCAGATGAAAGAACCAGGAACAATAGTCTCAAGTTTCAGCAAGGGAGATTTAGGTTGGATATTAGGACAAACTTTCTCATTAGGAGGGTGGTGAAAGGTTATCTAAAGAGGTGGTGGAATCTCAATCCTTGGAGGCTTTTAAGGCCTAGCTCAACAAAGCCCTGGCTGGAATGATATAGTTGGGGATGGTCCTGCTTTGAGCAGGGTGTTGGACTGGATGAGCTCCTGAAGTCCTTTCAACCCTAGTCTTCTATGATTCTGTGATTCTGCTGCCAGCTCATGAACCTCTGTCTTTTACCCCTTTGTGGAACTGATGGCACATTCATTCTCTGCTGTCCAGCTATTTCTGAGGCTAGGAATTAAGGAGCTGGAACTCTAGCACTGGAATGAATCAGTTCCAAGAGTTACAACTGAAATAACAGAAAATGTCCTTTACTTTTTAGCATTTGCCAGATTGCATCCTTTGAGAAATCCTAAAGAGAAAATGAAATTATCTTCTATACTGCAGTAGTCATAACGAAATACATTGTAGCAGACACTGAAGAAAATAAAATAATGCAGGACTGAGATTCAGTGGCATCACACTTCAAATGCAAGCCTGCCTAATGGTGGAAATACTTTAAAAAGAAATCCCAGCATAGAATTTAACCACTTTCCAAACACTCTACAGTGATTAATTGTGTAGGTGGTGAGCCACTAGCTTGGATGAGCTCATTAATCAATGCAGCAGAGTGTCTGTCACACACATTACGCTACTTTCCACATACTTCTCGTATCTGGAGATGTGGGACTGCCACACAACAATTGATAAAATGCCGTCTTGGGGGAAAAATAAAATAACTCACCATCTCCTGTGACTGCACAAGTAAAGCTTCTGATCTTGGACACAGGGCCTGATTTCATTCTCTCTTACACTGTCATGTATCAGAAGAAATCCCAGCAAAGTCAGTGGAAATGCGTACATGAGAAATGGATGTAATAGGAAGGAGAAAAAGGCTCATAGTATACTATGAAAGAACATTCACATCTGTATATGGTCTTTACAAATGTTGCCTCAGCTTAAAATACGTTTTAATAAAAAAGTATTTTTGCAATTTGTCCCCGTGGTATCTAATGGCACGTTGTTGTTCTTTTCTTGATTTCGATTTCTGTAACAAAACTAACGTTCCATAGTCTGATAGTATTCTAGCAGGCAAATAGCTGTCTGGACTCTTGGGTTTTTCTAGGGATGCTCACACATTATTATATTACAATATCATTATATTTCAGTCATCTTGAGTAAACTTTACCTCTTAATCCGTGTTTGACCTGCTGTAAAATGGATATAGCAATACTTTTAAAAATAGTTGTTTCAAACATAATTCTGCTTTCCCATCTTTGCTTAGGCAACATTTGTATTGGAGTCAGCTGAAACTTCTTTTTGAGGAAGAATCATAGGATTGGGCCCAAGGACTATGAGGTATAATTAGCTCACATTTTAAAATGCTTAAAGGTTTCCAAATGACAGGAGCTACATTATACTTGTTCTAAGCACTATAATTATAAATGTAATACTGTTTTCCCAGATGGAGTTTCATTAAGCACACTGATAATTTTCATTCAGTAGTGTGTCAAATTCAGACCTGACATGAGTGAATGCAGCTCTTTTTTCAGTCAATGGAAAAAAATCAGTCTAAAAATTAAATTAAGATAAATACTTGCCTCCCACACAAGTGCTACAGCTATTCTCAAACAAACGTCCTCTTTTAATGCTGCTTGCAATGTATACATTATGACAACAATTTTTTAAGGTTGGATTTGTCCAAGTAATACCTAGCCAGCAGAAATCAAACTAGAGAGAAATGGTGAAAATAGCAGAATGACAGAGGCCAGACTCAACTAAAAAACATGAAATTAAAACTTTATTATCCTGAATGGAATGTGTGTACCAATCAGTCAGATTGCTGGATGGCTGGCTGTTACTCACGGTACTGTGTTTCTGAGGTTATAACTAGAGATGGGGCCAAGCTACACAATTCAGATCCAGATCTAAGTTCAGATTTCAAACACTCTCACCAATCTCCCTCCAAGGAGGATTTAAAGAGTTTTGGTTTGAGGCCCACTTCTAAGTACAATAAGCAGCAGCTTTCTCACAGTAATGAATGGTTTGATATTCTACAAATGGTACTATGATGTTAGTTAAAAAGTAAGGAGTAAGAGTAAATGAACTTCCAGGAAATAAAACAAAATCAAACAATTGTTTTCATACCAATGTTCGCATTAATAAAAACCAGAAGGGAAGAAAAATGCTGATACTTTTGGATGTTTCTGCAGGTTTCCTTTCAAATGAAATGGTTTTCAAATTTTCCAGGATGTCAGCTGCTTCCAAATGTATAGTTTTACATGAGCAAACTTCATGTCTGAGTTAGCAAGAGGCAGGAATGTTGGTGCATCTCATCAAGCAGAAATAGCAGCAAAATAACTCTTCTGCATTTATGTTGCCAAAGGTGTTGTAGGAGTAGATGGATAATCTCCTCTGATTAAATATTTTTATTGTTGTTTAATGAAGACACGGTAATTTTTTTTAGGGTAGCCAAAAGCGTGGCTTACAGAAACTATAGAAAACTTAAATAAGCTTTCAGTCCTTTCCTGAAAGTGCTTGCCATCCCCATCTTGGTGAAACCAATATTAAATACAGATCAATCAGAGTTTATATGCACCCAGGGAATGTTAGTAAATATTCCAACTAAGATAATCCATTGAAGACCTGTTAGCTCTTGCAAATCTTTGCCTTTGGCATGCAAATTTACTGCGTTTACCATTTTTTTTGTAAATTCCAATTTTTTAGCACACCAACAGAACTCTATCTGTTTCTGGCAGTTAGAAATATACTGTTATTTTCACAAATAAAAATGACAATTTGATTTACTATAATGTATGGGGCCAAATTACTCCATCATGAGGATTTTGACAACCATCATTTATTCATAGAATTGTTTGCAAATTGAATTTGTGACACCAAATTACTATATTTGTAGCTTCCACATTGTAGACTGAGAGCAGGGATTTAAGTTGGGCCCTTTGGAGGTAAAAGACTTTGGGCATGTCCACACATGCACACATGTGCACTTGTAGCAGCTCAAATAGAAGCAGTGCAAATTTGAGCTGGGGCTTTTTGCCTCAGTGCGCATACTCAGATATGCACTTTGTTGTGGTGCAAATTGTGCCACTTGGGGCAAAATAACCCTGCCTGGCTCCTCCCGGATCTGCAGCCAGGGGGAGCTAGAGCCTGGGACCAGCACCTGTGCTGTCCCCAGCAGTATAAAAAGCTGCCCTGTCCTGGCCCCATCCATCCAAAAAGCTGCCCTGGCAAGCAGCTCAGGGCTACTCACTCTCAGGGGCTTCTGGAACCCAGCCAACTGGTACCTGGGGACACTACCCACTGTGCCAGCTGGACTACCGTAGCAGCATCCCAAATCCATTTTTAAAAATACCCCAAAATCCATGTTCTTCCACAGTTAAAACAACCACTCTATACACATACACCCCCCCCCCAGAGAGAGAGAGAGAGACAGAGACACAGCGATCAGTTGGGTAATGCTTTATTGGTATATTTACAACGTTAAAGCAATTTGGAAACCTACCAGTGTCTCTCTGATCATGAAAAAATACATTCTAAATACCTATATGTGTTGATGTGTACTTTTTGTTTTCTTCACACATGATAGGTGTGTAATGGGGGATATGGTGTTTGCAGGAAGGGGGTGAGTAGGGGTGTGAGGGAAAGTGTGTGGGTGTGTGTGGAGGGATGTGGGTTGGTCTGTGGGTAGGTGTGGGGCAATTGCTGGGGGGAGCTATGGGTATAGGGGACTTTGTAGGGGGGCTGCTCAGGAGGGGTGGGTCCCCTGGCCCCACAGGGTGCAGCCTCCCCACACAGCACCCCCAACAGGGCCCCAGCTTGCCCCTGGAGGGCCACAGCCCCTATCTGCCACAGAGCCCCAGCCTCCCTCCACAGGGTCCCATGCACCCTGGAGGCCCCCCCCACCAGGGTCCCAGCTTCACCCTGGAGGGCCCCGGTCCCCCCGCCCAGAGCCCGTAACTGACCTTTCACAGCAGCACTGGAGGAACCATGCGCCAAGCCCAGCTGGTTCCTGCTGGCCCTGGGGCTGCTCCTGCCACCCAGCCAGGCTGGTTTCATGGTGGCAGGACCCAGTGTGGCACGTGTGGACTGCGCGCCAGGCCCAGCCAGGTCCTGCCACCCTTGGGGCTGCTCTGCCACCCAGCCTGGCCAAGCTCATGGTGACATGACCCAGTGTGGCATGTGGGGACCGTGTGCCATACCCAGCCAGGTCCTGGGGCCCCTCTGCCACCCAGCCAGGCTGGGCCCATGGCAACAAGACCCAGTGCAGCACATGGTCCTCAGTTGCAGGGCCCAGCCAGGTCCTGCTGCCCTTGGGGCTGCTCTGCTGCCCAGCTGGGCCCTTCCAATAGCGCCAGGATGCAGGCCAGTGTGCAGGAACTGCGTGGAGCTGAGCTGGGTCCTACCAGCCCTGGTGCTGCTCATGCTGCCCAGCCCAGCCAGGTGACGAGTAGCCTCAGGGCTGGCAGGACCCAGGTCCACTCTGTGCAGTCTCTGTGCATTGCACCAGGTCCTGCTGCTATAGGAAGGACCTGGCTAGGTGGCAGGGCTCGATGTGGCATGCGAGGACCATGTGCCGTGCCGGGTCCTGTCACCATGGGCTGGGCCAAGCTGGCTCCCACTTCTGCCCTGCTGTGCCTGCAGGGGGGTGAGGACCTGGCCCAGCCCAATGTGGCTCTCTAGTCTGGCTTTGCACTAGAGTGGGTCACACAGCTCCGGGAGGTGCCACTCTTGTGCGCACCTCCCAGAGCCATGTCACCCACTCTGGTGCAAAGCTGGACTAGTGAGCCGCACAGATTTGGGCCAGGTCCTCACCCCCTGCAGCCCCAGGGACATCCTCCCTGCCACTCCCCAACACCCTCACATCCCCCTGCCACCCCTCACCCACCCACACCCATAAACCCTCCCCACCCCTGCACATACCAAGGACAGCACTGGGGGCCGGGGGAAGCAGGAGTACCAAAAAAATGCTCTGGCTAAAACCAGAGCATCTCTTTTGGAGGACAGACTCCCTGCAGGCTGCGGGCATGGTCTGGCTGTGGGCACCATCCCTTGCTTCATTCTGTTGCAGAGCATTTTTTTTTAGATCCATGGATATCCAGGGGTCTAATTTTCTCCCTGCACTGCAAACTTTCAGCATGGGGAACATTTTTTTGTTCCCACACGTGCCTTTCGCCCCACCTCAAAGGGGTCTGAGGCAGGGCAAGAGGCACATGTGCACTCATCTGGATGTGCCCTAAGTGTCTACAGCATGAGCTAAAGAAATGGACTTTGTTGATGGGTAGCAGACTTGCATCATCTTTAAATATAACATAGAAGAGGAAAAGTAATGTGCAGTTGGTATAGTGAGTCAGACCCAAGTTTCATCTACTCCACTGTCCTTTGGCAATAGCCAACAGCAGATACTGGAGACAGAGGTGGAAGAATTCTGTTCTAGCAATGATGGGATAATCTGCCTTCTTGTTATAATTGACCTCGTTGTGATTTCTAGCAGATATAATTTAACTGAACATTTTATCATCATTAATCATGATAGCACTGGTTATTCCTGATAGCCAGAAGAATGGTTAGACTGGTCTGTGTTTCCTATGTATCAAAGGCAAGTTATTCATTATACACTATTCATTATTCTATTTGAAATGTTTTAGTCATCAAATCAGGAAGCAGAATAGATACAATGTGGCTAAACTAACCAGACATAAAACATAAACAACTAATAGTGAAGAGGGAAAACAAACAGCTGGAAGACAACCCTTTGTTTGAAAAATTTTCATCCCAATTATTCAGCAAATGCTTAGAAATGAGCATGAGTAGAGGTCTACATACACTGCCCTCATAAAAACAGGCTAAATATTATTTGTGATTAACAATTTAGAAGGTTAATTTAGCTTAAATTCCATAAAGCATGAGTCAGAGCTAAGGAGGTAAACTGTGAAGGTTCAGTGAAATGTCTTTACCATGGTACATTCGTTCAAATGTGTCCCTTCTGACAATAAAAGAAAAAAATCTGTTTTGTAAAGTTGGCAACTGTGTGAAAGCTTCCATTACCCACCAAATGTAACAAAACACAACATGCCTAGGCATTAAAGTGCCAGAAGCATCACATCACATTGATTTGCAGCTTAATGGGCACTAAGAATACAGTAGATAATTCTAAGCAACATTCTCTACATCACTAAAATGCAATATGTGGTAGCTGCAAAACCCTTTTTTTTCAGTCTCATTTTAACCTTTTAGAGAAAGAACTGTTATAGTATTGCTAATATTCTGTATACCTCAATAAAAGATATTTCCTTATACAAAAGGCACCAAACTCTGGGGTTAAGTAACATTCACATCACTTAGGAAATGGGGAAACTCAAGCATGCCCTTAGTACCAATTAGGATTCTGACACAAGCGTTAGGGACCTAGCTACTTAAACTGGATTTTCCCATATCATATTAGAATAAAAATACAATTATCAATCTTAATTTAAATGAGGTGCACATTTTATTAAAGATTAAGAACCACACCACTCAGAGGAATATATTTTTGAAAGTAACAGTCATCTATTTATTTAACTATTCATCTTATGTTCAGTAAATTAAGCTGTCGGCAGAAGAGAGGCTTTTGCCTCTCCAAGATCATCTGTAACTATCTACACAGGCTGATAGACTTTTTCTTTATGCTGTCTTTTCCTGTCCATTTTTTCTGTCCTGACTAAGATCAGCTCATGGAAAGTATGACAATCTTAATCATTATTAGTAGTGAATAAAAGACATTTACATGTATTTGGGGAAATTTTGATTCATTTATCTGCCTTTATTCTTACTCATTTTCTTAGTTATTTTCTGTGAATACTCTTTCAATGGGGTATTTGTGTAGATGTTTCAACAAAGCTGTTCCTTCTTACACAATCTATATAGGAACAAAGAACAGAGATCACACACTGAGAGAATGAAGGTTGTATACTGAAAAGGTGTGACTGAAAATAGTATATAGACAGATATTAATACAATTGTTATCTGATATACACTGTTATAATGTAACTATTACATCTCCATGCTTCTGTAGGGATACAAACATACCAAAACTGTTGCAAGTTTAACCCTGTTTCATTACTACTATGAAACTATTTAGAGGTCATTCTGTTTAGCTAAGGCACTCATTACAGGAATACACAGACATAACACATGCACAGTGGCAGCTGTTACACACTCCCAAGCAGGAACTTCCCATTCCTTTTTAAAGTAGTTAAAGGGTCCATTTGTCAATAGCCTTAGGAGTTACAATAGGCAAGCAACTGAATTTCAGCTGAACATGCCAGGAAGAACAATGCACTTCTTCGTGCATGAATAGTGAACTATAAAGTAAAAATAGGGAAGCATTATCATCTCGGGATATAGAATTAGTGAGACCATTACTGGAGCCCTGGGTCCAGTTCTGGTTTCCACACTTCAATAAAGCTGTTGAAAAAATGGTGAGTAGTCAGAAGAGAGCTACAAAGAGTGGTTTGAGGTCTAGAAAATGTGCCTTACTCTGCAATACATAACAAGCTCCGTCTATGTGGTTTATCTCTTGAGAAGGTGAAGAGGACACTACCAGTATCTAAAAAGGGGAAGAGATTTCTGACAGTTGATACTTTAATATGACAGAGAAATGCATAATGAGTTTCAGTCATTGGAAACTGAAGCCACACAGCTTCAGATTAAAAATAAGGCAAAAATTGTGCAACAATGAAGGAAATTAGCCAAAGAAATGACTAATTTAGGACAGGATGGAATCTTTAAATCTGTAAATCAAGATTAGGAATCTGTTTCTTAAAAATATACTCTAGCTTAACCACAAAATATGGGTTTGATCCAGGAATCACTTGGACTTCCATTGTCATCTTAAGAGGTCAGAATAGATTATTACAGTTGGCCTCAGAATCGCTGTGCTGCAGGTCAGTCAACAGCTGGTCAGCCCCAGGAAACTATAGAAACAAGCGAACAATCAGATGCTCTTCTCAAAATGGCCACCATATTCCATTGTTCTCAATGGAACTGAGGTTATAGGCTGCCTTTCGCTGCAAAGGCCAGTGTATCGATTCACTCACTTCCTTATGTAATTCCTTTCTTGCTCCTGACACCATCTAGGTCCATCATTTTATCTGATGGCAATATAGATTAGCTACATCTTAATGTGCTATTTGTTTGGGAATGCCAATATTACATTATATAGTACAGTTTATGTACTCCAGAAGGTAGTGCTATGAATGATCAATAAACATATATGAACTTTAACATGCAGTGCTGCAGTAGAAAGCCAAATGTTTCAATGTTAGGGACAGAACCACAGTAAGAACAATCAATGCACTGAGAACCCCCCTTGGATTTAGAAACATAATATGCACTCCTAAAAAGTAGCTTAGCACTGTCATTAACCTCAATTAAAGAAACTGTCAGAAACTAAAGATATCAGATGAAAAGATTCACTTACAATCAGCGGGGGCTTGGGGTTGGGGTGTGGGAGGGGTGCATCACAAATGTTGACTCAGGCTCAAAAATGAATCGAAGTAGTCTCTCCATTACCTCTGTGAGCTTCAGGGGGCATAACCTCCATTACATCACTGCATCATTTTCAGGAAGGATATCATGTGGAGATTTAAAACACTAATTTAAGATGCATTCAAGGTTATGAAAAGCCATGTGTTGCATTTCAGCATATTAGGAGTAAAGTATATAATTTTTATGCAGTGGCCAACTGGCCAAATTTTCAAAGCTAACAGCAGGTTATTACTTCTTTGAAAATGCCAAATTTGCCTTTTCAACATCTGCAGTATGAGGGGTATGTAGTGAGTTGGGTTGATTTTTTTTTCCATGCAGACTGTGTTTCTGAAAACTTATCTCCATGTATAAACAGCCTATGAGATAAGCAATTACACATGATCTTGATAGCAACATTCCTGCATAGATTCTTTTTAAAAGTACTAAAGTACTTGCTGGAATATTGATCAATATATACTGCTCACACAAAGGCTTTGCTAAGCACTAGCCAGAGAAGGCCTGACCAGCAAACCTTATTGATGTATGAACTCCTTATATAAACAAAACTTGGCAGATGTACACTCCTGCCAAAAGCTGGGAGGGGGAGATGGCTGTAGAAGGTGAAGGATAATTCAGTACCAAAATGATAAGGAACACCCAATCAGGATGTGAAACAGTCCCATAGTACAGCATGGTTTAAGATATTCATAATACAGCTGGGCTGCAATAAGTAATTTGTTTTGACCAAAAGGAGAATTGGAAATTAGAGAACTTTGTAGCAGCCTAGGGGAGCATGCGTGGTTGTGCAGACTACATTGTCACAAGTTCAAATGTGTTAACACCTGATCTGATGTAACTGTTAGGCTAAAACATGTTAAGACTGTGTTTATAGATTATAAACCTGGCCTAATCTTTGCCACTGAACTGACACCCTGGTTGTTTTTCAAGACAAGTGTTGGAATTTCCTGGCTGTGACTTTTGCCAGCACCGCAGTCCCTGAGACTTCAACTCTGACAACATCTAAATAACACCTGACGAGATCAACTGCAAATGACAAATACTAGAAAAAACTTTTGACTTATGAAAAAAAAATGCATATTAGTTTAAACAAATCTTCATTACACAGCGTCTGCACAGTAAGACAATTTATGCAGTCTCCAAAATGTGCAATAAAAACTTATTTAGCAATTTAAAAATTAAGAAATATTTTTTCCAGAACTTCATCTGCTTGAGAAATGTTTATGGCCAGTAAGGCCCTGAACAACCAGTACTTGGTGCTATGAAGGCTGGGCTGGAGTTAGAACCTGTAGTTTTCCCCTGAAATAATTTTTACAACATCACCCCCATTTTTTTTTACTTACATTTGGATTTAAATTGTGAAATATTTAACCTGATTGTAAAGATTCTCAACATACAGTTGGAAATGTTTGCCATGATTTTAATGAAATATAACCATTGGGAAACTATTGACAATGACATCTCCAATTCTAATGAATTTCAACCTGCACTGCTAGGGGAACATGTTCAGATGTGGAACTTGCTGTATCTTTAGGAAATCTTGTGTATGAATTACCCAAGAACTTTGGTGAACAATGGATGGTTTCCTGCTCTTGCTCTTAGCTGTGCAGATACATACATTTTGGAGTATGCAGTATTACGTGTTTATGAACAGCTGTATCATGGCTGCTTCTTGCATTGGTATCATAGAACAGAAAAGCCTGATTGTACCATGTCCTATTTCAGCTTCTGTTTAGATAAGGAGTGATATTTAGGTAAGGGCCACGTTGTGATAGCTTTACTTATACCAAAGTGGACTGTACCTTATGTGGTGAGTATTCCTACTGATGTCAATACAACTACTTATAAACTAATATCCTACTCGGTATAAGTGGAGATTCTACTATCTGGCCCTAATAAAATAATTTGGTAATTAGTAAATAACTATTTAATACCAACTATTTCACTTAAATGTATACAACTATATGCGACTTAAAATTAAGGGTCTGCTCTGTTATCTAATTATACTTTATTTTGATTTTTTTTTACTCTTACAGACCAATAAATTTGAATGACAAGTTTTAACTGTGGTAGTGTCCAGGAAGCCCTATACTGTACAACCATAATCAAGCACATTTATATCAACATAGAATGTTATCTACAGGTAAAGGATTACATTTACCTTGCTTAGACATAAACCAAGCCAATTAATAAAGAGGTGACCAAAGTCAAACATTGTTCAAATCTGGACAGAGCTCAACTGCTGCATCTGAGGCATTTATCACACTGTCTCACAGAAGTATTGTTAATCCAAATGTGTCTGGTTTAAAGCACTGGTAATTTATTTGGTGGTTTCATCACTTGTGAAGTTTTCAGCATTAGTATTTAAACATTTTATATTCATAATCATCACCCGTTCCTGCATGACACCTCTCAAGGACAGTCAAATACTGAAGTTGTAGCTCTTCCTTTCTAGTCTTGCATGGCAACATTTTTTCTCTTTTTTAAGTTTGGTGTGGTGCCGCTTCTTTTATTTTAAACTGGGGGGTTGTAAGGCCACATCCATTCTGACTGTTGCATAGGAAAATGATTACTTCTTAGCATGTAACATTTTATTAACCAAAGGGGCTTTCATTCTCAGGATTTTATCTTGAAGGCCATCTCAAGTTTAGCCCGGGAGCAATGTCTATTGAAGCTAATATCTGAGGTACATCAGAGGATAAATCTTTGATTATTAAATATTTAATGTTCTCTGGGCAGTACCTTTACTCTGTTTTTTTTAAACCTTTGCTGGAGATTAAATCAGTCAGCTTTGTGTTCTTTTGGAAGAGAGTTGTCTGCATGGGGACTTATGAGTGTGACCTCAGTAAAGAGCATTAGTGTGCAGAAAGAAACAGAGGGAAAAGAAAAGTCAGAAGTTCACCATCTGGAAAACTGTTCTATACCATCCTGAAATACTGAATATTTGGCTGGTTAAAAAATGAAGGCAGAAGTAATTATGGCGGGGAATGAAAACCAAAAAGTATGGGCACGGAATAGAAGAAATCCGGGTCAGCACTGGGCTCCTCCTTTCTTCTGAACTTGAAAATGTATTCATTGATGTGGAGAAGGTATGCTAGAGGTGAAATATCTACAACTACAGTATAAGAAATGCTAAAAATAAAAATGTCATGTCTTTGTAGGCACCTGATTCATAGCTCTTCCCTTCACTTGGGATCCAGAACTCAGAAGTCTTTCTTGAAGACAGGATAACCTGCCTCTCAAAGAACTGAGCCTGGCTTATGATTTTCTTTTAAATTATGGCCAAAGGAGGAGGGGTGGCGTGGTTAGAACCCCTGCTTGGGAATTGAGAGGACAATTCAATTCCTTCCACCCACCTGGGGAAATAAATTAAAGCCAATAGCTTCCATTTTCAGAGGCTGCCTAACCACCAGGTTTATTCTGAGTTGGTGAAAGAATTGCTCACCCATCCTGCTGGAGTTTGCCCGTAGTGCTGAAAGTAGCTAAATAATCCACTGGGCAAAAGACAGAGCTCAAAGGAGAGCTTGACTCTTTAAACTGCTGTTTAACAGACTAAAACTCAGGCTCTCTCTTGCATTCTCTCTCTGGTCTAATAAATCTTAAATTCTTTTCTTCACAATGTTATGGTTTCAACACAGAGGGTGGTAACTACTGAGCAAAACTCTTGATGGTTAAGCCAGTCTTCTATGGTATTGAAGAGGTGCCTAGGAATCCCCATGGAGAACACAAAGCTGACTGATTTAATCTTCAACATAATTTCAAAGAACCAGAATAAAGGTACTTCCCAGGGAGCATGACATATTTAATAATCAAAGATTTATCCTCTGATGTGCCTCATTGTGAGCTTCAATAGACATTTCTTAGTCCATTCCTCAACCATTAAGTCTTTATACAAAAGAGGGTATCACTATTATAATCTCTCCTTCATGAATATTTTAAACAAAGTGATGGCCACAACTGCATTTTGTGAAGTGCTTTATACTATTAGTGCATGGTAGGTGTGCTCTGAGAAACACCTACTAAATTAAGCTCCTCTTGAGACTTGCAGGAACAACCAGATTCTGAATTTTCATTGGGCTACTTTTCAAGCTGCTCAGCCCTGTTAAGACTATGATGAATTGTGCATGAACAGAGGTAAAATTCAGGGTGCCTGGGGAACTTTAAAGTAAATCAGGAAAGCATTCATGGAGTTCAAGAGCAGCAAAGCAGAGGTATGGGGAATATGGTGAATAAATTCCACTTAGGACAAACTTCAGGTGCTCAAGCCCATTTTTGAGATCGTGCCTCTATTTCTTTGCATTTTAGGAGCTTAACTACCTTTAAAAATCTGACCTTTTTACTCATCCTTAAGTGGTAAGTAGAAGGGGAATAGATTATAGAACATTTTCAATGGATGTCCTGAATTGAATCTGGTTCTTGAAGTTAGGTTATCCATTTAAAATGTCAAATCTGGTGTGTAACAGCTAAGGTGACTGAACTATAATGGAACAAACACATAAAAGTACATCAACAATAATGTTACAAAGAAGAATCAAGATTTTTTTCCCCTGAAAAGACACATTCACTTCATAGGTGCAATTATAGATGAACGATTTTTCTCTCTCCGTAAAGTAATAATAAATTGGTATATAAAGGCATTCTTCTCACT
This sequence comes from Gavialis gangeticus, assembly GCF_001723915.1. NCBI lineage: Eukaryota > Metazoa > Chordata > Crocodylia > Gavialidae > Gavialis > Gavialis gangeticus. The sequence continues at coordinate 31,152,440 of NW_017729022.1, read as the reverse complement.
TCAGAACTTTCCATACATGTAGCTATGGACCTGAGAAGGTAGATCAAATTACCCATAATCATGATTTTTTTATCACGACCATTTAACCAGCTAAACCCACTAACATTTCAAGAGCATTCCTGGAAATAAATAATGCATACATGTATACACAGCGGGGAAACTCACAGATGCTCAATGAAACTCTCAAATGAAGACTCACCTTATGCCAGTGACACTGGCAGTAGATGCGTGTCTCGGTCTCATTTTTGGCAAAGTCTTCTGGGAAATAAAATTCGATGTTTTCATCATAATATTCCTCAACTTAATCGCAGTATTCCACAACATATGTTCCACCAAGTTTTTTTTTACATAGGTTACAGAAAATAGCAGAACTTCATGATTTTTACAGCTTCAAGATTTGAAAGTAAAAGTTACCTTAGGACAGACTGATAAACTAGCTTCTTAACCATTTGTGAAAATTAGTGCAGCTTGCCGTATGTCAATAGCAGGCTAATCTACATGAGACACAAACTGTGCAGTAGCCAAATAATACTGTGCAGTAGTGTGTCACAGCACAAACAGTGCTAATACGCTACTGTGCAGTATTATTAGGCTACTGCGCAGTAGTGTCACTAAAAAGGCATTTGCCAGTGCTACTGTGTAGTCACTCTAGTTCGTGCACATTTTAGTACTCGATTATACAAGAACTAAATAAATGCCCAGTAATGACTACACAGAAGTGTATCGTGTAGCCAAATTTAGGCAAATTTACCCTCGGTCTTTGGAATCTCTGTTCCTGAATTGTCCTCCATAAGATGCAACCATAAAAAAATACAACACAATGGTTTATTTCTTGCCCAAGTTTCATGGAACTTCAAAAGACAGCATTTCAGACTGAACAATGAGTACTAGCAACCTAGTAGGTGCATCAATCTCAAGGTGCCAATCAGCCATATGCACAATTCAGGGCTCATTTGCCCAGCTCTATGAGATTGATAGGATCCTATCCCAAGATTATATGGCTTCACAATATACTGAGGATAAATTATGAGTCTATGGACATGTATGTACTGAAGAGCTCTGGGGGGATTGTTTTAAATAGAAGGATGCCCAGGTGAAATTCCTTCTGGTTTAAGTACCCACAACTGTAGCTGGAGGCAATGGAAAAAAGTACACAGTTGACTATTGAAATAGCCCAGTAGTCTGCACTTCAGAAGATGCAGGACTACTGCATAGCTTTTCCCATGACATCAACATTTCTGTTTAGTAATACCAGGGCAAACTGTCATTCAGAAATGCTAGTGACATGTCTGCATGGGAAAGAAGGCTGATCTGAACTGAAGAACATTCATGTGTACCATATTTGTAAATATCTCTCTCATATACAACCTGACAGTCACTGAAATTGTCTTCAGAGTTGCTTCACGGACCATCACTTTTCCATTAAAATATACAGATAGATATGGGTCCTCCCCAAGACACTTCCCTTCTTGATGCACACGTTCCAAGACTCTACCAAGTGCAACAGTTATATTTTTCACATTGATGGCATCTCCCCCCCTAGAGCTACATTTGCTAACATCTGTGGCAGTAATGGAAGACTGCAATACTGCTTTTGGGCAGCACAAACATATTTGAACTTTTACAGATGCTTTATTTGCTCTCTTTTATCTTATAATTGTAATTCCTTTCACTGTTCCTTTCATATTGTTTTCAACCCTCTAGTATCTGATTAAAAAGATTTCACTAAGCTCTTTCTTATCTTCTATATTTTTTCCTCTACATTTTCAATCACATTAATTCTCCTGGACCCTTCAGTGTGTCTGTCTTTTTAACTGATACCATGTCTTCGGAGATATCATCAGCCATGATAATCAGTGGCTTAGGTTACTTTAAATTATGCTAGGAAAGATCTGTACTCAAACGTGATACTGTTTCATAAACCTCTGAGATCATCAATTTCAGAATGGGGAAGGGAATGTACAGTTTGCTGTTAATAAGTACAGGTTCAAGTTATTATGGCTTCTCTCCCATGAATGTATAAAGAGAAATAAGAGGGCACTGTTCTCTTTCATTTGCTCCTGCTCTGAGCAGTTCGTCAGCATAGCTGAACTCTGCTTTGTGCAGTAGAAGCCAAAAGACTGCTGAAGGTGCTTTGTATCACTGCTACTCTGAGAGCTGCCCATTTTGGCCCTTTGTGCCGTACACTTAGCTGCCTTAGAACTAAAGGCATCATGAAGGGAGTGAATTTTAAGGAACAATTAGAAGGAGCTAGAAGTTCGCTCATGGTAGAAAAAGAAAAAATATTTAAAACC
>NW_017729022.1:31135108-31145146 GCF_001723915.1 Gavialis gangeticus | reverse complement strand
GGTGAATTTTAAGGAACAATTAGAAGGAGCTAGAAGTTCGCTCATGGTAGAAAAAGAAAAAATATTTAAAACCAAACCAACGCCCTCGTCCTGATTTCAGTCTTCAGTTATTGACCCTTCTTTCTTTCATCTTCAGATTCATTGAGCAGGCCATTTACAATTGCTTTCTAAAGTTACCCTCCTCAAATTCTAGCTCTTCTCCTGCCCAGCTTCCACTCCTGAAACTACTCTTGCTAAAGTCCATAATGACCTCTCTTAGTTTCTAAACCAAGCAAAGTCTCTATTGTCACCGTGCATGACCTGCCCATCATTTCTTCTACAAATCTTACCTTTCATGATGCTGTCCTCTCCTGGCTCTTCTACCTCTACCTCTCTGACAGTAAATTCAGGATGCTTGGAGGGTCTTTTTCATCCTCTCTTCTGAGTTTCTGAGGTTGGTTTCCTTCTTTTCTCCCTCTTCAGCATTTGTCCTACTCATAACCATTCAGAATGCTGATATAAAGCCCTCTTGCTTTGATTACATTATCTCTCTCAGTCTAAGTAGTTTATATACACTTTAAAGTTGTTTCACAGTTTTTTATTTCTCCTCCAACCAAGGGCTCAGCTTCCAGCTGTGATGAGATGACCAGCCTAAGTTGCTCTCTTGACATTTTCAAAGAAGCAACATTGTGCTGTCTCCCATGCAGCCGTTCACGTGATTGCTTTGCATCAACATTCACAAAGTGATTTCATTTTTTTTCTGAAGATGTGCTTTGTGAAGACATGCTCCCTTACAATTCTACTTTGCAATAATGTTTTCAAAATCCTGTGAGCAAAAATCTTTCAAAAATCTTGACAGCAATTTGGCTGTTGGTAATGCCGTCTCATTGTTTTCTGGTATTTGTCTGACTCATCTTTTGTTTTTTGCCTTGTATTTTTACTTCATTTTTTGGGGGCAGGGGCATATTTTGTGTTCCATGTTTGTACAGAGGTGAGCATGATGTGGGACTGTTACAAATATAGGGGCAACGTGAAACAAGGTGCAATGTGCTAGCGCTTGCGCTAGGAACAGGTGTTGTATTTATCCCCAGCCAAGCTGCGTCTGTTTGTCCTAGAACAGAAAGATACCAGGATTGGCTTGTACACACATTGCACTTCTAATCAAGACTTAGCGCCTAAAACCACTGCCACTTTTCTGCTATTGATTCAATAATGCAATCTCAGGAGAACCATTCCAATGCACTTTATGATGTCCCAGGATAAGCTGTTAGTATTTCTTACCTGTGAGGTGAGATTTATCCCAGGACAAATGATATGGACATCTGAACAATATCACCTTGTCCCAGGATAAAATAGTGTATCTCAGGACAACTCTGATATCTGTTTGTAGCCCTGGAGTAGTAGAAACTGGTGGGAAGGAACTTAAGAAGCAATGAAAAATACAGGAAAAAATAAAAGCTGGTTCTTATTTAGTGGCAAAATTATACTGAATCTTGAAGGAGGAGGATAAGCAGCTAAAGGAAGATAAGGCTGGAGCATTCAGACAATAAAGAGAATTGTATTTTAGCAACTGCATAATGGATAAACTGGTAGGAAGAAAGGTGAGAAATGAAGAAACCAGGGAAAAGCTAATGGGATTGGAGTAGATTGGAGCGAAATCTAACACATAGTCACTGGTTTTAGGAATGGAAACAGATAACAAAGGGGAGGATTTATGGAAAGTGAGGCGGTATAAGAGCCTGGATGTGGGAGGAAGAGAGAAGAAGTCGGAAAACATCCCTGAGGCTGAAAGTCTGGTGTGTAGTGAAATAATTTCACAAGATTTCTTTTTTAATCATTCAGCAAACTTGTGGGTGTTTTCCCTAACTTCCCTCTTCATCACTCTCTTTATTAGTAGGACTTGAACACTGCTTTACAATCAAATTCCTTTCTCTCTGCAGCCCTTCCCATTGTAAAGTTCTAGGAAACGGAGATTAAAAATGAATCAACTAGTTTAATTACATAGCATAGTTAACTATTTGCATCAAAATCAAATGTTAAGCAACCAGTCAGAATTTAAAAGTAACTTAGAAATTTCATAAGCTCAACAATAAGGACCCATCTCTATTTCTTGGGTTCTTTACATACCAACAAATTCTAATGGCTCCTGAATTTACTTAAGTATTCTCTAATGGGTCTAATTTTGTCTCTGACCAACATGGCTACCACATACATCCCTGAAACATGGAAGATGCTGAATTTTAGCTGATTTTGGATTACAAATTTCTTTGCTGAAAAACAAGGAAGATGTCTACACCTCCCTGCCTGCCATCTGACACCACCAGGGAAGAAATCCTGCTTGACCTACACAACAAAGAGCAAGCTCACAAAGAGGCTCTCATGGACTCAGAGGGACAGTTTTCCAGCTTCTGCATCCTCTGTGCAAAAATGAATTTTATTTCCTACATAGGGGGACTTTTTACCATCTTGAACTTTCCCTGAGCCTAATGAAGGGTGCATGAAACCAAAAGTCTGCAGAATTTATTTATTTTATTTTTCTATTTTTTCCAATTTCTCAGTTGGTCTAATAAAAGGTATTGTTTTGGAACCAAGAGTTCTAGATTTTTGCATTTCTTCTTGTCTCAGACCAACACAGCTACCACATACATCCATCTAATGGGTCCTGGATTTTTTAAAGTGGCAACAATCCACTAGAGTGAGAAAGAAACAGCTTGTTCCCACCACTCTTTCAGGGTAAAACTCCTTTCAGCTCCATACTACACTGCAGTCACTTCCATGACTGCAGTGCAGACATATCCTCGGTTCTGTAGGTTGTGTAGCTGTATGGTGAAAAATACTTCCATCTGAGCTTTTGCTCTCTATCCATACAATACCAAATAAGGGAGCAAACTTTCCCCTAAATGACACTTCCCTAGTGAACCTGGAATAACACTTACCTGTATCAGAAATAGTCCAGGTTTTATAACCCAAACCTCACAGCAAATACATCAATCAGTCACTAAGCCACTATATGTCCCTCTTACATTTATAGCTTTTCCATCTTCCTCTCCTCTTTTACATTGATTGGTTTAACTCCTGGAGATTAATGAGAAGATACCTTATAGGTGACTGTCAGGGATGGACACAGGCATGGGTGAACTGGGCAGCTGCCCAAGGCCTGGACAGAAACGGGGCCCAAAAATGGTAATATTTTCCCATAATAATAATAATTATTATTATTATTATTATTATCATCATCGTTATCTTTGGCAAAGGAGGGCCTGATACTAAAGGTTTGCCCAGGGTCACCAGGGGTCTAGGTATGGTGCTGATGACTGTCCAAAATGAAAGATTCCTACTCAGCTTCAGGAGTAGCTACCAAGCACGTCCATTAACTGCCTCACCTTATTTCTACTGCTCTCTAGATCCTTTATGAGGGCTGTGTAAAGCTTCAGGTGGTGATTCGATTTGGAGGAGTTTCGGCCTGATTCAGTGGCTGAATCTCCAAATCCGAATCGAATCAGGGGACCAATTAAAAGGTCCGAATCAATTCAAAGCTCTCTGAATCTTCAGAAAAGATTCGGAGAGCTTTGATGATTTGGTCAGTCCCCAGTGGCTGCAGCAGGGAGCTGCAGCTGGCTTCAAGCTGGTAAGTACTAGGGGGGGTCCCCTGCCATCCCCCATCCCATGCCTGCTCCCCCAGCCCCCCCACCATGGGCGCCCTGCCTGCCCCAGCTCTTGGCGTTTTAAAAAAAAGCCCCAGTACTCACTGGGTGCTGCCGGGTGGGGGGAGCAATCCCCGCTGCCCCCCACTGCCCCACGCTGCATGGGGAGCTCTGCACAAGCCCTCCAACTGCCCCTTGCTCCCCTAGCCCACCCATGGCTGCCCTGTCCAGGCAAGCTCTGGCCCTTTAAGAAAAAAAAACCTGAGAAAAGCCCCAGGACTTACCGCTCCTACAGCAGCCTTGGGGCTTCAGGGGGCTGTGGAAGACCCCCAACATGGTGCAGGGCAGTAGGGGGCAGTGGGGATTGCCCCCCTGCCTGGCAGGAATGGTGAGCCTGGGTTGTTTTTTTTCTTAAAGGGCCGGAGCTGGGGTCAGCAGGGCAGCCATGGAGGAGGGGGGCTGGAATGGGAGGGGTAGGGGGTTTTTGGCAGAGCCCCCATGCAGCATGGGGCATTGGCGGGGCATTAGGGATCGCCCCCCGACATGGCAGCACCCGCTGGGTTGGGACTTCTTTTCCCCCAAAGTGCCGGGAGCTGGGGCGGGCAGGGCAGCCATTGCTGGTCTGGGAGAGTGGGGGGATGGGCCTGGGTGATTCAGCGATTCGGCCAAATCGATTCGGGACAGTGATTCAAATTACCAAATCAAATCTCTGTCCCCCAAATTGGCCAAATCTGAATCTGAAGTGAATATTAGCCACTTGGCACAGGCCTATCCTTTATGTTTCTAAAGTATTCCAGCTAAATTCCATATTTCCTCTCTACTGCTTCTTTTCCTCTCTTTGGGCCAAACAGCCAAATATTGCAGCATAAAGCACGTGGCTTACATTATGCAAGCATAAACAAATAACAGACACCCAATCACTTCAAATGGCTGGAGTCTTGTTGGGAAATATGACCCCCTGCCTGCTCACAAGAATGGAGCAGACAGCAGGCAAGATGAGAAGTTGCTACAAATCCACATGCAAATTGTAAGGAGAGCTGAGCTGGAGCGCGTGTGGCTGGCTTTTTCAGCAGGGAGGCTGGGCTTTTTCATTGCTGTAGCCCTCATTTTGAAGAACTGACAGACTCTGCTGATTCAAGTGAGCAGTTTAAGAATAAGAGCAAAATCATAACCCTGTCATTCCAAAGCATGGAGCCCAGCCTGGCCCATAATACTCGTAAGGGGCTTAGCAAATCCTGATGGGACGCAGAATCTTTAAAACCCTGTTGGGTGAGGGAATCATTGACAAGGGGTCCTCACCATTTCATAGTTTTAGCATCTTGCTATCACGGCTCAGGTGCCACCTTTCTTTAAATTTACAGCTGACTTTTTCATGATGTTAGGAAGTTTGGGATCAGGCCCAGAGGAAGAGTGGCTGTCATTTTTCCTTTCAGCTTAGCTAAGTGGCAGGACTTGAGGTCAATTTTATCTCACCTTTAGATGCCAGTGGCATTTACAAGCTGTTTAAATGCAATTTTTGGCAAGTATGCAACTTTTTTATTCTGTTTCAGCTTGTGGCAAAATACAATGGACTAGGCATACACATACTCTCCAGAAAAGGGAGAGGGTTTCACAATGGCTTTGCTGCACCTTGCTTTCAATACTCATTGCATAAACGCCAATGAGTTTCTACCCCATTGAGGGCCCTACCCCAGGCATGGCATGAGCCTGCTATGCCTCTACTTATAATGTTCCTAAACCAGTGGTGCTTAACTTTTGTGCCCCACCGGCTGGATGGATGGAGCCTCATATGTCCATGGGACTGGTCTGGTTAGTGGGCCTGATCTGGTATGTGAGGCAGGTACTGTAGGGTCCAATCCGGCCATGCAGAGGGGGCTGAAGGACAGCCTGGCCCTGATTCAGCTGCATGGGGGGAGGCGACATGGCCCAGCCCTGATTTAGCAATGGTAGGGGAAGGGGCCTGGCTTGGCTATGATCTGCTTGCACATGGTTTGGGAATTTGGCAGCAAGGTGTCAATATTAATTGCCAATGCTCCCTTTTTGCCAAATTTCCTGAACTGTGGGAACCCTTTCAGGCTGAATACAAATCAGGCCCATGGGCCAGGGATTGAACATCCCTATCTTAAACCACACACACATGCATGCTCACAAAATAAATATATAGTACATGTAGCTATGTAAGTGCAAATAAATGTCAAACTTCGCATATGTACCCCAAATTGTACTTATGCAGCTATTTATGCGTGGAAAGGTAAAATAGGATTTAGTCCTTAGTCTACAGAAATAAAAGACAGTTAATTTACATTGTCTGTTAGCTGGATCTGCTGCAGAAGCAAATCATGATGCCCCATACAGCTTCACTCCTGTTGGTAAGGGCCAATCCAACTTCAGGGCTGGGACTGCTGCTTTAACACCTGGATCACAAACAGACTTGTGTGAACTTTACTTACCCTCTTATACATAATAATCAAGGATAATTATACTTGGCTTCCACAGTAAAGTGCTTTTGGAGTTTCAGATAAAAAACTTTATCTGGCATGGCCTTAGATCTATTGAAATCAATGACAAACTTCTCTTTACTTCAGTGAGCAAAGGACAAGCTGTTGTTATCTTATAGGAAAGAAAACAATTATCACAACTTTAGCAGTTATTGGAGAGTCCGCGCATATATCAGTTTGCTATTTCTAAGAACTCTTTTTAACATTCAATTAACATATAGCTTTACTAAAAATATCTTACAAGGATGATTTCAAAAGTAAGTTAAAACAGAAATATGGCAGTGAATGCCAATATAAAATAATAAAACAAAGGAAACATACATCAAAGGCACCAAAAGCATAATTGCCTGGGGCAGTATGGTTTGGCTCCATGCTACTACAGAGTTTTCCAGTTTATGTAATGTCCCAGAATGACACTTTCTAAGATCACAGTCCTACAAGCAGGCATGTGCATACTTAACCTTATCTGTGGGTTAACAGTTGGCTCCCCTTTATGTTAGTTGAGTGTGAGAAGAGCCTGTAAACAATAAGTAATAAACTGGTTTATTGTGATAGTGCATTGTGTATCGAGGATAAAACTGGACCAACTGCACTTACCAGACAACTGTCAGTAATTTGTATACGTTTATTAGTCTATTTTGCTCTGAGCGAGCAAGATTCATGAAAGGTCGATTCTTTTTTTAACACCTGTCATTTTTGTAACTACAATGTGCAACACCACAAGGTGGCAGTAAAAAATTACTTTTTACAATGTTTTCAGGGTTGCCACAGTTCTATAAAAAAGTAAATACACCTACAGTTCCACTGTTGATCTTATGCAAACACCAAACATTTCCTTTATGCCCTAAAACTGCAATATAATAAAATGTTACAATTGATATGAAAAGTTAGTTAAGTTAGTCAGAGTTAAATCATTTTAGATGGAGCCTACAGATCTGAATACACAAAACAGGCAAATGTGCAAAAACCAAATAATTCCCTAAATGTGTAGAATAATTAAATATTTTCTTTGTATTAGCAATAAAAAAAAATTGAATAAGAAGGCTGATTGGGAAAATCATCTATATTTGATTTAGTTTTGTATGTGAAAAAGAAGGATTAAGAAAAATAGATTTGGTACCAGCTAACGATCTAAGGATTCTATTAATTTATACCAAATACAATGCAGCTTTTTGTGTAGTAGATTCTTACTCAACGGGCACATCTACATGAGACACAGCGTCATCATAGCAATGTGCTATGGTGATGTAGCATTAGTGGGCACAAACTGTGATGCTGCACCTGCATCATTGTAGCAATGTACTCCCTTGTTATAGCGCATTGCTATAGCAATGTAGCAGCTAAAAATAACTGTGCGCCACCGGCACAGTAACAACGGCGCCATAGAGGCACATGTAGATGAGACCAATGGGAATAAATGTGACAGAATTTGGCCCTAAAGAGATAAGACTTTAGGGCATTAATGCTTTTCCTAGTAGAAATGTATTGATACCATTCAGTAAAAGTAGGACTTGTCCTAAATTGTTGTTGACTTTGTGTTTGCCCAAGCCAGATGTTATGTAAGGAACCTGTTTGTTATCAGACCCCCTAGACGGCATTCTTTCCCTCTCAGACAGAATTTCTTTTTGGGTCTTCTAGGTGAGAGCATTTTTAAATGTGTACTTCTTCCTCTATCCTATCACAACTGTCAACCAGATGTGGATATAGAGGGTGGGAACCATTAGGGGGCAGGATACAAAAATATGTTGTTGCCCAGAATCTAACTCCCACTGCCAAATCTTGAGAGTTTGAGACTGTGTCCACATGAGGATGGACATTTGTTTCCCTGGGAACAAGAAGTAGTGACACATCTTGTACCACTGCTACCTGTCCCCAGGGAATGCCTGTGCATTGTATTTGGTATAAATTAATAGAATCCTTAGATCGTTAGTTGGTACCAAATCTATGTTTCTTAATCCTTCTTACCTGGGGTCCTGAGAGCCTTGGGGAGCTGCAGGCACAGCGATCCTGCTGCTTGGAGCTGGCCAGCAGCTGGAGTGTGGTTTCAGCTGGTCAGGCTCCAGTTTTGGGTGGCGTGTACTCCTCCCACGTGTGCTTCCCTGCTTTTTTTTCATGCTTTTTTTTTGACCTTGGGATCTCCTTGCAGTGTGAATACCTGAATGTGTGATGTGTGGTGCTGCAGACAGGTCTATGGTGCCACATACTACATGGCCATGCTCATCTGGATGCAGCATATATAGCTACATTTTTTAACAGGAGACAGTCCCTGGTAAAATTTTACCTAGTCCCCATGCAGGATGATGCTAGGGGGTAGATAACTGATGGCACAGCATATACATTCAAAAGGCAGGGTAGATATGCACCTTATAGACTACATAAGACATATATAGAAAGCATAAACTTGCTTGACATCAAGCTCATTTTATCAGATGCTGAGCCTGAATTCATGAAAGATTACGCTGACTATATATCTTATCAGTTAGTCTGTAATATGCATATCTACCTTGCCTTCTGCCTGACTTCAGACTAACATGGCTAACTATCTCTGTCAGCATATCCATACCATAAGCCCATTATTCTTCAATTACTTGAATAAGTGCCACATTCTCAAAACCATCTTTCTTTTTGTCTTGAAGAAATGTTATGCCTTGCAAAAGTGTATCTCCACTGAGAATACTACAACGTATGTGGGGCTTGCCTGGGGTTTCTGATGATATGCATAGCTCCGTTTGTCAGATAAAATATTGTACATATTAATAGGAACTTGCAACAACCCAAACACATGCAGCATCATTAAACCTTATATTCTGCTGAAATCACCACATATAGTAAATCTTAGTATTTACAGAGGGCTATAAAAATACACTTTGCTTCAGAGAACATTTCAAAGGCCAGAATAAGGATCTGATCAAAACCCCACTGAAGTCTGTGCAAGGATTCCTATTCCTTTGATGCATTTTTGGACAGGGCCCCTAGAAGCGCAAACAGTTTTCAGTGGTACTGCATAGCAAGCCGTTAATTCTACTGGTCTGCAAGTGACAGCTATAAAATTAGAATCAGCCAATTGGCTGGCATCCTCACAGCATTGTCACTAATGAGCTGCTGCTATCTGCAGGGCTCTCTCCCATACAGCTGCTCCGTCAGAAGTCTCAATAAAGTTTGTACAAGTGTTTAAACCTTGTTAAGACTTTTGATGGAGCAGTCCCTGTGGACTGTGCAGGAGCCTAGTACAGAATATAGGAATGGTATAAACACTGTGGGGAATAGACCAACATGGTGGACTTAGTGGCTGGAGGGGCAATACTTTCTGATACTGCCAGCATTACAGCACAAGGACAAACACAAAGGGAGACAATGCACCAGCTTCTCTAAGGATTCTTTCTGCTTTGATCTAGAGGGATAACAGAGTTATTTTAACAAATTAAGGAAGACAGAATAGTCTGTGGCAAAGGGAAACAAAGTAAATAAGCCTACACCTGAGAAGCTGTTCAAAAAGGTATATCATTCTAAAATGCACTTGGCCTCTGCCTTCTTCAGTTAGTAACTGAAAATGGAATAGAGAAAAGACTGTTTTTTTAAGTGTTAAATTTGTGGGAGAGGGTACTGACAGAGAGAGAATGAATATGCTCCAAGGAATTGTGCTAGAGAATTTTTCAAAGAGAATTCCAAAAACTACAAGGGCTTAAAGAGATGTATTTTCCTCTAGGTTTGAATCATAGGCAGCAAGAGACTTGAATTTGCATGTCCTGAAGGCGTCTTTCCTTTCCTGATCCTATGTGATATAATAAAAGAAAACAGTTTATTTCCTACCAATTCTACATTGTGGCCTGGATTACTCACCATGCACAGAGGGGATTCCCTGAGCAGCAATCCTCAAAACGTGCAGGGGGGGGGGGGGGGGGGGGGGTTTCCCCCAA
>NW_017729022.1:31126342-31134976 GCF_001723915.1 Gavialis gangeticus | reverse complement strand
GGGGGGGGGGGGGGGGGGGGGGGGTCAGTTCTCCCCAAAGCACTGCCATTCATTTTCATCGCCTTGGTTTCTGCAGAGGGCTACCGTAGGTTTCAGGTTTATGCAGGAGGAAGGACAGTGAATAGTAGTGAATGGGATGAGGAAAATGCACATCATTCCCCTGGCATCTTGAGCTTACTTGAACCAGAGGGATCTGAATGGTGAGAAGGCTGTCAAAGAGAGCAATGATCTAGGGCCTTCCCTTTGACCATCTTGAGTTCTATGGATTTGTGACAAGGCTGAGCCAAGATGATGCAGGATATATTTAAAAGGGAGTGCTTCTCAAGATTACCTACCACCAAACTTACATCAATGGATTGGCCATCAGCTGGCCTTTTGCTTCACTGCCCCCCTTGATAGTCCTCTCCTAATGTCTTTCCTTTCCTGTATGCATAAAGACCTTGCATCTTTGACACTGTTCAATCCATTCTCAGGTGAAATACAGTCTGCAGGTGAGCTGCATCACACAGAGTATCTTGGAAAATGGTATTTTATATGCCATAATAACAGCAGATTTTGTAACATACTTTTAGATGCAACCCCATGAATCCCAGATTACCAGTGAGCCCTTTGATTCATGTGGACACCAGCTGAAACAAATAAATGGGATTTGGATTCTATTATAAAAGTGACAACTTTCCCTTTCTGTGGGGTGTGCTGAAATAAGTAGCTTTTTATTTTAATAGGCAGGAGTTCTTCTGTATAATATTTATGTGAGGATGTGTTTTAGGCTACATTGTACTCCCAAATGAGAGCTGTTTGTTAAGAAAAAATAATTAAATATATGTGTTAAGTCATCAGGCATTTGAGAAAATACCGAAAGATGTGATTTAACTCTGTAACAGCTAACATTTATTTCACTGGTGTTTAGTATACAACCTGAGAGAGAGATGAATTGTGTCAAAGAGAAAGGAAATAGGTTGGTAAATCAGTTTTATCTATTCTGTAACAAGAAATGTATGATTTTAGGAGAAATAATCCATTTATCAGGCATGTTCAATTAATATTTAGACGATTATTATGAATTAATATTTTTAGTTGCATTGGTATTATCACTGTTCTCTTGTATGCCTACAATGTACTTCCAGATGCAATTATCTCATTTTCATTGAACACAAATGATCATTATTTATCTTACAGAAGCATTTGGAGGTCCCAATGAATACAAGGCCCCATTGTACTGGCCATTGTAGGAGAAATATAGTAATGAGTCAGGTACTCATTTTGACTTTGGGTTTTTGATCATGGAAAATCAGAGCTCTCCCTGACTCCTTCACTCACCAGGACACATGTCCAGGCCCCGCACTCCCAAGCCACGGTCCCCCAGCACTGCTTGTGCCCCTGACTCCCCACCCCCAGCCCCCAGTCCTGCTTATGCCCCTCACTCACCACCCACAGTCCCCTGGCACTGCTGGTACCCCTTGCCCAGCCCCAGCCCTGATGGAGGGGGGGCCCAGTTGCCAGGGCTACAGGGCCTGGGACTTGGGTCTGCAGCCTCTTGCCCCCCGCAGCAGTGCCAGAGCCCTGGCTACTACCCATGGGAGGAGGTGGCTGCTGTGGTAGAGCAGAGTGTGGAGCCTGGATCCCTCTCCCCCATGGACAGCATGGCCAGAGTAGAGCCTGTCCAAGGGGGCAGGTGTGGACTGCTTGCTGTGGGCTCAGGCTACCTGCCCTGCCGCATTTTGTCTGGAGACTCCACAGCCCAGTGGGTGGGACCCAGTGCTGCAGGGTAGAGTGGGGCCAGGCGGAGAAGCTTGGTGTCAATGCTGCAAGCCCCATGCCACCCTAACAAGCCTTCCCACCTGGCAGCACTGAGGGGCACGACTCCACATCACTATCCCCACTGCTGCTGGGTAGGCAGGGGGCACTTTGCTGGGGTAGCAGAGAGCTTGCAGCAGCAAGGAGCTTCCCCACCTAGCCCCACTCTGTCCTGCCTTGCTGGGTCCCACCCAGTGGGCTGCAAAGGTCCCGGGGGGGTGGACAGCATGGCAGGGAGCCTAATCCCACAGTGGGCAGCCCACAATGTGCACAGATTGGGGTGGGGTAGTGCATGCAGCAGCAGGGAGCCAGCTCTCCCCACCCCCAGATGAGTCATCTGTGGTCCCATCCTGCTCCCTGCCTGTGCCCTGTGGTCATTCATTCCGGCTTCAGACTGTGGCCTGTTGGGAAGGGATGGCATCCACCTCATGCCAAAAGGGAAGAAGCTTTTCTCAGCTAGAATGGTGGACCTCTTGGTTAGGGCTTTAAACTGAGATCACCAGGGAATGGGCCATCAACTACTATCACAAACCCAAAAAATGGCAACTTCAAAACCAGCATCCCAGGGTACAACTGGAAGCTTTCTCCAACATCAGCCAGTGGACAGGTTATTCCACACCCAAAAGCCTAGGGCCTCTAATGGCAGGCTTAGTTGCCTGTACACTAACACCAGAAGCATGGGAAATGAGCAGGAGGAAGTGGCCCTCCTACTAACCAACAACCAATACAATCTCACAGGGATCACAAAGACCTGGTGGGACTCCACCTATGACTGGGCCACAGGCATAGGAGGATACACCCTGTATAGGAGGGATCATGTTGGGAAGAAGGGTGGTGAAGGGTGGAAGGAAGGAACATTACACCTCCATAAAAGTGAAGATTAGACTTGAGATGCTTTGGGTCAAGATACAGGGAGAGCATGGGGAAGGGGATTTAATTGTAGGAGTTTATTACAGACCTGCAAACCAAGAGGAACAGCTCAACCAGGAATTCTCTAGAGAACTGGCAGAAGCTGCACACTCTCAGAGCATGGTCATCATGGGTGATTTCAACTACCTAGGTATCTTGTGGGATGAGTACTCAGCCAGATCTGATCACTCAAAAAGCTTCCTCGTTTGCACTGAGGAGCTCTATCTAACATAAGAAGTTCATGGGCCAACCAGGGGCAATCCACACCTAGACTTGGTTCTGGCCAAAGGGGATGATCTAGTGAGCAACCTGAGGATTGAAGAGAAACTGGGTGGCAGTGACCATGAGATGATCACTTTCCCATAAGTCAGGGAAAGTAGAAATCCTTGATTTTAGGAAAGCTGACTTCCACAAGCTTAGGAGATTGGTTGATGAGGCCCTGTGGGACCATGGTATGATGAGGAAGGAGGTACAAGGAGAGTGGTTGCTCATTAAGAAAGCGATCCTGAAAGCTAAAAGGAAGTCCATTGCCTTTCATAAGAAAGGCAGCAAAGGAGCTGCGAGACCCCCTTGGCTCAAGAGGTAATTCATGGATCTCCTGAAATTAAAATGAGAAGCCTACAAAGGATGGAAGTCAGGAATAATTACCAAAGAGGCACATTCAGCAACAGCCTGCACCTGTAGGGAGCGGATCAGGACAGCAAAAACACAAACTGAATACAGATTTGCAAACGGAACCAAGGACAACAAAACATCCTTGTTTAGATATGTAGGAAATCGGAGAAAAATAAGGGAAGCAAAGGGCCCCTGATGAATGAAATGGGATGGCTGATAACTGACACTCAGGAGAAAACTGAACTCCTGAATGAATACTTTACATCAATATTCCACCAGTCTAAATGTGTTAGCCTGCTTGACAGGATACAGGATGATTATGGTGGGGGTGACCACCCTTCCATAGTTGGTATAGATCTTGTGGGGGAGCACCTACAGAGGTTATCTACAAGTCAGCAGGACCAGATGAACTACACCCATGGGTGCTAAAAGAACTGGCCGATGTCATCGCACAACCAATGGCAAAGTTATTTAAAGACTCGTGGCATTTGGGAGAGGTCCCAGAATATTCAAAGAAGGCGAATGTTGTGCCTGTCTTTAAGAAAGGGAGAAAGGGGAACCTGGGAAATTATAGACCAATCAGTTTGACCTCAATCCCTGGTAAAATCCTGGAGAAAATTATCAAAGAATCCATTACAGACAGGTGTGCAGAAGGCAATATTCTGAAGAATAGTCAACATGGCTTCATTACAGGCAGGTCATGCCAGATAACCTCATTTCCTTCTATGATCAGCTCACTTGCCACCTGCGTGAGGGAAATGAGGTCAATGTCATATGGACTTCAAAAAGGCCTTTGACCTGGTCTCCCACGAAGCCCTCATGAAAAAATTGGGAAAATGCGGCCTCGATTACTTTACAGTCCGGTGGCTAGGTAACTGGCTCTGTGGTAGAACCCAGAGAGCATTGATTGATGGAACTGAGTCATCATGGTGGAGGATAACCAGTGGCATCACTCAGGGTTCAGTACTCAGACCAATGATTTTCAACATGTTCATCAATTATTTGGATTTGGGTATTAAAAGTGAACAAGCAAAGTTTGCTGATGACACCAAACTATGGGGGAATGTAGTCACGCTCGAAGACAGGCTGGCAAGACAGGCTGACCTGGACATGCTCACGAGTTTGGTGGACCTCAGCCTGATGTCATTTAATATGGAGAAAGGTAAAGTGCTCCATCTGGGGAGAAATAATCCACAACACACTTACAGGCTCGGCTGTGCTACGCTTGGTAGCACCACATCTGAATGAGACCTAGGTGTTGTGGTAGACAACAAAATAAACATTAGCCACCAATGCAATGCCGTAGCTGGCAGGGCTAAACAAACACTGGCATGCATCTACCAAGGCATCTCAAACAAGGCTAAGGATGTCATCCTCCTGCTCTACTTGGCCTTGGTGAGACCACAGCTGGTGTTCTGTGTCTAGTTGCAGGCGCCACACTTCAGGAAGGATGTGGAGAAGCTCAAGAGAGTTCAAAGGAGGGCCATGTACATGCTTAGAGGCCTAGAGACCAGGTCATTCAAGGCTGAAAGACTTGGGACTGTTCAGTCTGAAGAAGAGAAGACTCAGAGGGGACTTGGTGGCAGCCTATAAGTATACCAAGGGCATATATCTGGGCCTGGGGGAGCATCTGTTCACCAAGGCCTCCCAGGGGAGAACAAGAAATAAAGGGCACAAGCTGCTTGAGGATCGCTTCAGGCTAGACATAAGGAAACACTTCTTTACAAATCGAGTACAGAGGGTTTTGAGCAGGCTCCCCCTAGAGGTGGTACAATCACCCACCCTGGCGACCTTCAAAAAGCATCTTGATGCCCACCTTGCTGGGGTCATCTGATCCCAGCATTATGTCCTGTCCAAATGGAGGGGGGCTGGACCTGATGATCTGTGAGGTCCCTTCCATCCCCTAATAACTATGAAGCTATGAAAAGGAAAATCTGTTTTTTCCCTGTTTTTTAATGGGAAACAGAAAACCCCAATCCCTGGTAATGACAGCCACTGCCCCAGACCAACACTGTTACAACCTTAGACTATCACAGTCACAGAGCTTAACATTTACATAAACTGTACCTTAGATTCCTACCTGCTTCTCCTGATATCATATGTATCTTTGGATATTGGGCTTCTTTCTTTCACCTATTTTGAGGTATAACATTTCAATTTTCTCACTCTCAACATATAGACATGTGAGCACCTTACCGCAGGGCAAAAGGGTACTGCAGGGTGTTATTTCATATTAGTTTTCTGTGGCAATTGCCCTTGCATACACTTTTACCCTGTGACAAGGGAAACCTAAGTGGTGGCAGCTTTGACCTTAATGAATGGGATAAGTTACTAAAGTTTAACTTTCATTTACCAAAGAATATACACATGCACAGGGGCATTTACTTGTAATAACAATAAAGTCCTTCCCCCTTTTACCGCACAGTAGATTGTTGGTATGCCTTGGTGTGGGACACTGAGGCTACTGCCTCTCTAAGTGAAAAAATGTGCTTAATCAGAAAGCTTAGGTACATTCAAGGTTTCCTTAGGACCTATGATTAGTGTGAGAGCTTGGGACACCACTTCCTAGGGCCTCCTATGGGCATTACTCTAGAGGTCTTAGTCACTGGCTATGAGCTGTGGTGGGGCACTTTCATGGCCTTATTTCTGCATTTGGCATGTGTGAATGGGAATGGGTTGTATTTAAGAGTTGTGTTTTCAAGGAGCCTGGAACAGGAATTGTCTCTTGGAAGCAACTGAGTGCATTAGAATGAGCTTATTTCTTGATACCTCCTCTGTAAAAATTACTTTTTTGACTGATGATGATGGGAAACGAGATTTGTTCTTAGGGGTCCTGCAGGACTAACTAGGGATTCCCAGCTCAGTATCTTCCATGAAGAACAGCCCATTGAGGACAGAAACATTTTGGAAATCCCAGAACAAAAGAACAGAGGGTCTTTCCTGACCTGCAGCAGGGAGCTCTCAAAATAGTCACGGGAGCTGTTTAGAAGACTATGCAGGACATATATGAATGGAAGGGAGCTGTTAGCTTCAGGTGTAGTTCAGCTCAGTTTACCCTGCCAATTAACCCAAACGAGTAACTTGAATTCTGGAGCAAAAGAAATCAAAATTCATCCTTCCTGCATAAGAAATCTGAATTTATCACTTTCTAGGACCACCTCCATATGCGAAGGGGTGTTGACAAGCTGCCCCTTGCTTCCCTTGCAAGGCCCCTCTGTCCCACCCACAGCAGAACTGAGCTGAGGAAGGCAATTATACACATTTAGACTTTCCTCAGGATTTCATTTACATACCCTCCCACTGGCCCCCTATTGAAGATCCATTCCTTCCTGTGTAGTTCTCAAAAGACCAAGGAGTTAAGCTTGTAGAATGATGAAGTTTGTTTATTCAGAGGGCAGTGCTCAGTCTACTATATTGCTGCACCCTTCTGCAATCCTCAGGGAAATGTAACATCTTATACATAACACTGTTAATATTTACACACCTTCCCTCTTTACATGTAAAGTATCCCCACATAATACTAACATTCATAGGTTGCAGGCCCGTGCAAAGCAGCTAGTATTCACTTCAGATTTGGATTCGGACTATTTGGGGGACAGTGATTTGGTTTGTTGATTTGAATCACGGTCCCAAACTGATTCAGCCGAATCTGATTCGGAGATTCCCCACTGCCCCCAACTTCCCCATGCTGCATGGGGGGCTCTGCACAAGCCCCCAGACCTCCCCCCACACTGCCCAGCCCCCCCATGGCTGCCCTTCCTGCCGCGGCTCCACACCTTTAAGGAAAAAAAAATGAGAAATCCCCCCGTACTCACCATTCCTGCCAATAGGTGGCAATCCCTGCTTCCCCCCGCTGCCCCATGCTGTATGTGGGGGGGGGCTCTTCCATGAGATTCCCAAAGCCCTGAGGCCACTGCAGGAGTGGTGAGTCCCGGGACTTTTCTCTGTTTTTTTTTTTTTCTTAAAGGGCCGGAGCTGCGGTGGGCAGGGAAGCTGTGGCAGGGCTGGGGGAGTGGCAGGGAGCTCATGCAGAGCCCCCTATGCAACATGGGGCAGTTGGGGGCAGCAGGGCCCAGTGAGTACCAGGGCTTTTCTTTAAAGGGCTGGGAGCTGGGACATGTGGGGTAGTTCTCATGCAGAGCCCCCCTATGCAACATGGGGCTGTAGGGAGGAGCTGGAGAAATGGGCAGGGGTCGGGGGGGCTGGGGGAGCAGGAAGGGGATGGGGCCTGGCAGGGGTCCCCCTGTGCTCCCCCCCATCCCAGGGAGACACAAACGGAGGTCCTGGGAATCCCTCCCATGGTGACAGCTGAGGCTGGGGTAAGCCCCCAGAAAAAGAAAACTAAAAGCCCTAAGGAGGGGGCTTACTTACCTCCAACAGGAAAAGATGTGCTGCACCGAGAAGAGCCACCAGTGTGGCTCATCAGCTGCTTTTGTTTGCAGCTGGGAGCAATGCCAGTGGATGATGTCACCAAAACCGCTGCCCAGTGGATTAAAAGCCAGTGGTGGGGAAACAAGGGGGGCAGCAGCTAAACCCGGGATAGGGTGCAATGCTGCCCCCCTGGGATCCAGGATCGTTGAAGAAGGAGATCAGTGGGAGTCTGGACGGGGGCCCACCAGAAGGGTTCCAGCCCTCTTCAAAGGGTAAACACCTGGGTTGGCAGGACAGGTGGGCCAAAGAGGATGGCGTCAAGGGATCCTGACAACCACAGATGCTGGACTCGTAAGTGGGGTGGGCTGTTGCCCAAACCCCTAATGTTCTTTTCTTTTCTACCTTTTCTTTGTTCACATTGGTATCTTGAAGTGCACCCAGAGTCCAAACAGGGGTAGCATCCCCAATTGACCCGAAGGGTCAAGAAGAAGAATGGAGATAGCTTTGGCAAACCCAACAGCTTGGAGATAGGGTCAAGGCAGAGGCCAAGGCAAGACTGGTCTCACACCATGTAGACACCCGGGGCAAAGAAAGACACAGAGGGATGGGCAGGGGAGAACAAGAACAGGAGGGAACACCGAAGAGGCAAGCCGGCGACCCATCACCTGGTTGTCCTGAAGACTGGCATCTGGCTGGGGCGTAAGGGAAGTCAAGCCCCAAGAATGCCCGCAAGGGGCAGCACCTGGTTCACAAGTTTCTGCAAGGGGAAGTCCCGCTTCTGAATGGAATATCAAGTCGTGGCAGGAGAGTGCCAGGCCCTCCCTCAGGGTCAACGCAGCCCAATACCCAAGTCTTGAGGACACACCCCAAGGCCTGAACTGGGCGTGCACTCCAAGGCCACTAGAGAGCGCCTATACCAAACCAGATGGGTGCATCCCCCCA
>NW_017729022.1:31115065-31121342 GCF_001723915.1 Gavialis gangeticus | reverse complement strand
CACTAGTAGTTTAGTTCAACCCATAGTTAAAGCACATTTTAACAGATCTCTATTAGTCTTTGTGTTTGTTCTTTGGTTCTAAGTGATCTCAGTTTCTCTGCATTCTCAATCCTTACTAGTTCAGTACTTGTTTGGTTTCCTTCTTTAGATGTCTCTACTAGGGCTGTGCAAAGCTTCAGTCCCTGATTCCATCTGGCAGAAATTTGGCCTGATTCAGTGGCCAAGTCTCTGAATCTCAATTGAATCAGAGGACCCTTTAATCTCTCTCAATCAACTTGGAACCTCTGAGTTGATTCAGAGAGATTCAGAAAGATTTGGAGATTCAGACTGAGACAGCTTTAAATGTTTTTTATACATACCTATAGGTAGCAGGGGCTCATGAGTGCTGCACTGCGAGGGTACATGGAACATTCCCAGCATGCTCGACAGCAGACCCAGAAGTGGATCAGAAGCACTTCCAATCCACTTCTGGTTGTACTGGGGAGTGTCCTGGGGGACCCCTGCACCTCCCTGGCTCAGTGACGGGTGTGTCCTGGGTCTGGAGGGGGCACCTGGGGTCCCCCATGGCCAATTGCTGAGCAAGGGGGGCATGGAGGGCCCCTCCTGCATGCTCCACAGAAGACCTGGAAGTGGATCAGAAGTACTGGCAGTCCACATCCTGGTTTGCCGACAAGCACATGGAGGTCCCCCCCGCCTACTCCTGTGGGATGCTCCAGGCGCCCTAGCATTGCAGCCATCACAAGCCACACCTCTATCTCAAGGTATTGTAGAAAAACTTTTAAAACTGTGTCTATGTCTGAATTGCTGATTCTCTGAATCAGCATCAAATCTTCAGATTTGGATGCGGCTGAATTGAATCAGGGACAGTGATCTGAACCAACAAATCAAATCACTGTCCCTGATTTGGGCCGAATCCAAATCTGAATCGAATAGGGCCCATTTCACTCCCCATCTCCCCAGTCTCTACTTCTGTGTCATTTTCAATCTCCTCTGTTGTTTTGTGTTGTTTTGATGTTATCTCTGTTTCCTTTGGTGGATCTCATGATGCTGCTTCTTTTCTCCCCTTTATGAGCTGCAAGTGTCGTCTGTTTTTTCTTAACACCTGTCCTTTCAGTGTGACTACTTGATAGGTTCTGGGAGCTACTTGATGAGAAACTAGTGCTTTTTGTTTCTACCTTCGTCCTTCTGAAATTTTTTGTGCAGTTGTGGTAACTCCCTGGAACGCCTGTCATAGTACCATTTTTATTTCAGTTTGTCAAATTTTTAAAATGTTTTCACATCTTGCTTCTTATTATGATGAGCAGGGCCTGGCGCATTGGCTGCAGGGGGCTGTCACTCTTCCATCCTGGCGGGGCTGCAGGTGGCAGAGCATGGCTGCTTCTGTGTGTGTGAGGGAGAGAGAGAGGCAGGCTGTGTTTGAATTGCCGTGCTAAATGTTGGTTGGGCTATGGTCTGGGTGGCCCACCCTGTTCTGCAGCCTCTGCATTCCTGGGCAGTTTGCTCCAGTGATTAACACCCCCCTGGTGTTAACTCACTTAAGAAAAAAAGAAAAGAAAGAGGGAGAACATAGGAGTCTCAGATTCCAAAACAGACTCTCTCCCACCATAGCTGCGCAGCTCAGCAGGTGGATGAATAACAGCCTCAGAAACTTAGTGAATTGTTCTTATATACTAGTTCTTCTATACTTAGATATCTAAGCCTTGTCCAATCAGGGGAAGGACACGTATCAGTCTTTCTTCCAATCTGCCTGAAGAATCTCCTGCTTCCTTTGGTCATTTGACACTTGCAGCTCATAAATGGGAGAATCTCCTGCTTCCTCTGGCCATTTTATATACTTTCCCCAGATACAGGCCCCAGCTTGTCACATAGCCAGAACACCAGGGGCCATTTTGCCCATATCAAAACACATACACATACACACACAAAACACAATACATAACCCAGTGTGTGTTTGGGTGCTACATTTGTAATGACTTTAACCCTGGCAGGATCAATTTCCACCCCTCTCTCAGAGAGCTTTTCTCTCAATTACATTATTTCTTTGACTTTGAATTTGCATTTTTGCTCATTCAGTTTCAAACCTTCTCTGTGAGTTCTTTCCAGAACCTTTCTTAGCGTCATGTTCTTCCATAGTGTTTCCCCAGACTAAGACAGCATCAATATAAACCATAGTTCCATCAAGACTGTCAAAGATGTGTTGCACCTTTCTGTAAAATACTTCAGATGCAGATCCCAGTCCAAAAGAAAGCCTACAAAAGCAATAACTTCTGAAGGGCATATTGAAGGTACATAATCTACTGCTCTTCTTTTCTAAGGGCACATGCCAAAACCCAGAAGAGGCATCCAAAATGGAGAAATATTTAGCTTCTGCCACATTACCAAAAACCTCTTCCCTGGTGAGAATGTGAAAATGCTCCCTGTTGATGTACCTGTTCATTTGCTTAGGATCCTGACACAATCTTTTTTTTTTATTATTATGACCAGTGAATGAACCCAAGCAGTTGGTTGCTCCACTTTTTCTATTTTGTCCATGTTAACTAATCTATCTAATTCCCTTTTTGTTTCTCCCTTAGTACAAGGGGAACATCTCGTAGCAAGTATGGTGAGAGTATTTGGTTCTCTTAATTCTGTCCTGTACTCAGTTGACAGTTTCCCCATGACTTGAAACACACCATAAAATGTGTGTTCTTGCTTTCTAGTCCCTCGGTGGCATCATTCTCTTAATCAAACCTTGAGTTTTACATGTTCGCAACCCAGTAATTGGCACTAGCTTTCCTGGGACTGTTACAAACTGAATTTTTACGATATTACCCTTGTGTCTAACATGCAGTGCATAAACACCTTTGGTTGCAATTATGTTTCCAGTATATGTCCTAAGTCTCACCTTCTTATTCGCATAGTACACAGGTTTAGTTTTCATTTTTTTAATAATGTGTTTTGGTATTCGTGATGTATTGTCTAGTCTATTGAACTTTTTCAATAGACAAAAAAAAGAAGAAGAATCTTACTTGTTACTGTGAGGCTCAGCCGCTTCTTCCCAGCTAGCCCTCTGTTTTCCAGAGTTGCATCTGCTCCAGGCAATGCTTCTTCAGCTGGTATCTCCTGGCTCGACATTGTTCTCACTCTTCCCCAGCCAGGTGACAGCCGACTCCTCTTTGCCTGCACAATCCCAATGGGCTCTCATCACATTCCAATGTGTCCCGACTCCACCCTTGTTTTCATTCAGGTCTCTTCCCTCCTCAGTCTCCCTCCAGGGCCGCTCTATCTTCATCGAGCATCTGCTCCCTCTTTTCCTTTGCTGGTTCCTGCTGGTTTTTGGTTCATGCCATCGCCGGCTCTTTCTCATCATGACAGTATTGCATTGCCCTGTGCCCCTGTATCTTCTTTAAAAGTTACCATTAGTCCATTGGTAATTTTCCAATCCTCAGAAGAATGAATTTGTTTTGCGTTGTGTCATGGAGGAATTGTTCCTCATCCTTGTTGCATATAGCATGCACCTGTTGTTTCTTGTGTGATGCATCCTGCTCCTTTCTGTAAACTCTTGCAAAGTGATTAAATCTTTTGCATTTGTTGCAATGCTTAAATGCAGAGCATTGCATGGGTTTGTGGTAACCCCCACAGCATCTGCAGCAGACCAGTGTTTTTTCAAGCATTTCTCTTTGGGCTCCATTTGCCTGCTTCATAGCGAGGTCCTCCTTTCTGTATTGTTTGTGTGTTGCCTTAGGTGTTTGCAGTTTTGTAATCCTGTCTAGTTCAGCTTGTTCTGTTTTTCCTTCAGCTTCCGCAGTCTGGCATGTATTATCTCATCCACTTGGCACATTATAACTGCCTTTTCCAAATTAAGCTCAGGATCTTCTAGTAATTTTTGCCTGAGACTTGTATCCCTTATACCCAATATTATTTGGTCTCTGATCATGGACTCTTTTAGGTACCTCCAAAGTTGCACGTCTGGCTCAGCAGTCTGAGGTGTTTAACAAATTCCTCTATTGTCTCCCATTCTTTCTGCTATCTTATGTGGAAATTATTCAGTTCAAAGTTTTCAATTTTTTGTGGTATACAGTATTCCTTATTACTGTGCCATAGCTTTTCTGTTCTGCTTCTGACAGTTGTCAGTTATTATAAAGCAAAAGAGCTTCTGGGCCTGTTATATTTTTTAAAAAATAGAGACATTAAATGGATCTTCCTTCTCTATAGTTCCACAGGCCATCATATATATATGGTGAAGTCCTGCTTAAATTTCTTCCATTTTTCTGCTGCATTGCTGGAAAGCTTTAATTCTTCTGGAATTCTGAGATTCTCCATTTTTCTGCCTTTCTTTGCACCCCACTCCTGCTACCATGTATACTTCTCAAAAGACCAAGGAGTTAAGCTTATAAAAAAAATAAAGTTTGCTTATTCAGAGAGCAGTGCTAGCCTACTATACTTCTCTTCTCTTCTCCAATCCCCAGGTAAATGTAACAACTTATACACAACACTCTTAAAGGTATCCACACACTTTCCATTGGACTGTCTTGTGTGGCAAGGACAGCCCAATTGTAAGTGAATGCTTCAGTAGGCAGGAAAATACTGAGCTACACTGAAGTTATCTCCTTAAAATGGCTCATGATGCATGGTAGTGATCTCTGGAAGGGAATCTGGGAGGAGTTTTTCAGAGGAAAAGCTGGAAGGAAGATGCCAGAGAAAAGTAATGGTCATGTCTCTGACTTTTTGTGTGGGTTGGTTGCTCAGCCTGGAAGTTACCATAACTAAGTCCTATAAGTGATAAACCTTGGAAAATAGCCTTTTGCCAATTCATTGTTCCAGGTCAGCAGGCATGTAGCGGACAGTGGTGTAAGCAGGGCTGTGGGAAGGTGTAGGACTCTATCTTGGGGGGAGAGAGGGGAGGGCAGGCATTTGACATCATTCAAAGCATCTTATGATCTCTTAGTATGTGGCACTAAGCTGTTGGCACAAAAGAACTTAGCCATGATAATGTAACATGTCCACCAGGATCCTGTTGATGTTCTTTTTCTATGTCATTTCCTCTGTTCAGGAAGAGCACTGAGAGGAATGGGGCACTGTGCAGTGAAGGAGCAAGGAATCATGCACCATGCAAACCCATCATAGAGGGTATGGGGCAATGAAAAAAGGTGCTAAGGCAATGTAATATGGGTGGGAAGGCTTAGATTGTGGTCCTTTGCTCATTTCATTTTCTCCTTTTGGTGAGTTTGGGTGGTAAGAGAAGGGCTTATGCCAGAAGTTGTGATGTCCATCTTAAGTCAGTTCCAACCTGAAGAAGCAAAAAAATCAACCCTACTTTTCACATCTGAGAAATTATGTAAATTTCTTCTCAAGTCCTCCTAACGCACTGATTTTCAACCTGTGGTCTGCAGACCCCTGCAGGTCCACAGAATATGTCTAAACGGTCTGCAAAAGAGGGCTATGAAAGATCAAAAGTATGTGAATACTCACACTTACAGTTCAAAGGGGTCTGCACCTCCATGTGAAATTTGCAGATGGGTCCACCCCTCTATTCAATTTTTTAGAGGTCTGCAAATGAAAAAAGGTTGAAAGCCACCGTCTGAGAGAACCAGCTCTCACAGATGGTGTACATGGTCATTGACTACAAGTCTGGATTTCTTCCTTAGGAACTTGCAGTCATTAATAAGTGAAGATATTGAAGTATTCTACTTGTATCCCAAAGTAAATCTGTGCTGTTATTTATTTGTAGGTATTCATTTTTACCAGTTAAGTTAAGGAGTTAGCACTGTCCAGAATGTCTTAAATTAAGGATTTCAGAGTGAGATCAGTTTAGGATATCAGTTTACTACAGCTCTTCAGAATAAAGTCTGTTTACACTTTGAGAGACTCAGTTGCAACCCCCTGATGTCAGCAGACCAAGTTCATCTTCTGTACAATCTTCTATCTGAAATGTCATGTACAAAAACAGTGGTGATGAGATTTGCAGACAGGGATGGAGGTGATGAACCTTGAAAAATCAGAAGTTCTGTCTTTGAACTTCTTGAACTATTTCAAAAGTGCACAAAAACTAATTCTAGTCTTTAAACTTCTAATTTAAATCCATATTTGCTTAAAAACTGACTTAATTGAAACAAAACAAAAACTTGAATTTTATAGTACTTTCAGCCAAGCTATCCTGGAACTGAAGGCAAGTTGACAAGAATGGTATGTATGCTTTTGAGGCTGGGTACTATATGCATATTCTCAATCTTATACAGTGGACTATGAATCCTTTTCAATCTTTCTGGACACTGCCACAAGAAACCCCCCCCCCCCC
>NW_017729022.1:31107020-31114875 GCF_001723915.1 Gavialis gangeticus | reverse complement strand
CCCCCCCCCCCCCCAACAAATAATAACAATAAAGTAGCTTTATGATTCTCAGCTAGTGAAAACTAATGGTTTTCAACTTTAGTGGAACTACTCTAGTTTAGAGAAATTGAAGATATGGTATAAAGTCTTTAAACAAAAAGTTGTTCCAGTGATGTCTTTTTTTTTTTTAAGATAAATAGTAAAGATAACACAATTTCCTGAAGTGTGACCTAATATTTCACTTGATATAATCCAGAAAATAACTCAAACTCTGCAAATTTCTGAGGTTATAACACTGTAGTGTTACTTAGGTCACGAGTTCCCACAAGTGACTACGAGGTAAAGAAAAGAAGGGCTTTATAGCACATCAGCTATTCCCCATAACAGTTTTTTTTTCACAGACCCACCCTGCAGAAAATAGAAGCTGACCTACCATATGGTAGAGATGTACATATAGAGCAGCTGATACGTTGTTAAGCCCTGCCTCCTTTACCTCATGGTGTGGTTTCCTGGAATGACAGGTTTTAAAAGTGTTGCCAAAAAAAGTGCATATGCTCTCAGAATTTTTATAAGAGAGTTATAAACCCACTGTTTTGTGGGTTTTGCATTTGTGTTTATTTGCTGCACCTTTAACAGAAAGTGGATTGAGCCCTAAGTACTAAGAACTTTTCATAGTACCTAGCAGGTGAGAAACAAGTGACTTTTAATGGGTAAAGCTATGAACAATTCAAATTGGATATACATTTAGCTAACTAGCTTCTGGCTAGAGGAGATGTATCTTAAAATAAATCAGATGGAAAAATGGTTTCATTCTGCTGTTGGTGGGAAATAAATTGGTGGGAAGAAAAGAAAACATATAGTAATTCACTTGATGCTGTAATCTCATGAAATTATGCTATAGAAGCCTAGAGTCATATTTATTCCACATGCATATTCCGAGTAGCCTGTTTTGGAGACTAAGTCAGAGTGATGCAATTCTAAGTAACTATAGAACAACTTTGATGAAGATACTTGGTACTCCTTGTTATATGAACAACGTATGCCACCAGAGGATGGGGGTGACATGGCGACTTCCCACAGGCGGTGGTGGCATGGTGGTGGTGAGAGGGGAGCTCCCACAGGCAGCTGCGGCAGTGTTGGTGGGGCGGGGGGGATGGCGAGTGCCAACCAGCAGTTGGCAACCACCTACAGACACCACCGGTAGCCTGGGCAGTGGCTAGTGGGGATTGGTGACCACCCACGGATGCTGCTGGCGGTGTTGGCAGTGGGTGCAGGGTGGTGAGCAGCAACCACCCGCAGCTTCGGTGGTGCTTCTCTCAGGGGGTGCATATGCACCCGCGTGCACCCCCTATGCATTGCCACTGCTTTGTTCCATTTGTGCCACTCAGGCAGTGCAAAGGGAGCAGAGACTGGTCTGAAAACTCACTGATGAGGAGATCCTTGATGTGAGGCCATGCTAACCTGCCTATAGACTCCATAGCAAGGATATCTTGGGAGAATGCCTGGAACACTTAATGCTCTGGCAATCTCTAGCTCAAGACCCCCTTGACCTGCATCAATGCTGGGGCTGGTAGAGAAGTAGGAAATACGAACAACCTACACATTCACTGCATTTATCTAACTATCTTTGATGGAGTATTAAACTTATGTTTTTAGTTAGAGTTGGAGACCACAACATTTGCACATTATTACCTCAGGTGCTCATCATTTGGATTGGTAGTGTTGGGGTGATGTTGTAGCCATGATGGTCCAAGAAAAGTGTGAGGGACAAGGATTTTTGTGGAAGATCTTTTATTGGACTAACTATATAGTTGGAAGCAACATACACAAGCTTTTAGGTACCACTGTGTTTTTCCTCAGGTCTTCAAAATTTAAAGAAGATTCCTCCTTGGTGCTTAGCTTATTGTTAGAAAATTGATGAAGCCCATAGTTTTGGGAGGGATGGAATTACATTTCCTCTTTTAGAGGCCTAGAGATAGAGAGATGCCCAGGTTATGATATTTGTTTAGAGGCTTGATATGCAGAATGTATTCATACTTGAAAACTGTGTTTATCAGAGCAGCATAAAAAGCCAAAAGAAGTGATACTGCAAATAGCTAACAGCAAAGTATGGTAATCTAATGTTAGACTTAGCCAAGCCCAGGGATTTGATGTATTCATTTTTATTTGGTATAAAGGCAGCAGCAGAGAAATAGCAGCAACTTAAGAGCAATAGTTTATTTATGTCTTAATTCTGGGTGGAAATAGTGGCAGAAGCTGTAGGCCATAGATGGTTGCAATGTGCGTGTATGAGATTCTCTGGCAACATCTGTTCTTTGTAAAAATATATTGGCAGAGTGCACTAGAGGTCACACAGAAGAGCTGCTGGATTGTAATCTTTTCTTGCTCTTTGACCTGAGTTTCATGGATTTTTCAACCCCAAAGGATAAAATACTTCCAAATAGATTAATATTACCCAGGAAAGTGCACTTCACAGCTATTGGTTAATCGATATGTTAGAAAAAGAGAAAAAAAAACAGTGAACCACACCCTCAGAAAAGAAATATTAAAAAAAGAAAAAAAAAGTTCACGCTAGGAGGTGGAGAAATACCTTGATGGGAAATAATTGGCAAGAGTGTCATGAAGGATTCAAGAAGAAATATGCATCAAAAGGGCCTCAGATCTAATAACCCTAAGGTTTATACTAAAATTTCTTCAGCTTCAGTTGGAACTAGTTCTTTCAAACAAGTCAGTCATAGTGAGAGGAGATTTGATTTCATTCAGAGAGGCAAATATATAATGGAATATAAATATTTATGGAAAAATCTAAAAACTTGAGGGGAAAAAAACTAAGGAGCAGAGAAATTAATATTTTAGATGTTTGCAGGGAGCTATATGAAGTATATGTCCAGGCATGTAATCTATATCATTACATGAATATTGCACAAACTGCATGTGTATTAAGACTGCAAACTGTGCTTAAGTGCCATACACAGCAGCTACAAGGTGAGGCAGGTGCTATTTGGGTACATGCAGTGAAATCAGATTGCATCCTTGGTCCTTAGGACTCATTCTGTGAGACAAGCCTGCCTGGAGGCAGGAGCAGATTTCACTTCTATTGGTCCAATGAAGGATGTGTGTGTGTTGATTTACTAACAAGTAGATTGCTTTCTGTTGCTGAACCAATGGTTGTCTTTTGTATCTGGTCAGGGTGTCACCGGCACTGAAGTGCCTGTTCCTAAAGAAGGACAGGTGTGGGTTGCCGGGGCAACCACAGAGGTCAGCTGACCAGAAAGGGGCAGGCCCTGGCCTATATAAACAGCCTAGGCTGAGGCCAAGCAGGCAGTTCCCCTCTGGCAGTTGTGGAAGATGGAGCTCTTCGGGACCAGGCTGAGTTGAGGAGCCCGAGGGCCTGAGCACCTTATGAGTGAGGATACCAGGCAGAGGAGCCCCTGGTAGGGATTTGGGGAAGATAAAGAGCATGATGGTCTAGGGTTTATGTTTGGCCAGAAGGCCTGAGTTTGAGTTGGGGCCGAACGGCCGATGGTTTTTGTTTGTTGTTATACCGGAGGACCGGGTGAGGCTGTAGGGATTGGAGGAGGCCTCATGGGAGCTCCCCAGTAGTGTGGGGGTTCCTGGCGCCAGAGAGGGTGCTGCGTTTGGGGTTTGTATAGACCCCGGCCCCAGTGGAGCAGTGTCGTACAGGGTGAGGAGTCCAGTGCGGGCGAGTGACCCGAGAAGGCGGGTCTGGGGGCCAGGTAAGGCAGAGGCCGCCTGAGCCCCGATCGCGGGAGTCGCGAGCCAGGCCCCAGTGTGGGCATGAGACGGGAATAAGGACCCCCAGGGAGGGCAGACAAGAATAAGGAGCCCCAGGGAGGGCGATTGGCATTTGTATCGGGATAAGCCCCAGGGAGGGCGATTGGCATTTGTATCGGGATAAGCCCCAGGGAGGGCGATTGGCATGTGTATCGGGATAAGCCCCAGGGAGGGTGAGTACAGAAATAAGAAGCCCAGGGAGGGCGAGCGTACGGGAAGAAGCCGGAGGGGGGGCGAGTACAGGAATAAGAAACCCGGGGAGGGCGAGCATACGGGTAGAGGCCTCGGAGAGGTCTGCTAAGGAAAGACCATAGACACAACAACGTCTGGGACAACTGAGAGGCTTGGGGCGTGGTATTAGGGGTGGTAGGAGACATGCACAGCTCACAGGGCTGGGTGCACTAGATTGACCTACACAGGACAAAGGGCTGGGATAACTAAGAGTACCGTGCTCAAGAGGGTAAAAGGCTGCCTCCCTTTTATAATATTTACCAGCAAGACATGGCGGGCGAGATAACGAGGGTGCATGGACACCCACTTGGCACGGTAGGGGGCGCCAAGAGAGATCACGGCTGCTCCTGGGCCCCCGCCCTGTGACACAGGGATTTTGTAGTGGTTAGTTCCTGTAGCAGGCTCAGGGGTCCCACCCCAGCACCTGACATTTTTTGCCAGCTGCAGTCTCCAGTCTCTCTGACCTCCCGTCTCTTGCCTGCTATGCCTTGACGTTAATATGATTACCTTGGGAGACAGCCTCTAGAGGCCAAAATAGCTCCTTTGGTGCCTTCCCTCACAGCAGTCCTCAACACTTCTCCACCCTAGTTCCCTTTCCTAGGATGACTAGGCCCTATCCCTGCACATCTTGCATTAGGCTCTGGCCCTATAGGCCCTAAAGAAGGCTTCGTGATTCTTAGGGGCTATAATTGTGTTCTCCAGCCACCCACACAGCCACAGCCATGCCTCACAGGCAGGGCTGTCCCTGGGGGGTCAACAGGGGTGACCATGCCAGGGCCCACGCTTTGGGGGCCCCCACAGAGGCAGGCAAGAGGGCCACAGTGACTCTTCATATCTGGCTGCTCGGCACCTTCCAGCAACAGAGGTAGGAGTCCTCTGTTACAGTTGCAAGCTCAGGAATGATGTAATCCCATATAGTAGAGAATGAGTGCATGATCTAACTCCAGAATAAAGCTATGCCTGAACAACACCCCCCCAAAAGCTTGTGATGATGGGATGGCTCTTTTGAAATAATGAGGACCCAAGCCCAATATTAAAATGAATAGCTGAAAAGCAGCATAAGCTTAAACAATAGGCAGTGGCCCAGCTGCAGGTTGCTGACTTTAGAGGCAGTAGCTCAGAAAAAGGAGCAGAGGCTCCTACAAAGGAGGAAAAGGCTAATACAAGTTTTTACTGCCTTGCAACCATTATGGGTAATTAAAAGTCTAACTATGAGCCAGCATTTTTATTAGCTCTTTGTGTCAGTGATACTTATACTGATGGGCCCAAAGCCCCCGTTCATAATTATTAAGGGAGTGGCTGTGGCAACATTGTAGCTGTCTCACCAGTGAGCCTTTTTATTTGCTCAGTAGATGGGGGAAACACCTCCCAGTCAAATATGAAGAGTGTACATGTTTTGGCTCCCTAGTGTAAGGGGTATGTCAAAGTGACCACAAGAAGAAGAGCTATTAATGACGGTTTTGGAGAGGATGCATATTTCTGAAAGTCTGATCATAAGATGGCTCAGAAACTTGAGGGACCCATACTGGTGGTGACTGAAGCTGGAACCACAAGCATTGGAAAAGAGGCCACACTGGTGAATGAAATAATGAGAATATCACAGGAGTGGAGGCTTCTAAGTAAATTGTACTCGATAGACTCCCCTGTAGATTCAGGGTGAGGGAAATGGCCAAGTGGTGAGGCCTCACCTGGAGTACTCTGCCCTGTTTTGGGCCCCACACTTCAAGAAGGATGTGGATAGCATGGACAGAGTCCAGCACAAAACAACAAAAATAGGGGCCTGGGATGCAAGACTTATGAGGAAAGGCTGGAAGACCTAGGGTTATTTAGTCTGGAGAAGAGAAGACTAAGGAGTGGGATTTGATAACAGTTTTCAAATACAGGAAGGGCTATAATAGAGAGGATGGAGATGAGCTGTAGGGATCAGGACATTTGCCTGTGATGGTTTAGTCAGGGCTGATCCTGCCTTAAACAGGGGGCTGGACTACATGACCTCGTGAGGTCTCTTCCAGCTCTCCTTTTCTATGATCCTATGTTGAGAAGATGCATTTACTGTTTCTGCTAGTTGCAAGTAATTGTTCTATATTGTGAACGTTTTGCTAAAGCCAACATTGCTGGGCCATAGACCATAATGAACATGACATAAGATGTGTTCATGTGTCAGTGGCTACACAGCAGGCCCACTAATAGTTTTTTTTTTTATATGATAGGGCTAGTGTCAGAGTGAAGCTGCAGTGTCTTCTCAAATACAACAAACTGCAGATCTGCTCCCTCTACCAGCCAGCACTCAGTTTAGCTGAGAAGCTCATATGAAGTCAGAAACGTAGTAGAGAATTTTTCCTGCCAAGGCTTCCCAGAGAGAATGTAGGCCTGATGTGATACAATTGTGTTGATTTGCTACTTGTGGCTTGTGTGTTGCTGCTCAGTCAGATTGCTGAAGATGATACCTTGCTTGGAGGGGGCGAGTGCCAAATAAAAACCTCTTCCTTTTGCAATTCACCAGAATCTCAGTGGTGGTTTGTTATTAGACCAGGAGTAATAGGTCACAGCACTTATTGTTTCTAATCCTATCCTGATATCATTAAGAGGTTTCTTTATAAGGGTATACGAAAAAGAAATGGGAGATTTCAATCTATCTCTATTAACTGATAATCTCTGTTCAAAAAGTTAAAGAGTTATAATTGCACATAGGGATTAATAAAGGAGCTGTTAACCTTAGTTTAGCTTGGAACACTCTGAAAGGAGCAATGAGAAAACTGATTATAAAGTATTAGGGGAGAAAAATATAAACTGTACTTTTGGGGCCCAATAAAGAACAGGAAAGAAATTAAAAGAGATGGGATTAACTCATAGGATGGTGCCCTTGAGGAAAAACTGATTAAATTTACTAGAACAACAAAAATAGACTCAGTTGGAAAATTATTTAAATGGAACTCTTTTCCACTGGGCATCAAAAGAATTATTACCCTAGGGAGAAAACTGGGATGGAAGCCAATCTAAAGAATTAAAATGTGACGCCCTGCAATAATTTATATCCTCCATTATAAACCATAAAGGTGACAATACCAACTGTTCAAAACAAATGATTCAAGGATGGAAGAGCCTTCATGATGTTTTATATAAAAGTAAAACTCACAGGGTATATGGAAGTTTTCAAAAGCTGGGGCAGCTAATAGGGATTATTTAGTTAACCCAAATTAAGGAGAGTGAAATTAACAATGTGCTTAAATCGGGAAAGGCGAATCCCTGGTGGTGATGTCTTTATATTCATTTTAGTTACATTTTAAGGAACATCTGTCACTACTAATATTACAAGGTGTTAACTACCCATTTACAATAACCTTTCATCAATGGAAATGTCTGTAATTCTGCTTTGAAAATCTTAATGGAGACATGATTCTGTATGGGTTTCTAGGACTAATTCAATAATAAATAGGCTATCATTACTAAGGAGTCTGTTCTATCAAATGGTAGAACATTTGGGAATGTTCTTTTTGGGAATGGAAATATTCAGCTTTACCATCCAAAGGCCTAACTTCTCTCAGTTTTTCCTGTAGTCTGGAAATACAGGAGGATATTATTTAAGATATAGTATTAGTAAATATAAATTGAAATAATGTCCCTTTATTCACTGTTCAATACAATCCCAGTAGAAGACTTGGATTTTTCTTAGGGAAAATACTATATCGAAATATCTACTTTATTGTAAGGTGGCATCTAAGTAAATCAGCATCAAAATGTGCACCAGTGTCTCACAATGGTGCAACAGATAATGAATGATATGGCTAAGAAAACTCAAAGCCTTTCAGGGAAGGGGCCCTAAAGGTGATTTTTTTTTTTTTTTTTTTTT
>NW_017729022.1:31094210-31106939 GCF_001723915.1 Gavialis gangeticus | reverse complement strand
TTTTTTTTTTTTTTTTTTTTTGTCTAACTCATCCCTCTGGCCTCTTTCATTCTAACTCCTGGATATTATGTTGTTTTTGTTGTTATTGTTATCATCTGGGACTTCACCTGACCTCACCTTTATGGAGGTGGGGAAAGGTCCCAGACTGGAAAGGGGCAAATATAGTGCCCATCCTTAAGAAAGGGAATAAGAAGGATCCTTGGGAATATAAGACAGTGATCCAGCCTGACTCTATACTTGGAAAGATGCACATCCTCAAGAAATCCATTGTGAAGCACCTAGAGGAGAATAAGGTGATTGGGATTTACCAGCGTGGATTTACCAAGAGCAAGTCATGTCTGACCAACCTGATATCTTTCTACAGACTCTGTGGATGAGGGAGAAAAATAGATGTGATATGCCTTGTCTTTAACAAGGCTTTTGACACTGTCTTTCATGACATTCCCATTAACAAGCTAAGGAAATATGGACTAGGTAAAAGTACTGAAAGGCAGACAGATCATTGTGCTCAATGAGTAATCATCAATGGCTCAGCGTGTAGTTGGGAGGAGGTTTCAAGTGGGGTTTGCCAGGAGTCTGTCCTGGTCCATCATTGTTTAATATCTTTGTTAATTATTTGCATGATAGGATTGAGTACATGTGTAGCAAATCTATGGATGACACCAAGTTGGGTGGAGTTATTCCAGAGAGGAGACCCAGGATCCAGAATGACCTGAATGGGCTAGAGAAAATGATCCACAGTCAATCAGATGAAGGTCTAGTTAAAGTTCTACACTTCGGATAGAATAGTTGCATATACAAATGCAGCCTGGGGAGTGATTGCCTAAGTTGGATACAGAAAAATTATGTATGGAAATGTTTATTCTTAATCCTCCACAAAACCCTCTCTTTCTTGACCCAGACATACAGTTGGTGGCTGCTGTCTCTTACTTTGACAATATTGATCCGGGTCCCCTTAATGTTGGTACATGAAATAATACCCTCTCCAAGGAATGAATATATTCTAATTATAGATTGTCTTCTGGCACAGGAGAATGTTAGCTTCCCTTGTTTTTTTGCAAAGCCTATTTATTTATTATAAGAACTGGTGGACAGCTGGTTCACAGTAAAGCCTCTAGGGACAGTGTAACATTTATTCATAAGTATTTAATGCCTGATTTTTCCATTTGAAAGTAAAGTATCCTTGTGGTCTAGTCTGAAAATCCTCTGAGATTTTGAGTCCCATAATGACCAGGTGGAAATACTGTAATTTAACCTAAAACATTCATTCTTCACATAATATTCCCTTTCCTTTGGTAGAAAAACACAATGTGATACTGTTTACATAATTATCCTATGTGCAAAAGTATTTTGTGTACCACCTTCCCAGTAAAATTACTTTTATGTACTAACTTTTTGAGGAGGCATTTTTTTTTCTGTATACCCAACTTATTTGCTTTAATTAGTGTGTCCACTTTCTTCCATTCTGCTAACTCCCTCATACTCTGCCACCAGTCTCTTGTAACTCTGACCAGTTACAATGAAGCAGAAGGGAGCTTTTGGAATCTCCTTTTGTTTAAAATAGTGATCGTTTGCCTATGACAGTATCAACTGTATGTAAACTAGTTGGACATCCAGTGCTGCAGAGATATAAATTATAACACTGAGTCCAAGTACAAAAATTTCTGGGATCTGATCTACAATCACAAAGCTTACTTTAAGTGGCATGACTGTAGATTGGATTCCAGCTATATAGATATTGTCCAGTTTCAGGAGCCCAGTCTAAGTAAGTCAGGGCAGGGGGAGAAGCAGGCAGGATCAGGAAGGCTAGCAGCTCTGGGGAGGTGGCAGGACTAGAGACACTAGCAGGTCTGTGAAGGGGTTGGTGGTATTGGTGGGTGGTTAATGGGCTTGTGGGGGGGGGTTGGTAGGATTGGATGAGCTGGCAGGTCAATGTGGGGGGTGTCTATCTGGGACTGGAAGGTTTGGAAGGCTAAAGAAAGACCAGTTTGTGTTGGGGAGAGGGTAGGAAAAGTGCAGCCCCAGGGCTCAGGTGAGTGGCTGGGCTTTCCCAGCCCTGGGGCTGCATTGATAATAACACACACACACACACACACACACACACACACATATATGTATATATACATACACACACACATATACATATATGTGTGTATGTGTGTGTGTGTGTGTATATATGTTCCCAGGACCTGATCTACAATCATGTAGCTCACCTTAAGCTGCACAATCAAGTTCAGGTCCTGCATGTATATACCATAGCTGGTGCTGGGAGTCATGCCGAGAATGTGATCTAAGTAAGTTGAGTTGGGTGGGGCAGTAGGTCAGTGGGCCTATGGGAAGAGGACTGGTGCGTTCACAAGTGGAGGCCGTAAGGTCCATGAGAAGGTTGATGAATCTGTATGGGGAGGGGGGTTGTCTGGGGCTACACTGATACACACATTTGGGTTGGATCAGGCATGGGTTAGCCATGTAGTTCACCTGTGTAAACTAAAGATGGATCAGGCCTACCATTTTTGCCTGATCTAACCTTTCCAAACCTAATTATTGTTAGATTGATCTAAATCTAATGTCTGTACATAACTGGAGTTGCACAGTGGTAATTCTCTAGGGGAATTCCATAACCTTGGTATCCCAGCAGATTCCTTGTAGAATAGGTTAGCAGGAGTGAAGTCCTTAGTGGACATTAGTGAGTCTCTGATCTCATTTCAGTTCAAGGGATAGGAGGAGGCTTCTCCTGTGCTTTAGACCTAGTAGCTGAGTGGTGGGCATTTGCCTAGAGAACTCAAGATGTGAATTTTAGCCCCAGAGGGGGTTTTAACATGCATCCTCCCTGATTTCCCAGCATAGTGCATTAACTACCATTCATTTGTACATAAAAGTATTTTAAAAGTGTCAGTTACAATGATGAAATAAGTATGAGCAAAATCAGTAGGCTAAGGTATTTAAATAGAAAAAGTATCAATGATAATTTTAGACTATTTTGATACATTAGTACTATTTGTCCAAACCCACATTCCATAGTTTAGAAAAAAACCCATTACAATGGTTTAAAAAAAAAAGCCAAAAAACAGTAGTCTGTCTTAGAGGTGAAGTAAAAGCAAATGGAGAAGGAGACTATTGATGTTGATAACAGCAAATCTAAATTAGAATCTACGAATTGTAGAAAATTCATGGAGGCGGCAAAAGGGCACAAGGAAAGGCTGATGGCTTGCTGTGTAGAGGACAGAATAAAGGAGTCTTAAATATCTTAGAAAAATAAGAGCATTATAACAAGGACTAAATGCTAAATTGTCAGTAATAATGCAGAAAAGTCAGAAGTATTCAACAAATAGTTTATTGAATAAATAAGTATTTATTGAATACTTCTTGTCAGCATTATTATTGACAAGAACCCAAAATTAATCATTCAATAAAATAATAATTTACAAATAATAATTATAAAATATTTAATAAATACTTCTGTTCTGGGCAGATGTAGTTATCTCACCAGCATGATAATTAAATCCTTTCCATTCTGACAATAACTAAGGACTTGAAACAGCAACTACTTCTCAAAGTTAGATGATTTTAAATCAGTGGTTCTGGATAACTTTCATCTTTGTGTTCTAAAGAACTTGCGAAAGAACTCGCTGGACCATTCATGGTAATTTAAAATAAATATTGGAACAACAGGAACATTTAAGAGGAACATGAAATCAAATGAAGCTCATGTTATACCAACACTTAATGGGACCAGATGGTCCCATTAAGTCTGACACCCCTCTGAAGCAAAATAATGAAATGACTGATAGGGACTCAATTAATAAACAATTATAGGAGGATAATCTGACGAATTATTATCAACATAGTTTTATGGAGAATAAATCCTGTGAAATTAATTTGATATCTTTTGATAAAGGTAATAATATTGATGTAACAGACTTTTATAAAACATTAGACAGCACTGCATGACATTCTGAATAAGAAACTAGAATGATACAAGAGCAACACAGCATATTTTAAGCAGATTAAACATTGATTAACTGAATTGGCTCCAAACTGTAATAGCAAATGGGAGCTCATCGTTGACGGGTATGCTCGTATGGTGTTTGACCATGCATATTACTTACTTGGTGAAATATTATGTATGGGCATAGACATATGAACAGTGTCACATAGGTTAAGAGGGGATATGGAATTACCATGCTTTATAATTCTAAAACAACTAACAGTGACAAATAATTTCATCAGACACAAATTTGAAGCCGCTCAATACAATAAAGTTCTCTCATTTATCCACCTCTCTAGGTTTGGACAGAATTTACTGTTATGATAATAAATATTTCTTAACATAGTATACCTTGTTGAAATTTAAACAATGACATTTCCCTCTCTAGGTCCTCAGAAGCCACTTTTTCATAAGATTTTATATCTGGAATGTTTTTGCCTTCTTTTTATTTCATTATTTATTAAGTATGATATTTAGAGATGTGCTCAAATAGGAGCACAGTGTTTTCTTGAACTGACTCTAGACCTGCGTGGTGGCAGTCAAACACATCACTTTCTTTTAAGTGTTTGAGTTTACTAGCAAATATTTCTTTTTCAGAAAGTGTGCCTTTCCCCACATGTTTTAAAGCTCTCTTTTTTCAAGGAACATGAGTCATTTTACTCTGAAAGTGACTTATATCAACACAAATTTGTTTCCTGCTACACTCTTTCTAGTAAAAAAAAAAAAAAATTTTAAGCATGATTTTAGAATTATGAAATGGAAGATATGAAAAGAGGTATTTACATTGAAAGTTAAAGTCCTAGGCACTGGAGGTTTCCTTATTTCATTTAAGATGGGAACTGTAGAAGTAATGCTTGGGCTAATGAATAAATGAACCTTCTCTTATAAAGTGCTTAGATTAGAGACTTAGTCTGCTACAAAATGCTATATAGCTAGGAAAGGAATTTGTGATATTGGTGGGCTCAGAAGTGCATCAGATTATTTTCTTCTAGAAGTGGGTTTTTCTCTCCCGTCATCATCAACATCATCATTATTATTATCATCATTATTATCATTCGTGACTCTGCAAATTAAAATATTTTGTGGAAGGCAGCTTGGCTCCTGTGAAATATAATTCCCTGAGGGCTCTAGTAAACCTGGTTTTATCTTTTCTGCTTAAGATCAGGACAATTGTCTTAAGAAACAGGAGAATTTTTGGGGGAAAGGAATGCCCAGAGGACATGGTGCACATGCTGTTTGCTACCCTGTTTCTTTCTCAACCATTAATAAAGAGCAGAAAAGCAGTTGCGTAAGGAGGTACTACTGTAGAAACATGCAGCTTCTAGTGCATGTTCCTCCTTTCCATCCTGATTTAATATTTTGGATTCAGCACTGAAGAGCAATAAATGTAAAAATTCACAACAACCTGAAGCAAAAGTGAGCCTGAAAATAACATTGGTGAAGTAATAATTAAAGAAGACAATATGGGAGAGGGGATATACAGCTAAAACAATTCCACTGCATCTCTATTACTATTTTTAATAAAATCATCTTATACTTTATTAAAAACAGAAGGGTATGTATCTGGTATTGAAGGAATGCATAATGGAGATGGAAGCAAAATACAGGGTTGGAGTAGCTGTATAGTAGCTGTTAGCCACTCTGTCTGCATGGGGCAAACAAAGATAAAATGGCTCAGTAAGCAGTTACGTAACTGCCAGGGTCTATGCCCTGGGTGTCATAGGCCTG
Organism: Gavialis gangeticus; assembly: GCF_001723915.1. Classification (NCBI taxonomy): domain Eukaryota; kingdom Metazoa; phylum Chordata; order Crocodylia; family Gavialidae; genus Gavialis; species Gavialis gangeticus. The sequence continues at coordinate 31,101,223 of NW_017729022.1, read as the reverse complement.
GGCCAGCTATGTGTAGCAGTGATGGCAGCTTTGTGTGTCTTAATGGTGTCACACTGTACACGTGCAAGAGTTGTGGGGTTTTTAAATGAGTTTGCATTGCTGCAAACTAAACTACATCCCGATATAGTTTAGTTTGCAACACTGATTTAGCTTTTGCAATGATTTAGCTGTTAGCTCACCCCCTGGCCATGGGAGAGGCTGGTAGGCTCTGTAGAAAAAAGGATCAGGCCCTTTGCTGCTTCTGCCTTCAGCAGGCGCCTGCTGAAGGTAGAAACAGTGAGGGACCCATCCTTGTTTTCTCCTTTTTTTGGCGGCGCCTACCCACCTCTCCCACAGCTGGGGGGTGACTTACTGGCAGGCTGAGTGACCCCTGAGCTGCAGGGGGCCCTGGGTCCTTCCCTCCTTGGCAGCAGTACCCCTGGGTCTGCCTAAGCAGGCTGCTAGCAGGCTGGGTGCTGCCCCAGCTCAGGGTTGGGAAGAGTTCGATGGGGCTGGGTGCTGTCTCTGAGCTGGAGCAGCACCTCTCCCACTAGCAGCTCACCCAGGGAGCCCTGGGGGGTTCTGCTACCATGGAGAGAAGGACTGGCACCCCCCCAAACCTGAGGGGCCACTCAATCTGCTGGCAGTTCACTTCTGGGCTGTGGAGGCTCCTCTAGAAAGAAAGAAAGGATCAGGCCCCTTGCTGTAACAGTAACAGAAAAATAAAGGTCCTAATTGAAATGATGGGTTTCTATTAAAAACCCACCATTTCAATTTAGAGGCCATAGAATGCAACCCTTTTTTTTCTTTTGGAGCTGGAGCCTGCCTGTGACTGGGGGGTGAGCTGCCGGTGGGCTGAGTAGACCCTGAATTGCGGGGAGGCCATGGTCCTTCCCTCCATGGTGTCAGCACCCCTCCTGGGCCACGTGGGCAGGCTGCTAGTGGGCTGGGTGTTGCCCCAGCTCGAAGACAGCACCTGGTCCAATCCAACTGCTCCCCAAGCCTGCTGGCTGGAAGCTTGCCCAGCATTGCTACCCGGGTGGGCTTGGGGAACAGTTAGATTAGGCCACATGCTGCCTCCAAGCTGGGGCAGCACCTGTCCCACTAGCAGCCCACCTGGGTGGCCCTGGAGGGTGCCGCCACTATGGAGAGAAGGACTGGGGCTCCCTGCAGCTCAGGGGCGACTCAGCTTGGCAGCTTACTTCCTGGCCATGGGAAAGGTGGGTAGGCTCTGCCGGCAAAAAAAGGGGGGATCTGGCTTCTCACTGCTTCTGCTTTCAGTGAGCTCTTGTGGCTGGCTGAATGCCTGAGGTTGCCTGGGAATGGGCTGGCTTGCCCCTGGGGCAGTGCAGGAAGGTAGCAGGAGGGTGGCTGGGTTTGCTGGTGGCCGGAGAAAGCAGCAGGGATGGTGCACAGGGCTTGGGGCCACCCAAGCAGGCTGCTAGCTGACCAGGTGCTACCCCAGCTCAAAGGCATCCAATCCAACACTTCCCTGAGCCTGCCCAGGCTTCCAGCACCCCGGTACCATCCCTGCTGCCTTCTCTGGATGCCAGCAAACCCAGCTGCCCTCCTGCCCCCTTCCTGTACTGGCCCAGGGGCAAGCCAGCCTGTTCCCAGACGGTCCCAGCCATCCTGCCAGTCTCAGGAGCTTGCTGAATGCAGAAGCCATGAGGGGCCCAGTCCTTTTTTATTCTTCAGCAGAGCCTGCCCACCTCTCCCATGGCTGGGGGGCAAGCTGACAGCTGCATCATTGCAATTTGCAACATTGCAAAGTAAACTACATTGGGATGTAGTTTAATTTGCAACAATGCAAACTCATTTAAAACCCCCAAAACTCTTGCACATGCACAGTGTGACACCATTAAGCCACACTACATGACATTTTCATCATGTGTACATGGTAATGGCATCACTAGTACGAGCACGCTTAGTCACCAAATTCTCAGTAGGCTACTGCAGTGATCCATGAGGTGCAACTAACAACACTGCCTTTGGCAAACCCCAAAAGGAACCGGATGCTATATCTCAGACCTGAATTTTAGTTCTGCAAATCATCAGGTGAGCAGAGATCTTTTGCACCCCAAAGTGCTGCTGAATGAAAGTAGGCACTGATAGAGGTTAGCAATGGATTTTAGGTCACAGTTCTTTTTGGTCATTGTGTAGATGGACTAACAGAAAAGCATCTACCTAAATTTGCTTCCTTCAGTAACAATCTGCACAAAATGCAGCAGATTTTAGCCCAATATGGAATTCAGGTTACTCTTTCTTAGGAAACCATCTGAATAGTAGTGAAGTGAGCACAACCAGGGGAGCCACCTCCTCCTTAATTCTTCCTAATGGAAGTATGGTACTGGCAATTTTACTTGGCTTTTATCCAGGACTCCTGTACTCTTCTTCCTCTGTTAATCTTCATAAGAATTTCAGATTTTATTCAGTCCATAATTTGACTAACATTCCTGAAAGCTTCAGAATATAGTCCACAGATTTTTTTTCTCCTCAGTATCAATGAGGCACCTCTTTCTCATTCCCCCAGTTTTCTCACATAGCATAGGTGGCTTCCTAATATAGAGCTATAGATTGTATTGTGATTGGCAAGCTACAGCAAGAGAGTTTAGACAGATATACAGATAGAGAGGGAAGTTAGATATTAGATATAACAGGACTCTGGAGAAACAGAGGTTTTCACAGCATACAATAGTTCAAAACGCTCTTATTTTTGTGTCTTTTAGTGAAGAGACTGCACAGTTTGATACACAAGTATTGTACTCTTTCCTTTTCCTGCCCAAATCTTTCTGTTAAAGATTAAAGATGAACCCCTGCTCCCTTATAAAAGCATCTGTAATGCATTCATTACCTCTTGATATGAGGCCTCTGCAAGAATCAATTTTAAATATAGCTAATTCAATCTTGGTAGGAGATCTTGCGAACTGCTGCAAATGGTAGTCTCTGCAGGTACAAAAATGATGCTGAAAGTGTTTTTAAAAGGGAACTCTATGACTTAGGATTTCAATGGGATGCTCAGCTGTGACAGACATAATTCACTTAAATAACTGGAAAAATATGGTTATTGCCTTTAGCTAACAATAATTGTATAAAATCATATCTGTAGGTGAATGGGTATTTATAGTAATGCCTATAAATATGAAAGCTCCTTTTCTCTTTATATGTAATTAAAATACTCCAGATCACTCTAGGGCATCACTCTTTCCAAATGTGTTTAATAATTATCTTAGCCAGCTCCTTTAAATTAAAAAATAAAAGTGGGACACTGTTGAATAACACTGCCAAAAATATAGAAACATAGCCAACTCTACCGCTTTTATTAGGTTAATGGTTCTAACCCAATTTAGTAACATACTGCTGCTTTTCACAAAGGTTTATACTATTTCATTGAAACCTAGGGTCAAGGTAGATTGATAAATGTTATTAGCATTATGAACAATAATATTTGTTTCCCTAAATGTTCAAGGTCAATTGATATGAAATGAATAGGGCTTTAATTTCTATCTTTGAATTTTCTTCCCCAAGACAACTAGAACATTGCATAAGAATTCTTTATCTTTAAAACAAAAGAGGTATTTGCTCAAAAATATTCTACATCCTGTACCAACACTCTGCTCTGCAGTTAGTTCCTTCCCCCCTCAAGTTCTATAAATCTGCAGGTTATTACTTATTGACATTACCAATTGTTCCATTGAGAGACTTAATAAAAAAGAGAGAAAGGGCACCCCTGCCAGGCTGTATGATCTTACTCTGTTCTATTTAATCTCTTGTAAGGACTTGATTTGAAAATCCACTCATCTGTTACATGTTCTGTGACTCAGTGGTTGTACATGTCTTTTTAGCTGTTATATTTTCTGTTTCATAGCGGAAGAGAAGTTTGGTGTTTACTCTGCCAGCAAGACTTGTAGAAAAGTGGCTTGTCAAAGTTTAGAGTATTGACTTACCCATTTCATATTAGGCTTGGTGTGAGATATTAACAGTATTATAGGTTTGCAACATTTTATTTTATACAGATTTCTTTGTTACATATTATTATTTATTTATTGGTCCACCACTGGGCCACTGAGGTACAATTAGAATCATAGAATTACAGGGAAGTAGGACTGTAGGGGATCTCAGGAGGTTATCTAGGTCAACCTCCTGCTCAAGGCAGGATCATCCCTGTCTGAACTGTGTCTAAGAATAATGGACTTAGAAATAGCACAGCTACTTGAAATACTGAATAAAAGAATCATATCTTTTTTGTGAATCCATTTTTGATGAGTGTCAAATAAGCATTTGTGCTATCAAGCAAAATAGAAGGAAAGCCAGGAAGCAGGAGAAGGAGCCAGAAATATGGAAGCATTACAAGGTAGAATGGTATCTATAAAGTGAGAAGAAATGGCACAGCTCAGTGATGATGACCATAAAAGATGGAAAGTGATGGCTAAGAACCTTTGAATCAGAGATGATACTTGGACAAAATATTATTATTATTATTATTATTATTATTATTTAGATCTGGGAAAAAATAATTACCAGAGTAGGAAAAGGGAATGTTGTTGAAACAGTAATTTTATCAGGGAAAATGTTATATTGGAAAAAAAATTGAACTTAAGCTTTTTTTTAAAACTGGATGCCAAATGAAACATTTTATTTGAGGTCATCAGTTTCTGAATCCTCCTGACTGACCATTATCCACTGAGATTCCTTGGCTCAGTTAAGGGAAGAGCTGTAGTGTATTATGTCAAATGTATGGCTGGAAAATGTAAGGCATATGAGTAAACGGAAATAAGTTATCCAATACTACTCTTCTGAGCATCATACAACAGCCCCACCCAAAATGAAACTGTTTGTGTTGTATCAGCAAACTTTAGGAATGTTAATGATTGTATTTAGAGTGAAAATGCTGAAGTGAAATGTCTAGGTATTGCCAAATACAGGTTTCCATCACTTTATGCTGTACGTGCCTTCCTGGAAAACCATGCATAACTTGAATTCACATAAAGGGATCCCACTTTACAATGTAACAAATAGGGATACGTTCCAAGACCTTGACTGTACTGACTCCCAGACCCATTTCTACCACTTTTACAAGACAATTTTGGCACTCACCAACAGCAGACAGTACACACAAGCACAGGGAACTATCATAATGGGGATGGCAACTACAGAAACACATGTTGCAGACAACGAGCAAGGAGCACAGATCCACACAGGAGAGCAGTGCGCGTCACTCCCACAATGCATCACACAAAGCAGCTGACTGTGGGCTTCCACCACACTGTTAGTGGAAGAGTAAATTTACCTGGCATATAATGAATTTTTGGTATAAAAAGGGTCATCGCATAACAGCGAATTTGCACATACAAAACTCACATAAAGCAATGGAAATCTGTAGATACTAGTTTGCTTTTTCACTATGAAAATAAAATTTCTATATTTTGACTTTTGGTTCTGCTTTCAGGCCTAAGCCAAACATCAAATTATGAGACTTTCTCATGGGACACACATTCTGTTTTTGATCAGCACTATTATAGTTATATGGTAACTCTTAGGCCCTCTCTACTCGTTACAGGTATCACACAATTTACTGGATAATTATGCAATTATCTTGAGATCAACCAGATGTGCAAAGTAGCTATCATGCCATAAAAGGCTCCAACAAGGTATCAAGTTAGACCTCAAAAATGTGTACTATCTTTGAAGCTGGTTGTACCAGGGACCCAGAATCTCACAGCTGCAGTATACTGCAGATACCAGCAGCAGCAAGGCATGGCTGCTCTGGGGGTGCATGAAACCGCCAGGGCTGAGAGATTGCAGCAGCATGAAATCCCCAGGGCTGAGAAACTGGGGGGCTCCCAGCCATAGGATTTTGCTTCTTGCTGGTGCAGAGGGAGCAAAGTATGGTGGATCATGCAGTAGATCCCATCCCCGTTGTGCTTTCACCTGCACATGTAGAGGGGCCCGTAGGATATAATGGCTACTTTCCAGGTTGACAAGGAAGTATTGTCTCTTCCCTGAGGAGCTCACATTTCAAGGATACACGGATAGACAAGACAGAGTTTATGAAGAGGAATTATAAGAGGTGCCTTTCTACACCAACCAATAAGATTATCTCATTTTTTTTTGTATTCTTGTTTAGAATTTATTGCTGAGCGAGATTAAAAAAAAAAAGAATGAAACATGAATGGACAAAAACTTGTATCTGCACTTTGTGGTGCTGAATTTGCAGGAATGCTATTTGCCTTCTATTCAAGAGAGTCATGTAAATAACTTGATATGTTCAGTCTGTTTGGGAAGTTCAGCACTTATCTGTGAGAGGCTGATTAAACTGAATACAAACATTTAATCTGCCCTTAGCAATGGCTGCAACTAAAAATAATAGTGTTTTTGTTTTTTTATTTTTTAATTCACATTGTGACAAATATTCTTGCTTTCAAACATGCCTGGTTTGATTTGATTTGGGTCCAGACTGAGTATACTAGGGAGTGATGATACTTATCAGTGTGGTTCACACACTACTTAAACTGATTTCACTAAAGCACACAAATGTCTCCATTATTTTCTTTTCTCTTGTATCAATATGTTTCCATAATAACTCAGAAATCTTTATACATCAGGCCTCGTTAGTATTTAGAAGATGCAAAGAAAGCATGAAATTTGGGGTTTGTTTTGTATTTTTAAGATTGAGTCAGCAAAGACAAAAAATAAGCAGGAGAACAAAGCTTTTCTATCCTAGTCTTTTTAGTTCTCACATTGTGAAAAGAAAAGAAAAGAAGTGAATCATTGCTTGTTCATAAATTCAATAAGTGAATTTAGGTTATAGCTCAGATAAAGTTTCATGAAATTCAGCTTTATCCTCTGATTTTGTACTTTTTTAGCATATTTTGACAAATCTAACAGGAAAGTTAATGCATAATGAATAATTCAGAGTTGTAGTGGCTGTAAAGTTGAGGGCCGTGTGTGTGTGTGCGTGTATGTATGTGTGTGTGTGTATATATATATATATATATATATGTATATATATAAAAGAGTTTCAGAGAGCACAG
>NW_017729022.1:31076724-31089077 GCF_001723915.1 Gavialis gangeticus | reverse complement strand
TATGTGTGTGTGTGTGTGTGTGTGTGTGTGTGTGTGTGTGTATATATATATGTGTATATATATACATACACACATTAAGAGGGAGACCAGTAGCACTCTTATTAACAATAAGCATTGATTAGGGTATGATGACTCCACAGCTCAAAGTGTAACTGTAAGGTGCTTATGGTTTTTTTCTGGTTTTTGCTTTAAAGTGGCTTATCATTTGCAATGCATACTTTCTGATAAAATATGAAAGAGAAGTGACCGTTCCACCCATCTCTCTCCAGCTCCATCTTGAACTTGTCACTGCTACTCACTTGACCTCACATTTTACAAAAGGCCACACATTTGACCTTCATCCTTATCATCGTTATTGTTATTATAGCTCCTTATGATTTTTCCTTTCCATCTTTTGGTAAGACCATGAAGGGAAATATTACTATTTGTACTACAGCAGTGCCCACAACCATAATCAAAGCTTAATTGGCTCAAGGTATACTTTAAGCAGTAATCCCTGCCCCAGACAGCTTATGCTATGATTAGAGCAAGATAGATAAAGGGAATATTGAAACCTATGGGGCCCAAATCGTTTGTGACTGGGAACCTTCTGAGAGCTGGTTCTCTCTCCTTGAACTTAAAGGGAACATGCTGTAACCCTGACTGGGAGAATGCTTTCAGCAACTCGGGAATATACTAGAGGTAACCAGAACATTTCCGCCCCCCCCCCCCCGAAGAACTTGATTAGTTTCAATTAAACTTTCTCCAATTCAGGAATATCACATAAAAAACAGAGTTAGACTCTAGAATAGCCAATAGATTATTGGGCACTCACTTGCAGTTTGACAGACTCATGTTGAATTGTACTGGGTATGAGGCAGAGAGGATCCAGGTTTTTTACTAGGCTTATACCTACTTTGGAGAGGAGATTGGGGAATAGAAGCTCTGTTTTTCTCTCTGTCCAGGAAACAAATCCAAAGGTCCTAATTTTGTCCCACACAAAACAGTGATTTATTTATTTTTTCCTTATATCTCCATAATTTTTTCAGGATGGAGAAACCATTTATTTCCAAGTCTTTAAATGTACCACATAGCCTAGGCATTTAAGAAACCTTTAACCAGTGGATAATTGACATGGTGGTATGCTGTATATTATGCCCACTCCTTGGGTATGTACGGGTGTTATATTTACATTGACCTAAGTAGGCACTCAGGGGGTTAAATCAGGCAAAAAAGGGCAGGTCTGATCTAAGTTTGTTCACCTGAGGAGGTGAGCTAACTTAGATTGGGAACAGGTTAACCCAACCTGTCAAATACCTGTATGCATTTGGACCTCAGCTCCAAGTCTCAGAAAGCCCAGCTGCTCATTCCAGCCCCAGGCGGTGCTCTTCCTAACACTCTGACCCTGACCAGGCTATATTAAGAGCCCTGACCCCCTCCCACCTCAAAAAGGATAACTCCCTGTGAACCCACCAACCTCCCCTGCAGACCTCCCAGCCCCTCTCAGACCTGCTAACCCTCCCCACCCCACGGACCCACTAAACTGCTTGATCCAACTTACCCTTCTCCCCACCCCAAGTTACTTTGGTTTTCCTGCATGGCAGATGGGACTGGTGAACAGCTATATACAGTGGTCTTGGTCTGTATTCAGATGGCATAAAGCAAGCCTTAGTCCAGGGCAGTAAAAGCCTATATGCATCCCTTGGCTTTAATATACCCCTTGTGGCATCCTGAAGAAACTAGGTCAGATACATATATCCCTACGGGGGGGAGTTTTCTGCTTGCCAGCACACACCAAAGAGGCCTGGATCTCTGTTGTAATTCTGGACTTTTTCTTCCTGGATAATAAGCCTCTCTGGTGTTAGAGCTGCTGACACCTGCAGCTCCCTCAGGCTTTAGATTGAGTTGTGGATGCTCAGCCCAACTTAATGCTGAGACATTGAACTAACTCTATATTCAGACATAACTTCAGCATCTGACAGCCTAAATATAATCACCTTACATTCTTGCTTGACTTCTAATGCTGACCTTCTTCCTGTGGTTCATTTGCATAGAATTTCATCCCCCAATAGAATTTCACCATCTCCTTTGGCTGAATCTGTGCTCTTTCCCTGCCACTGCCTTCACCTGTAGGTACTGGAGTACAGAGACTACAAGCTTCTCCAGCCAGAACAACAACAACACTAAAAGGACTACTCCAAGATCCAGGCAAGACAGACAGGGAAAATGATCAATCCAGCTCTATTCTCAAATTAAAACAAACTTCATTTCTCATTATTCTTACTTGATTTATCATATGGGTTTGATGGGTCTGCATGATACTTATCAGCAAAACTGAGAGGCAGTTGTTTGGCTCACTAACTTCCCACCAAGCACTCAGAGCTCTCATATGTATGGAATATTTGTGGTTCACTTGGTTGCTATGAAACCCCCCTGAATCCAGGATGCATTAGGTGGCTGCTGGTTTTGTAACCTGAACCAGACCTGGCTTACAAGATCCAAAAGTGTGACTGTGTAACTGCAAAGTAACACAACCCCCCCTCCAAAAAACAAAACAAAACACACACACACACACACACAGAGTTGATAGTGATCTAAAAATGCAAATGATATCATAAAGTTATGTTCGTTTCTCAAGTCAAGCAAGATACAAATAGCAGAACACACTTGTCGTCTTTTCATTTCATGGCCTACATAAACATATCACAATGGCAGTTCTCAAGTTGTTCAGATGTTTTCAGAGTGACCTTTGGGGCTGGAAACTATAGACTACACTGAATTATAATATACAGTCAGTTCTCTCCCCCTGCCTTCTCAGAGATGCTCAAGGAGCAGAAACCACTCTGTTCCAAAGTGATGAGCACAGAACTTTGGTGGGCGATGCTAGGCATGTGGTAGGGAGCAGAGTGGGTGGACAACAGAGGATCATCATTGTGTGGATTGTCTGATCCTCTCTTCCTGTATGGAATATGTCTCTATGAGAGAGAGTGTATGTATGAGTACAAGCATGCCTTAGGGGTCATTAGGGCCTTTTCCAATTCCAGCCACTGTGAACTGGCCAGAGAGAAACAATTAGCTTTTCCTCTATTCTGTATGTACTCCCGATAGCGGGGGCTAGCTATTTGACCTGATCTACTTACTCCTTAATGTTATAAAACATAGTCATTATTGGTTGAAATTTGACAGACATAATATTTTTGTTTATTGTGTCTAATGAGCCACATTGCTAACTTTATTTGTAACTACAGTAAATGAGCACAACAATTATAGCTTTCTAACTTTCACAAAGTCATGGTAATTTGTGAACCAGCAACTTCCTTTCTCTAAATCTCAGAGCTCTTTAAATAGCAGTGAATTTCTCATTTGTGAAGTGGTGATTGTATGCAAGGTAATGTCCTGGTCATTATGTGCTCAGCCATGTCTTACATAGGTGTTTGGATTTGTATTAGTGCCGGTTAGTCTGTGATGGGTGTTAATTTAAAGATTTAAATGTTGGCCAGATCGCTATACTTTAATTGAATAAATAGTGCCATGAGACCGAACTGTTGATCCAGAGTGAGACTGCTATCCACAGAGCACAATATGCAAATATAAGCTGCAGTTTAATATAACAACACAAGTAATATTTTTTCTCTGTACATGCGTTTTTTATGGACTAAGATTTCACTTGTATATTTACACTTGGCATAGAGAGAAAGGAAAGAAAATCTATCCTTTTTCTATTCCATCATTTTGGTGTTTCCAGAGATGATGTTGCTTAATAACTACAGGCATGGGAAGACTGAACACAGAAGATCTCTGTTTAGAGTTCACTAAAATTATTGAGCAAATCACTTCTGTACCAATAACCTTTGTACATCTACCATTCCACCTAAATCAGTATTTACAGTGAAGAAAGGAGGTAAGTCTCGAACTGAAGATGGAAGAGCTGTGGGTCTCATCACCAAAATCCACATATTAATACCAGTCCTACTGGCTTGAACCTTGTTCTTTTTCCTTTTCCCAGTAGAATATAATTTAAGAAATATCCCAAGGGCAATGACATATAGGGAATAATGGGCAGGAACATTTCTGTGGAAACTTATAAGGAACCACATGAAAATTAAGGCAGAATCCTATTTCACTTTTTATGCCCAAACGGCAGTTACCCACTATGCAACTGCCATTGTTGGTACTTACACATATTTTTCAATCTTACCGCACGTATTGCATGGATACGTAAATGCCCATGGGCTACTGACCATACACAAGAGGCTGTACACTGGTTGGGCCAATAAAGAGCTCTCTACATTGCCTGACTGCAAGTCCCAACATTATGGTCAGAACAATGATCCTCCCATATTTTGGACATGGGACTTATCTAATAAGCAGGAGATTCAGGTTCTAGATGCCCCTCTAGATTGGTTCAAACCTACATCACTCTGACTTCCTAGAACAATGCTCTAAACATCAAATCCCTCTTTTGAAGCTGAGCCATTGTACCTTGCACTGACAATTTATTAGATAAATGGGATTGGAGGGGGGAGGAGTGGGGTTAATGTGCAGTCATTTAGTATTTGTATAAACTGGGTAGCTATACTAGTACTTGTACAGTAACTGGAATTACTGCATAGTAGCATTGCTAAATGTCTTTTAGGTGAAGCTGATATTTCAGGTGGGATATTTCACACCTCCTGCCATGCAATGCAACTGTGCAGTAGTAACAAGCTACTGTGCAGTTGTAATGAGCTACTGTGGAGCCAGCATCTCATGTAGATGCAGCCACTCTGGCTTTTCTTTTTCTCCCAACATATTTCCCTCCCTTGAGAGTCCAGGAGGCCAGCTTCAAAAGGTGATCTGGATGATGCCTAATCCAGGGTTGTCCAATTTGCAAGTGACAAGGGGGCTGCATGACCCACAGAATGCACTAGCAGGGGCTGCACAACACAGGGGGCTGTACTAGGGGAAGTTATGCCCCCCCGCACCAGGCTGCACCCTGTGCACCCAGGCTGCCATTTCCACATAGGAAGGCACCCCCCCACACACACACACTGCACCACATGTGCAAGTAGGCAGTTATTCCTCTACCCTATTGAACCATGTATGGGTAGGCAGGTGCTTCCCCACCCTGCTGTCACCATGCATGGGTGGGTGGACACCCCCAGAGCCCATGTGCCTAGTCTGTAGCTCCCTGTAGGCTCCTCCATGGGACTGTGCCACAGACGTTCTGGGCTACTGGCCTCCGTGGCACCATTGGCTATGCCCTGCTGCCCTGTCCTGACTCCTGAGGCTTAGTCAGGTACTGGAAGCCAGGAAAGGTACAGGCCCACCCAACCTGCTGCTGCAGCCAGTGACAGAGGAGCAGCGGCCAGGTGGGAGCCTGGATGGGGCTACATGTTAACCTCTGATGGTCACATGTAGCCCATAGGCTGCCAGTTGGACAGCCAGGGTGTAACCTGTGGCCTGGTAGTTAGGCCACTGTGCTGGGCAAGGGGGGCCTAGAACATGGATATCCTGCTTCCCTACAGACTAGACTAAAACATATAGGAGGATGCTTCTTTACCTCCAGCATCTAATATCTGCCAGTTACAGACTTTTGCATCCACGTTGCCCATGATATAGGATTGTAAATTGTGTTTAAGTGTCAAAAAGTGGCAGTAACACAGCTAAGGTAAGTACTTTGGATACTCACAGTGAAATAGGGTTCTATTGTTAGTCTTTGCTTCCACAATCTTAAAGGGCCCATGGGTTTAGGTGGTAGAACTTCACTAAAGGCAAACCCTGCTTCCAAAATTAGAATAATTCAAAGTAGGTTCATGTGTCAAAATTCACAGAATTCCTTCATCCCTGTGCAAGATTCGAAGTCATCTGTAGTCTTCATTCTTAAAAATAAAGCTCCTAGAAGTTCTAAATTCTTTTTTAGCCCCCTCTTTTCCTAAAAAAAAGCCCCTGGAATTTCTGTTAATAAAGACTTTGATTTCATTGATATTTTTCTTACCTTACTCTTGATGATTTAAGAATTAATTCCTGAATAGGTGTTTTCTCTATGTTTTTCACATGAATTTACAGTAGAAATGATAGGACCTATCACAGTTCTAATCCGAGTAAAGGAATTGTAATAAGATAAATAAAGGTAGCTTAGGCTATCAAAGGGTCTAAAATTATCCCTATTTTTTCACTTTGTCTCTACGGATAATTGAAGATAATGTAAAATGATTAGGTTCAATATGGGGCCAGGATAGCTTTGAATAAAATCCAACCATTTTCCACAAGGTGAGAACTAGACTATGTTTGCTCTTTTCGCTGATTTTATTTTCTTTCAACAGTTACATTTAGAGGAAGTAGCAACTAAAGTTGGAAAATATTCTACTAAATTTCAAATTCACTTTAACATTTTAAACTGGAATTCTAATTACATGCCTCAACTTTCTGAGTTAAAAATTCTGTTCTTTAACAGAAGGTGGAAGCACAGCCACCCTGAAGCGCCACCTATCGAGGCCATGGTGGGATAGTGCCTTGAGAAGGATGAACTGATTAGCAAAGACAATAGATTTAGGTACCCAATTTATACATTGTTAGTGGTTTTTCATGTCTGGATACAGGGTTTTTGGTTGTAGCCATGTTGGTCTAAGGACATAGGCAGGCAAGGTTCTTTGGGTAAATGTGATATCTTTTATTAGAGCAACTGAATAGTTGGAACCACCCAGATACCACGCAAATATTTGCTGCAGTACGAAAAGAAAATCCCTATAGATTGCACACCATTAGTTATGACATAACCCACTTCCTTGGAACCTACATAGAAAATCCTCAAATAGTTGCAACCCATACTACAAGAAGACCCAAGTCTTACAGAGAACTTTCTAGAACTACCCATCCTAGACTTTAAACAAGCACCAAACCTTGCTAACCTTATCACCAGAAGCAAACTCCCTATGACCCAAGCCACACCAAATGGATCCAGACCATGGCAGGACAAGAAATGCAAAACCTACCATCACATCTCCATCACTTCCACAATAACCACATCCCACAACAGAACCATTGCCATTCCTGGATCTTACACCTGCACCTCCAGAAACGTTACATATCTCATCCAGTGTACCAAATGCCCTGATGGAAAAATGTAGGAGAAACCAAACAACAACTGCATACCAGAATGAATACACACTGAAAATCTATCAAAGACAAAAATATTCAATTACCTGTGGGTGCACATTTCTCACAAGACAATCACTCCCTGCCTGACCTCTCAGTTCTAATCCTCAAAGGGAACTTATAAGACACCTTTCATAGATGATCCTTTGAACTTCACTTCATAAATCTACTGGGTACAAAAGATCATGGACTCAATATAGACATTGGATTTATGAAACATTACAACCTGCCTGACATCTGATTCACCAGGTACCTGACTGAACTTAACATTTACATTCTACACCGCCCCTTTTCCCTTCCCTGTCCCTCCTTCTCTACGCTTTGTTTTCCTAATTTCCAGCTATATACTTTTTCACAGATTTTCTACCTCTTTTCTACCTTGGAGAACTCATCACTTAAGCAGAGACTCCCTTGCTTACCTTTGGCATTCCTTCACCTATTTTCCTCCTTGTTTCCCCCTCTTTCTCTACCCATTGTTTTCCTAATTTCCACCTATTTACATTCTCACTGACCTTCTGCCACACTTCTAGCTTTTTTCATTTTTTGGAGATGTCAGAACAACTGCAGAGTCTCCCTATGCCTGAAGAAGGGTACTTGTGCCTGAAAGCTTGCATATAACTTTGTTCCAACTACTCAGTTGGTCTAATAAAACATGTCACATCTACCCAAAAAACCCTTGCTGCCTATGTCTGGATACATGGATTCAAATAATTTTACCATTTCAAATTTCAGTCAAAGCTGATCTTGGTAGTATACTTTTTCTTTTTGTATATGTATTTTGATAATGATATCCCAGTTATATGAAAGAATGAGAGGCTAAACATTTCAAAACAATATCCTGCATACTGTGCTTACTGTGTTTAGAGGGAAGTCCTTAAACTGAAGCAAAGTTTCTGTAGTCCTCATTCAGTTAAGGTCTCTTTTCTCCCCCACTAACTCAGGTTAGTTTGATCTTGCCTACTTAACTCACCTACCTTGGAACCTGCCACATCTTATGGTTCACTCTGCGATCAAGTCAGTGAGAGAGTGTTTTGCCCCTGACAATGAGGTATATCTAAAAGTCTGTAAGCCCTCCTTGAAAACTCTACCTTCTGCTTCACCTTTATATCCACCTCACCCCTCACTATGTTCCTTGGTCCATTGTCAATCCTCCTGGGCATTGGCCTGCCCCTCATCCCTCACTGAATTTCTCCAGCACCGGCCTTTCCTTGGGCCTCCTTGTAGTCCTTAGCCTAGTCTACTGAGCCCTGGTTTTCTCCAAGCATATTAATTCTTAGCTAGACTGCTCTCAGTCTTCTCCAACCAAAACTCTTCTACTCTTTCTTGCTGTTTCTTGCTCTTATATCCCTGAAAGGGCAGGATTTTTTAATTGGAGTCATCTCTCTTACTGAGATGCTAATTCTGAGTCCCTTCCCTCTTTGTAATAGGGAGGAAAGGGGCCCCCATTATAGAATGTGGTTGTAATTGTTAAAAGATGCTAGATTGACAATGCATGTATTACATGCTTTTGTGAGCTGAGAGTGTTTACTGTCACCTACATAACTTGAGTTTTGCTTTGTTTTTAATTAATGAGAAGTTCTGGTCTTCCTTCAGAAGTTTTGTATCTTAATATGAATACTACTTTAAGTACAGTTGTGCTAGACCAGTTATATTTACTGATAATATTGAAAAAACTGCTTTAACCATTTTCTACCTGTAAGAAGAGGGTGTAAATTATTTTCTGTGCACAGATTTCTAAATGGTCATTCCCCACTTTCTCCCCCCTCTTCCCCCTCACCCCCCGATTGAGCCTATATTAAAAGTATACAACAGAGTTTTTCAATAAGTTTTCTCCCATTATTATATGACAAAAAAAAATCAAGAATGATTTGTAGGATCCTCTTAGTAGTTTTAGCAGTAACAGACAGTGATAGCATTCTTACATTTTTTCCAAGGGGGAAAAAATACTGTGGTTTAATTTTCCTGAATTGACACATTGCAGCAGGAATGAAACACTACAGGCTGAAATTTAGGCTGTGGGCCATGTGGGTGGATACGATTATGAAACTGACAGTAATAGTTTTTAAAAGAAGATTTTGATAAGGTAGGTGACTACACAGATGACAATATTTTATCTTGTAAAACTTTGAATCACTTTTGAAACTAAAGGCAACATTTTCAAAAAAGCTTATTTGATTTAGGAGACTTGTCCATTTTTTTCTAAAGTGACTTAGCCACTTTGGAACCAACTATTAATAAATGCCAGTGACAGCTGGATATGTAATATACTTAGGATCTTTAGATGATTTTATCAAATACATATTTGTATCTTTAGGTGTCTAAACCCCTTTGAAAAACTGGGACAAGGTTCTGAAAACATGAATATGTTTGAAAATATTATTTTCAAAACTTCCTAAGAACACTAGGCAAAAGAAAGTCAGCCGCTGATGTTGTTAAAGACTTTGGTTTTCTTGAACATTCTTACTGAAATGAACAGAGTTTTAAAAATTGCTCTTGATTTAGTGGAAATGAATCCACATGTTAGAATTTTGCAGTCACAGTTTGACTGAGTTTGTTTTTGACTAGAGTTAGTGTAATTAGTCCCCATTTTTATGCTTGACTATTTTATATGGCTGAAGTTAAAAATGGCTGTATGAGGCCTTCAAAAAAGTATGAATTCTTTGAAAGCCCTATAACACACATTCGATAGCTTGAAGATTAAGAGCATAATCTTCGACTGACTTCAATCAGAATAATAGTTTGCACCAGCTAAGGATCTATCCCTGAATTATTTATTTGTTCACATTGATGATTTTCTTCAAGTTTTCATAGGAGGAGTGCCCTTCACCTCCCATAATTCCCCCTGTCTTGAGGGGCCTTAGGGCCATCTTATTTTAAGGGTACCTAGAGAAATGGACTCTGTCACTTAAGAACCCTAATTTTCTAGGTGAAAGTGTTTTGGAGCTGTTGCTAAAAGGCATTAACTCACTGGAATAGAATGTTTTATATGAAAGTTACACAGGTGGAGACAGGGCTGCCATTTAGAATCACTTTCAAACAACAAGATAGAAATCCTGACACCACTCAAGTTAGGCCCAGGATTTCACCACAAATATATGCTATCCATTTATCTTTTAGGGGTATGCATTAATAGCATACTAACATTAAAGAGGAAGAGAGGAAAATCATAGTGTATGTAACCAATAACTAGAGGTCCATATTGGATCGGCACCAATAAAAGGAAAATTGGCATGGACCATATAGATCCATATTGAATTGACACTGATGAAAGGAAAATTGACATTATTGGCAACTGGCTTTTTTTCACCAGTACAGCCAATAATGTCACTGATAAATGCTGCATGTATGCATGCGGCCAGGAATGCAGCCTGACCAGCAGCACTGAGAGCAGTGCTTGGCTTGTAATTCTTGCTGTGGGGAGAAGACATGCTGCTCTCCAAGCTACAGGGCTGCATATTGGCTATCAGATCAGTATTGGCCAATATAGCTAGATAATAATTGACCATTGGTATCGGCCAAACAAATCTGTATCGGTGCAACCTTATAAATAACCCAATAGGTTATTTATTGTTAACTGGGTGTATGGTGGGGTTACATCTGATTTACCTAGAGATTTGTTGACTCTGGGCCCAGTTTATTAGATTGCAAACACACCACATTGTATACAGAGTGGAAAGGGTAAAGCCAACAAAATTCTACTGAACCAAAAATGTCAGAAGTAAATGTAATTACTTCCAAAAAATCATATGATACCCCTCTATTCTGAGTTACTATTCATGCCTACCAGCAGTAAAGCTGTTTTAAATTGGAAAACCCATTATTTCTTCAAACTTTCCCTCAACTCTTGTTTCCTTTTACATTCCAAGTGCACTAATGTTCCACTCAAATACACTCTTCATAGCTTTTGCACACCCTTTCCTATGCAGTCATTTCTCACTTCAGTGCTGTCAGGAGGCAATGGTAATTTACTTCTACTTCTTTGTAATTATTCCTCCCTGATTGATATTACATATTATCAAAATGTTCAGAATGACTTCTTTCCTCGTTTCAGATGAGAGACACAATCAGATACAATTGATAGAAGAAATTAGCTCTCTTCTTGATTGACAAAATATTGCAATCCTAAAATTTTAATTTTTACTAACCACCTAGAATTCATCCCTCATTGGGGAAAAGGATGCTTTCTCCTCTTCTGCATGAATTGAGACTGTAATAATAGTCTTTCCCAAGCCATTTGTGAATACTTTAGCTAATAAGGGCTATTAGTGTAAACAGACATCATCAAATATTTTAATCCAGATATAAACAACATAGATTATCTCTGAACAGCATTCCAAAAAATGTGTTTCAAGGAGGGGGTATGAAACAAGAGAAGGGAGGAGAATGTCTCTCAGGAATTACTTTCACACTGTTATTTTGTTAAAACCTAAACCAGAGCCTTTTCAATTTCATTTTAGTCAATGGGAAGCTTTCCTTTGATTACAACAAGCTTTAGGTCAGGTCTAAAACAATCATGGGATTTGTGTGCATTTTCTTACCTAGAATTTTTGTTGGCAAGACAATCACTTTCAATGGTCCTTGTTAATTTATAAGGTTACTAATTTCAGCTCAGTGGTGTCACAGTTTGCTACTGTGGAAGCATCCCTGATGCTACTGAATTCATCAAGCAGGCAAAAACAAGACAATTGTGATTTTCCACCCCTGCTCAAGAAGCCATCACTTGATGCTGACTCCCCAGCTAGTTATTGCCCCATCTCCAATCTCCCCATTTGGAGAAAAGTTATTGAATGGATGGTTGCCTGACAGCTTCATGCCATCAGTTTTCTGGACCTTAGTCATTCTGGATTTCATCTTGGATATAACACAGAGACTGAGCTCATGGGCCTGGTCAATGATCTCCTGGAGACTAACAGGGGAAATTGTGCCCTGATGATCCTAGTAGTTCTTTCAGTGACCTTCAGTACAGTTGACTATGAGGTGCTGATAAAGAACAGGACAGTTCTAAATGGATTCTGCTCTTCCCTAGCAGGGATGCCTCAGAGGAAAGCAATGGGTGAGTGCATGTACTACTATCAGGACCTTTCCTGCGGGGTCTCCCAGGGGTCCATCTTGTCTTGTCTCCTGATGAATATATATTGAGGTCACTGGGTGAGATTGTGTGGATATTTAGAGTGAGGTGCTGTCGGGGGTAGGCGCTATAAGGCCTGGGTTTTCTCTGGCCTGGTATTTTCCCAGTA
>NW_017729022.1:31054401-31071724 GCF_001723915.1 Gavialis gangeticus | reverse complement strand
GTCTCCCAGGGATCCATCTTGTCTTGTCTCCTGATGAATATATATTGAGGTCACTGGGTGAGATTGTGTGGATATTTAGAGTGAGGTGCTGTCGGGGGTAGGCGCTATAAGGCCTGGGTTTTCTCTGGCCTGGTATTTTCCCAGTAAATGATGTCAAGATGGGGAGGGGTCAATGCTATCTCCCAGCTGCTCTCTGGTGTTATTTTTCTTGCCTGCCAGGACTTTGATCTTCTTTCATTTAGGAATCTGGTTTTTCTGGATGATAAGTCCAGATCTGCGGGAGGAATTTCTTCATGGGGCTCTGCCTCCCCTACACCCCACTCTTACCACTTCCCTGATGTTAATTAGACTTCTTCTTTAGGGGAGACTTACCCCTTTCAGCCAATTAAGGGGCCTTTTATAGGCTTCTGGGATCCAGGCCAGGTCCTCTGAATTGATTCCCTGGCAGACAAATCAGCGGGGTGCACCTATTCTACACCACTATCTGCAAAGGGCTTATTTGGCTTCAATAATGTACTAGCAGCTTTCCAAGATTAAGGCAGCTTAAGTAATTTTACACAACTCATGAATTATGTCATGAAGGTACATAGCTGACATCCCTTCCCACATAAGGCCCTAAACAGTATGGGTCCTATATACCCTATGTACCTTCTCCCTTATGCCCCATCATGGTTCTTAAGGTCAGCCAAGGCCAATCTCCTACAAGTTCCAAGTTGCTTGGTAAAAATGCATGGGATGTCATTCTTAGCAGTCACTCTTCAGCTCTGAAACTCCCACTCTCTTGAGACCTGCTAGAGCCTGAGCCTGGACATCTTTCAGAAGCTCTGTAAGACCCTTCTACTTAGGCAGGTATTTAGCAAACAAAGCTAAGCAGAGAGATTGTTTAGTATTGATATTCTAGTCTTTAAGTTGCTCTCCTGTTTTATAAGTTATTCTGTCCTCTTATTGTAAGTTGTCCTGAGCCTTTGTTGGGAAGGGTGGCTTATGAATTGAATAAATAAATATAAATCAAATAAATCGCAGAGAAGAAAGCTGTTGTTTGTATGCAAATATCTCGGTGGTCAGTGATTGGAAAGGCAATTCAGAAAATGTATGTAAGAAAGAGATAGCAACAATAAAATATGAAACTTTGAGTTAATACTATGCACTTCTTATTTTTAAAGCACTTGGAAACGTTAACTACTTAATCGTCTGTAAGACATGTATTATAAAAATAGTGATTAGTTCTGAATTTAATAGCAGTATAATATTGCCAGACAAGAAAATAGCTTCTGAGATTGAGATATATTGTACAGAGGCAGTGGGGGCTATTTCTCCAGAGGAGATATCTTTTTTGCTGCTATAGTTCTTAGATCCAGTCAATATTAATTCTTTAGATTTTAGAAAATCTCTCTTCAGCTCAACACTCACCAAATTATCTCAGGAAGCATCTTCTGCTAACTGAAAGGGTTGAGAGCCCTTTGTTCTCTGTCTCACCTTTTACACAAGCAGTACTTTAGGAAACAACATTAGCCACAGAAGAAGTAGACTTCAAATTGAGGGGCAGTTTGAAGAGACTCACCTGCCGTTGGAACACTGTGGACACCAGAACTTTTCATATCTTGGCACTAATAAAGGAGAAAGTTAATATTGGCTCTTGTGGTTTGGTGGCAGGGCGATGTCAGACAGATGGCTCAAACTCATTTTGTCTGCTGTTGCTGGTGAGGGAGCAAAGCCAGGACAAGCAGAGTTGACATGGCTTGTTTTACTCTACTGAGGATAAAGATGGTCAGTGATGAATGACATTGATTACTACCATCTATTTATCTTATGTAGTTTCATGACCTCTAATACTATAGTATTTGAAGGGCAGACTGAAAAAAAAAAGGACTTAGGTCCCAGAAAGTTAGGCATCACAAAAGCCTAACTTGTGGGCAGCTGGTTCCTAGAGTAGAATCCAAACAGTTCTAACACGGCACCTTGTTTGCAATCTGTAGTGGCCTGGTCCTACTGCTGTGTTTCAATTTCCATGTGAGAGAGATGTCTGGAATTGAATCCTCCCATGATGAGATCCAAGTTGGTGAATAGCTTAGTGAATAGTGTACCACTTTCATTTGGAATATAATCAGGGTTTTTTGCAAATGGCTTGCTTTGCTATTGGTTTGCAGGGGTTAAATGTCTTTCAGAACATTCCTGACATCCCTTTGACCAATTCAGGTGCTCAGGGGATGTAGAGAGATTGATGTTCTCTGTCCAGTCATCTTCAATCAAAATAATTAATCTAATCTGAAGGGACAGAAATCAATTAAATGGCAAGAACTCTCAGAACAATGACAGGTCTAGAATGACTGAAATCACATTAAGTCAAAGATATTTAAAAAGAGTTAATAAATTGCTTTATTTTAATAAAGCAGGCTTTGAAAGAGCCAGAAGGGTGAGAAGCTTTTTTGTGGGTGCACCTCTGTCAAAGACTTCTTCATAGATGCACAGGTGTTTTAAATTCTGAAGGGGCTGTGATGAGCATGTAGTTTGATGTCCCATTGTATTTTGCCAAACATTTTCTGCACCAGGACCAGAACTTTGGGTATAGCTAGAGCACATCATTTAGAAATATTGCCATTAAACATGCTGAGCTGTGCGCCATTGTGAGCCCACCTGGTATGTTCATGACCTGAGAATCTGGCCTTATATGTATGCATCCATTGCAAACATCAAAGAGCAAACAGTGAGGTATAGTGGGGTATGATAAGACAGCCAGTTATTCTCTCTGTACTGGGCAAGGTTTTTGTTTTTTGTTTTTAAATTTCACACATTAAGTTAAGCATGTCTCAGTAATTCCAAATCTTAACAAATATGTACCTTTATACCAAAATCTTATACCAAGTGTTGGTGGTACATGTGTTTTTTGTATCTGTGGGCATGCTCAGGTGCCTAAAAGGTGTATTTTAGACTCTTTGGACAAATTGGTGGTGAAGGAAAAATAGGAAGTCACTTATTATAATTGTAACAGTGACACACTGAGCTTGTGCCCTCATTGCATTGTATATGAGGATAGTTAGGGGCTGTTTTCATCAAATAATTTAACTTCTAAATAGACAAGGCAGGGGGTGGAACAAGAAGTACTATTATCCCTGGTTTGCAGGTAAGGAAATGAGGAACAGGAGGCAGAGAGCATTTGGATGGATTGGTCTGAAGTACAGATGAAATAAATATCTTCCCATGGCAGAAGTGCCAGTAGTATGTGCTAGTATATGTTTGTTCTATGTCCTAGTATCACTAACCCTTATCTTTATTATGCTTACTTCCAAGTAAGAGTGAGCCAATCACTTTGGAATAGAAAGTGATCTAAATCTTTTCCCCAAATTTGAATTATCTTTACAATTAAGAGCTAGGTACCTACAACCCTCATCACCATAATATCTGAATATAGGCAATGAACTGCAGCACTCATTCAGCCACCCATTCCATGAATTTTTCATTAAAAATACTAAAGATGTCTCTATGATACATTTTAGAACAGCATTTTATGCGCTTTACAAAAGATTGCTGAATTTCTCTTGCTCTTACTTTTTAATATAAACCATCCTCCCACTCCATATACACTCTTCAGTCTTTTAGTATGTTTCAGAAATCAAAATTTTCAGAACACCAGCTTATAGGAGATTCCTCATTCTGGTTAAATCACCTCTGTTACATAGTTTATTATATATTATGATTTAATTTAACAGAAAGTTTAACAATGTGTGGAAAAATAAGAACAGACATTTGGCAGCAGCGTTTTCTGAACTACATGTGTTGGTTTTACTGGGTCTGTGCATCTCAAATATATATAGGTGCCAGCTAGTCTTACTATTTAATAGAACCCCATATCCAAAGGAATCATTAAATCTGAATCAGAATTCCCCTGTCTGTTTTCAGTTTTTGTATCAGCTTATTGACTTTGTAATCTGAAAACTCTTAATCTTTAATGATCTGTATCACATCTGCATAATACTGTCTTCTGAGCTTCTCAACAATACAGAAACATTATGCATATACTGCAGAGCTCTTTTCATACATTCTCCATGCAACAGTGATTTTGTCAAATGCAACCATTTTTACATAAAAACAAGACTGTAGTGAATTGGGGTAATTGTGTTGTTAGGCTGAGCTAATGAGTTTGATGCCACTCAGGTACTTCACTGGTGAATTTAGAAACAATAGTCTCTTTCTCCTGGAAGCCAGGGTTTGTTTGTGCTTAGTGGGTGTTAAAATATTGATTTGTACTCTTACAACATTATTTCAAGGATTGTCGTATCATTAATGTAATCTATGATGTATTTGGCCAATATTGTAGATATAGAGCATGTCTACACATCCTGATTTAAGGTGCTTTAGCCCAATTTAAGGCACATTAAGGGCATGTGCCTACATCTGTTCGCCCTTAACGCACCTTAAAAATGCAGGTATCAAATTTAGGCACGGATAGCTAAAGTACATTAACACACATGTAGATGCATTAAACGCTGCATATGGATTGACTTGAGACTAACTTTAGTCCCACATCAGTCCACGCACATGGCATTAACGTGCTTTAATGTGTGAACTCTAGACGTGAGCCTAAATTGCCTTAATTGCACGTTAAGATAATGTGCATTAAATTTAGGCACGCCTAAATGCACATGTATACATGCCCATATTGTAGAGCAATGTCATAATTTTAAGAAGTTGTTAAGACAGACTTAAACAGCCACCTGGGATAGGGCAGCATAAAGAATCCCTAGTGTGGCTACATCTACATGTGAGCTTTACTATGCAGTAGACTAATCTACTTCACAGTAAAGCACCATCTACAAGTATGTGGCAATTAGGTCCATGTAAACTAATTTACTGTGCTGTCAGACACAAGTACTATCAGATGATGCAGTAAATTACTGCATTTAAATGCATGTGTAGACAGTGACTGGCTGGGGCACAATGGTGCTTTGGTGCAGGACTACCTGGGAGGCTAGCCAAGCAACCCCTCTGCAGCATGTGGAGCCCCAGGGCTGCTCCAACGAGGCTTCACGTGCAGTGGATGGGCTGGGTAAGGCATGAAGATGCTTCAGTGCAGGGGCTGCTCATGCCTCAGTCAGCTGCTCCTCAGGACTTGAGAGCAGCCAGCCAAGAGCTGCTTGGATGGGGCTCCACATACTGTAAAACAGCTAGTTGGATCACAAGAGAACTTCAGAACAGGAGCTGCCTGCTTGCTAGCCCTGCACTGAAGCACCCTTCCACCCAAGTCAGGCCCTCCACAGCACACGGAGCCCAGTCATAGCAGCCCTGGGCTGGTAGACTGACTCTCTGGGTCCCCTGCCACCCCAGGTGGCTCCCACCAGGCTTCATGTGCCACATTATCTGGAGTTTTTTGCTCCCAGGTGCCCGTTCAAATGGGGTGCCTGGGAGCAAAAATTGCCAAGCAATAAGCTCCAGAGTTGATTTGTATGTATTAATTGCACATGTAGATGTACCCTCTATTCAGGTTTGTGCCAATTCCCTCCCAGTGTATGGAGCTAAACTTTGCAAAAGAGAAAAACAGTCTATCCACTTCATCCCTATATCACAAAATGGACCCTTGGGACCACAAGTATGTGGGAATAATTTAGAGTGAGATCTCATTCCCTCAACTAATGCTCCAGTCAGACAGGATCATAATCAGAGTTTTCAAATGAATTTGGCTTCACACTTATGGGTCGTCCCCTCCCCCCCCGTCCCGTCCCGTCCCCCCAAATGACAAATGATTTTTTAGGAACTTTTTCTTTTCCTTTCATCTCATAAAGAATAAATAATTTTCAGAAAGTAGAATTCTCCTCATGGTTTTGCATGGTCCTGTTGTATTCAAGAGAAAGAATGCTTCCCAAAATCAGGAAGCATGTTTTATGGTTACTCACGTTTTTAGCAATTTGAGGCACAAAGGTTGGCCATAGATTATTCAGCACTGTTTGAATGTATGCTACACACCTCCAGACAACCCGCCTCTCCTTCTGCCTGACTTGGCTGTTGTTCGAGTTTCAGAAATTTGCCCATCATTTCATGAACCTGTAATAGGCATTTCCATACAGGGAAAATATTGGTATCTATATATAAGTGGATGAAAACCATATAGAAATGATGCAATGGAATAGCATACCAATTTCTTGTTTTATTCTTCATATAGTGAACTAATTATATTTAAAATGACTAGTTATAAGTATAACATTATTTTTCCAAGGTAAGAACTGAATATGTGAAAAAGAAAAATCATCCACTTGAAGCTGCTTCTCTGCGCTACTGTTGTCTGACCTTACTGTTCTACCTGTCAAGAGAATAGTGTTTGTTTTACTCTGTTAATCACTGATTTCTTGGGATGATCTTCATTAGATTTAGGATCCTGTAGCATCTGTTTGTGTGAGACCAAAGATCAGATTGATCCTGTAGAGGCTCTAGAAGTTACAGTGCCTTTTTTTTTCTTGAATCATTTTATTCCTGTAGAACATAGGAAGAAATAAATAGCCAAAAGTTGCAGAGTAGCATCAAGCGTATGGACGTTTCAAAATCCTTTTTGCATTTGGCAAGAGTGGGCAGCACAAAGCAGCAAAGTATGCCAGAAATACGTTTACTACAGGCTGAGTGAGTGAAACTCTGCCTTATTGCAGCTGTTCCAGCCACTCCTGAGACAGGAGTGCAAAGCTTGTCCAAACTGATCTCACAGAAAATCTGCAGGTTCAAAAAGGCCTTTCATGAAAAAGGGCCTGTGTGGTCAGAAGCTGCTTTCTTGTATCATATTATACAACAATGCTCACACCTGAAAACCATCCAGGATTGACATGGACCTGGCAGCCTCATCCTGGAACTCTTTCTGCCAATAAGATGTCCTAGGAAGGAGGAACAAACAAGAACCTGAATTCTTCACAGCCTGCTGAGATAAGAGCTTCTTGGGAATTGCCAAGTGCTAGATTGCTACCCTAAACCCCATCATTTCATGCTCCCTTTCTGTACTCTATTTTTGTTCCAAATGGCTCCCTACCTTGGAATCCACGGCACACTGCTGGGTTAAAAGTGATGGACAGCCTGTATGAAAACCAATCACTTATTTTGACAGTAGTTAAGGCCACCTTTTTTTTAAAAAGCTGGTGTGCAGAGATTTCAGCTCTCAGAGACAAAAAGGATCTGTGGCTCTGTTTTTGATTAATTTATCCCTTTGTTTCATTCCCAGATTCCTAGGACCCTGGCACTCGCTGGAGCAGAATTTTCAAGGCATCTTAAATAACACTGATTTTCTTTTCTTTATGATAGTGTGATTCTGATTCAAATTATATGGATTATTCTATTAAATGCTATATTTCCAATATCTTCTTCAACATGTGAAGATACCATTATTTGATATTCAGATAACACAATCTGTCTTTTAATGGTAAAGTTGGAGCATATATAATATAGGCTGCTAGCTGGGTAAGTATTATAATAGGCAATCAGTCCTGCCCTAGCTTTTAAGACATTTAGTATGTTCTTAGTTTTCTTTCTTGAAAACTTGGAAATTTAAAGTGTAATTATCAGGGAAATAAAAAGGAAATTTAATTTTTTTAAAGCCAAAATCTGATAGGACTTTACTGATGGTGTAAAAATGGTATTTAAAAGTTTGTTTTATGGGAATTGGCTTATGGGTATATATATACAACTTAGAATGGTTCAGGATGGTTAAATGATAGAGTCTGGGGTTAAATGATTTCTAAGAGTCTGGGTCACACTGTCACACAGTTTCACATAGCCTTGGAAGCAGACAGGCTGTCTAACACAACAAGGCCAACAGATACTAACACAATCTGGGAACTGAGGACATGTACTGTACACTGCCCATAACACTAGATAAGGTGGCACCAGCTCACATGGCCTAGAATTTTGATAAGGGTGTGCATGTGACAGGCTTGGAATGTACTGATGACACAGGATATGGACAGTGTGATGAACACAGATGGACCAACTAGTGATAGCCACAGATGAAGAGTCTTTAGGAGGGAAGGAGAATATAAAAGCAGTCTTGAGAGTAATAAAGGGTCCCTTTTCCCCATCTCCATCCCCCAGGAAGGATCCCCAAGGCCAAGGACAGAGGGCCCACCACCAGCCTGTCTCATCCATCCCACTGGAGAGGGGGTGTTGGCCTCGGCATCCCACCTCCAGACTGCTGACATCTGACAGAGAGAAGACTCCATCCTGGCCACATGTATTTTGACTCTGATGACAGCCCTAGGATTTGGTAGATATACAGAATTGCTTGATTGTTTGTATTGTTTCTTTTTCTTATCACTGTGTATCAATAAATTTCCCTATTCTCGAATGGAAAGGTCACGGTTGGCCCAAGGATTGATCTAAGTCCCCTGGAACAAGGCCTCTGGGTCTTAAATCCAGAGCCAACATTTGTCCTACGAACACTTACCCATATGAACACCTTTAGGTGCATAAATAGTTCTATCAGGCTCATTGTTAATACTTGGATACCTATATTTAAAGGTACAGATTAGGTGTTTAACTTAATTTAAGTAATGAAAATTTATTAATTACAAGGAAACACTCCTTCCTGATCTTTCAGTTTATTCCTCATGGCCTCCAAGTAGTCATATCCCATGTTACATGCTCAAGAAAGGAGAACCAGTTTTACTCAGTGGCCAGTTCAAAGCGTTAGTTTCCTATTGTTTCAGAGACATAAATACAGTTTGAATATATGTTGTGGAGAAAAAGTTGCTAGATCAGTTATATGTTAGATGATGTAATGTGGAGCATGTGGAGCAAGTATATTTGGTGACACAGGAAATTAAAAGCTTGTTCATCATGCAAAAGGGTAAGAATATAGGGGAGCTAGTATCTTTTCAACTTCGGTTTGAGATGCCATAGCTACTCATCTTTACTATTGTTGCCAAGTGTTGTTTGCTTGATTTTAAGGACTTAGTGACAAATATCGGTGGTCAGTGGGGCCACGCATGTATGTGAAGACTTCTTTAAATATAAAAAGACATGTCCATACACTATGTGAACTGTTCACTCATAGTCTGGTACAACTGCTACTGACTGCAATGTACCCGATTTTGTAGCTCATAAATTCAACACCTTATTACAGTACTAATTGTGGCCATTATATCAGATCAGTACTAATCCATGTAGGCACCAACAATGCCTTCACAGGAAGCTCAAACAATGAAACTAAGAAAGTCATCTAGTCATAACTATCTAATTTTGCCTCATTGAAATATATCTCAAAGCATTCAAAGGACTCTCAAGCTTTTCTAATGTGCAGATGACTTACTGAAACCATTGGGAAATGACACAGGTAATACAGCAGCAGTTAAAACACAGAGTGATGGGAGATACAAGCCCAACACATTTTAAACTGGGAAAAATAGGTCATACTTTTAGAGCTTTGCTACAGAACTAAATGTGTTTTGTTACAGTTAATGTCAAGACAGTCCTATTATCAAAATTAATGTACTCAAAAATAGTTTTGTATGTTGATGTATGTAACATACATGTTTAACCTGCATTTAAAAATTTGCAAAAATTAATGTTACATGCACCCCTATTTGTCTGTTCTAGGGCTCTATCACAGTCATAGTTGGAATGTTCTTCCTTATATTAAGTTTAAATTTGCCTTCTTGCATTTTAATCCTGTTAGTTCTTGTCTAGTCCTTAGGGGGCATAGAGAACAGTTGATAGCCATCTGCTTCATAACTTTGTTTTGTATTTACAGAATGTTCTCAAATCCACTCCATCCTTCTCTGGATAAAATAATCAGTTTTTCCAACTGAGCTTGTTTCACGTTTTCAAGATCTCTAACAATTTTAGTAGCTTAGCTCTGGACTCACAAGCTTGCTTAGATCTTCCTTTGTCTGGCCAAAACTGGGCACAGTGTTTCTATTGAGGTTGCAGTGCTGACTGAAATAGAAACCCTTTCTGTGTCTTGTATGTATGAAGTCACTTCAAAACAGTTTAAACTAGACTGAATTTCTTATCAGCACATTACAAGCAACAGTCACAAAAGACGCAATAACATTGAACTACATCACATATAGTTTTACCCCATCCATTGGCTCATCACCTTTCCATAGATGGAAATCAAGTGTATAAGCCATGATTGCTCTTTAACAAATCCATGTTGGTTGTTACTTAATGCAGCTGATAGAAGTTAGTGGGGGAACTTACCTAAATGTCTGGATAAATGCTAGGTTTGGCTCTATCTTAGCTATCTGGCTACCATAGGGATGACTCCTGAATGCCTACATGATGGGATACACAGCTAGACTGTATTGTTTGTGTATCTTGTTGCACTGATGGAGTAGTCAGTTACATAACTGAAGTAGGCTGCAATAACATCCTAGCAGAGGCAACCTATTTTGGCAGTCTAGACAAAACCAGGAAGTAGGAGGATGGGGTTCTGCTGAATTCAGAGTAACAGGTGAGCAGGCTCACCGACTGTGATATGGCTGGAGGCTCCAGCCATGGCAAGAGGCGTGAAGTCTTCCTATCAGCCTCATCCCTTCTTTCCCATGGGAGATGGCAGTGCTACAGCATATACAAGGTTAAACCTCTCACAGCTGCTGCTGGATTGTATGTGGAATGACACTATAAAAGCCTCAGTTTGGCAGTGACTGTAAAAGCATTATAATTCAGCAGCTGTTGGTAACACAGCAGGGGGAGTGAAGCTGACCAGGGGACTTCTACCTCTGGTCCGAGTCTCCAGCCCTTGGGTGGGTCTGTACCAAGAATAGCCCCCGGCCACTACTCCAGCACCCCCATGATTCTGTTCTGTGTCCCCTCCATACTCATCCAACTAGGGTTTCATGCCCTGGTCACCCAGCCCTAGTTTTGCTGCTGTAGCCTAGATGTATCCTCAGGCATTCTGTTGTAGGCAATATGGAAGATTGTGTTTGAACAGTTATGATGGGCTATTGACATTAGCCTGAATTATAGTGAAGCCAGTTTTGTTAATCTCATTATTATGTAATTACAATTATCATTAATTTTAGTTTAAAAAAATAGCATAGATGTTTACCAAAAACATCATGTGACCCCTGTGAAAAGTATAAACCAGTGAATCCAGCTGGGGGTAAGTAGTGAGAAAAGGAAGAAGAGAATTGTTTCTTTTTCCCTGGTGATTCAGTTAGCCTAGTAGACTGCCTAGGTGCAGTAGGATGAACTTGGCATAGATGTTTGTGTAGCCAGAGTAAAATTTGGATAAGTTATCTGCTGTTTGTTATTTTTTTTCAGTAAAATTAGAGACTGATAGAAATGTTGATTGTTACAGCCATCCTCAGATTAATCCACCACAACATTCTCTCAATTAAGAATTTATCCTCTTTCTGTGTTTAAAAAAAAAATCAATATTTTGAAGATATTCTCCAAAATGTGTACAAGTATCAAAGTTCAACTAATTGGTGTATGGTTCTTTCCCCATTTTTAAATAACAGCATTATGTTTACCTTTTTCCAGTCTTCCAGGATCTCATCTGTCCTCCCTGAATTCCCACAGAAAATACCCAATCACTTTGCTATTATTTCATCCAAACCCTTTACTATAATAAGACAAATACCATCAGGCTATGATAATTTAACATCTAACTTACATCTTACTTGTCCTTTCCCTACTGGAGGCTGAATACTAACCCCCTCCCCCTTTCCTTAAAGGTAATTGTGCTAGTCATCTTTCCTTTTACATTCTTTTGTTAGAATGTTTTTTGTTACTTTTATGTCTGTTGCTCAGTTTGTTTTACTTTTCCTCATTTTACTTATACTATTACTTGCTAAAACTATACTCTTGTATCCATTTTGAGAAATACAACTTAAGTTTCTTTTTTTACTAAGATTCTTTGTTAAGTTTCAAATAATTGTAGAGCTCAAGGTTTAGCCAAGCAGGTCTCTTTTCACATTTCCTTCCATAATATTGAAGTCACATGCCCTTACTATGGTCTTTTCTGTCTGTAATATTGGTTTTAGAAGTAGCACCAACTCTCCTCTATGCCATTTTCCCTTAAATTTGCCTCCTGTGGAATGTTGCCTACAAATTCTTACCTGTATCAGAAGAATGTCTCATCTTATGAGATTTCCACCCTAAATTTGAGATAAAACATTATTGTGATAAGTTGGAAAGCTTTGGATCAACATCTACACTGAACCTGCAATTTTCTATTGAGGTTTTTGACAATGTTGACATAATTGGTGAACAGAATTCCAGACTCCAGTTGATAAATGTCATACAATTCTGTAAAAGCATTGTGATAAATAATGCTTAAGAAGATTACAAGCAATTAACAGAATTAATATGAGTACTCATTTGCAATCTGCTATATTTTTGTTTATGCAATTCTTAATAGCCAAATCCTGTCCTTGGTTAGGCATGATGCATTTCTGTTAAACTCTGTAAGAGTTACACACACATCTCAGAGCAGAATTCAGTCTTAAGTGCTTTATTTAATGTTTTGCTTTTTTATGAATGCTTTAGGTAATTCTATGTTCCTTACTAAAAGTGAAAAGACTTAATAGAATTAATGAGCTAATTAATACTTTAAATTTACAGAGCAATCATTCATTTCAGTGGGACTGCTGGTAAACTTCTTTTTGTGAGACGTTGAAAAATCTAGTCAATTTACAACTTAGCAGAGATGTTTAGAAAACAATTTTTCCATCTTATGTTACATTTTAATATTTCAAATTATTTTTATGTTTAAGTGTGAGATGCAAATAAGGATTTGGAAAGTTATTATGGAAAAATGTTTTTTAGAATTTTATAAAAAGTATGGATTAAATAGAGAGAACTATTGCATTAGGTCAGAATAATCAACTAATACCAAATGAATGCTGACTAGCTGGGCAACAGTTCTGAAGAGAAGACTAGAGATTATAGTAAATCAACAAATGTCAATGCCATGCTGGAATGTTTAAAGAAGAGTGCCATATGTAAGACATGCAAAGGAAGCTGTCCATTCCACTCAGTACTGGTAGGGCTTCAGCTGGAGTAGCATATCCAGTTTTCAAGAAATATGTGACTAATTGGAGAAAGTCCAAAACAGAGCACCAGAAACGTACAGAGGATGAGAAAATATGGCAGACACAGGGAGTTTGAAACAACTAGATTTTCCACTGTAGAGAAGACTGAGAAAGACATGATAAATGGTTCTCAATATTACTGCAAAGAGGGAATTTATTAACTGTTCTTCATGTCCACTGGAAGCAGAAATAAAATAATAGGTGTGAATTGAAACAAGGGACATCTAAGTTAAACGTTAGGAAAACTATTCTTACAGTTGAACAGTTTAAGTACATGAATAGATTTAGATTACCTAGACTGTTTGTGAAATCTCCATTATTGGGAGTTGTCTATCTAAATCTATTTAGGAGCAGCTGATCCTGCTTTTGGGGAAGGGGATTGATTTAAATTAACTCTTGAGGTACCGTCCATTCCTCTGAAAAAAGATAAAAATAAAAATCAGGGAATGACAAATCAATTTAATTGCTTCTTTTAGGTTTTAAAATTGTTTTTGTCTTCTATATTGGAATGAAAATGAAAACCTGGAATATTTTCATTAAAAAAAGAATTGCATCAAACAGTAACTAGCAATATCCCCAGTGTTATTTTGCAATGAAAAAAAACTGTCAAAGCCAAAATACATGAGACAAACTTTGAGAAAATTAAAAGAACTAGTTAGTGTAGACACTGGATTGAAGAGCATAGGGACTTGAAATGTGGAGTTAAAAGGTGCACAACTAATCTGGAGTTTTCAACCCAAGTAAGGTGGAGGAAAAAAATGTAGGGAAGGATACCTTATTTAATTGGATAACTAAACACTTAAAACATTGTCAGTGAACAGTCTTCCAATAAATAGGGAATTAATTGGTGAGTCTATAGATAACCGAGGAGGCCTATTTGAAATTTGCATGCTCAGCTGTAAATGTGGCAAATAGTTCCAGGTGGAAAGAGTAGATCCTGGTGGTGCCAGGTCAGAGCTCTTTCCCTTTTTCTCTCTTGTCTATCTATCTCTATAGTGGAGCAAGTTTGCTCAAAATGATCAATACCTTGTCATTCATCATGGTGCCATTGAAGATGATTCAGTGATGCAGTCTCCCAGGTACTGATATTAAAATTGCATTTTTTTGGATTGGCTTTCAAGGGCTGGATTCACAAGATGCTGACTGCATAGTCATTACAATGCAGTCATTTACTAGGGTTGTTCGAGGCTTCAGATTGAGCTTCTGATCTGGGGCTGCTTTGGCATCTAAAGCAGCATGCCGAGAGCGAAGTGTGTGGGCTCTTTTAATCTGTCTGAAGTGCTTCAGAAGCTCTGAACTGCTTTGGACCCTGAAAGTGAAAGTTAGAAGGGGGGGGAAGATTGACATATGTAGGTGGCCAGTGAGAAGGATTTCTCTCTGGCTGCTTTTCCAATGACAGCATCTGGGGGGAGGAACCTAGAAACAGCATAAAAGCCTCTGTTTGGAGGTATGCTGTGCCTTTTGCTTGCTTGTTCCCTCTCAGGAACTGAGTCAGAGAGGAATTCTGGCAGACTCAAGCATCTCAGCTGCTCCTTTTTGTTGTTAGAAAGGATTGGGTAAGATTTAGCTTATCTTATCTTAGCTATTCAATTACTATTACTATTCATTTCTTTTAATTTATATTTGCTCTTTTTTGTTTGTTTGTTTGTTTTTTGCAAACTTTGAAAAAAGAAAGCTGTGTTTTCCCTGCCAGCATGATCCATCACTGTGCAGGGAAGCACATAGATTGCACACACACACACACACAATATAAATAAGAAAAGTCAGATATTCATAGAAGATGACAGACAGCACACAATTTTTACATAACTCTTAGCACTGAAACAAACAATCAAAGAAGAGTCCAGTGCATGTACGCAACAGAGGGAATAAAACACACAACACAGAAGGGTTGACAGAGACCTTTTGCAGCACAGGAAAGATTAATATGAAGTGTTCTGGAAAGGCAAGTGCCAGGTCTTCTGGCAGGGGAGGGAGAGCAGAAGCAGGCCAACCTGGACCAGTGGGGGAAAGGTGGACAGAAAAGGGGGTACATTCCCAAGGTGAGTGAGATCACCCAGAGCATTGGGGAGATGCTTGCTCTGGATAGCCAGCCTTTCTCTCTACTTAAGCAGCCAGTGTTCAGGTGGTTCGTAGCACTTCTGGCCCCATTTTACAAAGTGCCTGCATGCACTGCCTTTAGTATGATGGTGGTGCCCTCCCTGTATGACACATGCAGGGAGTATTTGAGGGAGGAGTTGCGTAAGGCAGGGCAGCAAGTAGCCTTGCACTTCACCTCTGACATCTGGAGCAGCCGGGGAGGTAATCACGCCTACCTCTCCCTCACAGGGCACTGGTGCACTCAGTCAGGCTGTTGGTGAGCTCTATTGCAAGCCGAGGTGCTGGATGAGTCCCACATGGCAAGAGAGATCATGGGGGCCATGAACTGCATGGTGCAGGGGTGGCTCGTTGGGCAGGCTGAGCTCACCCATGGGTTCATGGTCACCGACAATGGGGCCTATATGGTGAAGGCTGTCCATGATGCCAACTTTGTTGGCATCTGCTGTGTGGCACACAGGCTGCACCTAATAGTGAGGGATGCCTTGGAGGGGGACAGGGCTGCCAGTGACGGCACCACCACCGCTACTGCTGCAAGCCAGCTGATTTTAAAATGCAGGAAGGTAGCAGGATACTTCCACTACAGCAGCAAGAGGGGCAAGATGTTGTGGGAGAAACAGGCAGAGCTGAGCATCCCGAAACACAAAATCATGCAGGATGTGGAGACTCGGTGGAACTCCAAATACCTGATGCTCAAAAGGTTGGTGGAGCAACCAAAGGCCATCCATGAGATGGCTTTGCTTGGGGAGATTGGGATCAGCACCCCCTGAACAGAGCTAAGCGGGATACTATCTCTCAGATCTTGGTGGTCCTCAAGGCCACCAAGACCCTTAGTGCTGGCGATGCCCTCCTTAGCCAGGTGATCCCCCTAGAGGGGAACTGGAGAACCAAATGGAGAAGTTTCAGGGGATCAATGTTCCTGGCTGGGGCAGGATGCTGTCACCAGGCATGCAGCCACTGGTGAGGCAGCTGATGGAGGGCATCAGGAGACGGCTGTATCCCTTGCAGTCCAGTACGGTCCACATGATGGCAGGCATGTGCAACCCGAGGGTGAAGGGGAGCACGTGCACTGGCAGCCCCAAAACCCTTGATCACTGGATGCAGGTGCTGGTGAACAAAGTCGAGGAGGCTGAAGTGCCAAGGCGAGGGGATGTGGAAGAGGGAGATCCACTTTCCCATGCCAGCACTCCCAGCACCAGCACCGGTGCCAGCACCAGCACCAGCCAGTCTCCTCCATGCCAGCCACTGCCAATGTGGGCCATGGGCATGGCTTCAATGCTGGGGTCCAAATGCACCAGACCCCAGCCTCAGGCAGGTAGCGCCAAGGCTTCGGTGGCTACCTATCTCACTGAGGATGTGGAGCCACTAGACTGCGACCCCTTGGCCTACTGGGCAAGCTGCAGCCAGATGTGGCAGGATCTAGCCACAGTTGCTCAGCAACACCTGTCCTGTCCACCAATCAGTGTTCCAAGCGAGAGGGTATTCAGCATTGCTGGGGATGTTGTGACATTCCACCATACCTGCTTGGATCCTACCTTAGTGGAGCAGCTGCTGTTCCTAAAGGTGAACCTCCCTCTCCCCAGGCTCCACCGGTAGATGGACCAAGTGCCACCCTCCTTGCTCCATCTGTACCAATTTCCGTTGAGTTTTTTAAAAGCTGAGTAATGACCCGCTCTCAGCTGGAGGGGGCACTAACAGCATCACCAGCCAGCAGGGCAAGAACATGTCCCTGCTGAACTCATTCCCCTGCCAGGATGAACTTGGAGGTGTGGGACTGGGGCTATGGGGAAGAAGGAGGCCCAAGGTCCTGGGCGTGACCACTAAAACTGCACCCTGCCAGGGTAGGGAGGCCTGGTGGGACTGCTGATGGCGCGGCAGCCCCATAAATGCCAGGACCAACAATCCCCTGGTGAAAGGTGGGCAGGAAGCACCATAATCTCCAGCTAATGCATGCATGCACCAAGTCCTGGCTGGGGAACACTCAGATCTGTCACGTCTTTGACAGGCCTGATGCTTGCTGGTTGCAGTGCATTTGAGGCCCCCAATGAGCTCAGCTTAGCTGCCTGGGATGCCAGCTTTAGGGTTGAAAACCCCTTTGTCAGGTTGAGGAACTACCTGCAGTTGGTCCTGGATGGAAGGAATAGTAAAGAAGCCAGAGGCTGGCCTGGCCCGCAATGCAGGCAAGAAATCCAGTCAGTGAAAATGGAAATGGAGGCATC
>NW_017729022.1:31054032-31054346 GCF_001723915.1 Gavialis gangeticus | reverse complement strand
GTATATTGAGTCCATGAGTTTCTGTACCTACTACCTAGGAGGCTGATGAAGTGCAGTTCATAGGCCCAGCTCTGAAAAGTGGTTTGCATTGTAATTTATTCTCTCTCAGGTTCAGGCCTGAGAGACTGGAGGCAGAGGTTTTTTTGGTGAGAAACGTGCCCCCACAGGTAGTTGGGTTTTGTTGTTTTGGATAGATTCTGGTGTGCAGTTTGTGGTGGTACAGGAGATAGTTGGCAGGTTTAGCGTTTTGAACTGTAGGAAGATGGCTTCAGTTCTGGTGATAAGGTTAGGTGCTTGTTTGAATGTACAAAGCA
>NW_017729022.1:31053040-31053606 GCF_001723915.1 Gavialis gangeticus | reverse complement strand
TCCATTTCCACTGACTGGCTTTCTTGCCTGCATTGCAGGCCAGGCCAGCCTCTGGCTTTTTTAGTATTCCTTCCATCCAGGACCAACTGCAAGTACTTCCTCAGTCTGACAAAGGGGTTTTCAACCCTAAAGCTTCCAAAGATAATTATTTTAAGTACTTTTTTTTTCATAATACACATATAGACATAAAAACACAAGATAAGCCATCACACACCATGAATAATATCATTTGTCCAACACAACCCAACACCTTTACTTCTTGCTGTCAATTCCTTCATAAAATGACAGGCTCTGTGACAGTTCCGTGTGGGTACCTTTGATGCTGCTGCTGCTGCTACTGGTGTTGAGCCACTTAAGTTATTTTACCCGTCGTCACATAAAATGGTGGACTGGATGTGAGGCTGTAGGGGAGGAGGAGGCCTCATTGGGGCACACTGCCATGTTGTACAGAGGCCCCAGCACCAGGAAGGGCAAACCTTAACACACACACACACACACACACACACACACACACACACACACACACACACACACACACACACACACACACACACACACACACAGTG
>NW_017729022.1:31036807-31048040 GCF_001723915.1 Gavialis gangeticus | reverse complement strand
CAGCCACCCACATCACGAGTTTTGCCTGTTAGCAGCTAGAGGTGCAGGGTCCCAGAAGACAGACTCCTCTAGCGAGACACGCACACAGCTGGCAGGCTCTGTGGCCTCAGCAGGGGCCACCACCCCTGCAATTTTCAGCCCACTGTGCCTTATCATACACAGGGTCCTCTGTGTCACAAGTTTTGTCTGTCAGCAGCCTGAGGTACAGTTCCCCCCAAACCCCTTCACCTATCTTCTTGAAACTTGGCATGCTTTGTGGTCTTACCAGGGGCCACTACCCCTGCAGTTTTCACCCCCTGTGGTGTAACACATGGATGTGACAGGAGTTTTGCTTTCAAGAATTTGGGGTGCAGTTCCCCCAAACCCCTACACCCATCTTCTTGAAACTTGGCAGGCTTCATGATCTCAGCAGAGGCTACTACCCCTGCAAGTTTTGCCCAAATCAGAGGCAAAACAACAAAGTTATAGATATTTCATTTACCCTCATTATACCCTACGGCCGGATCTCCGAGGCAGCTCTGAAGCTTCGGAGCTGCTTTGGCTGGATCGAAGCGGTAAACCAATCTGGAGCTCCAGATTGGATCACTAACATCTGAAGCCAAATCAAATGCCTGCCTACTCACACAGGCCTTATCATTTACCACTTGTATAAACAAGTGCTAAATGACTGCAGTAACTTGAGTTACTGCACTGTAGCACCAATGAACATCTTTTTCGTGATGCTACTGTGTGCAGTAGCCTAATACTACTGCACAGTAGTGTCATGTTACGGTTGTCATGCAACACTACTGCGCAGTAGTATCAGGCTACTGTGTAGTCAACATCTCGTGTAAATGTGGCCAAGGAGTCTTTGAATCTCTTTTGCCACCTCCAGAGCAGAGACCATTGGTGAGGTGGGAGCATAGGACTAATTTTAGGACCCAGTTGTCAGTCATCCTTATGACATGTTGCATCCGATGGAGCTGGTGCCATGTTAACATGTCTTCAATGCTGGTGGTGTTTTCTTGATCCAGAATGAAGAATTGTTCATCCATTGTTCTAACTGATTTGGAGGATTTTCTGAAGACACTGCTGATGGTAATGTTCCAAAGCTTTCAAGTTATTCTGACATGTCGTCCAAGTTTTACAACCATGCAACAGGGTAGGGATGACAAAAAAATTGGTCTAAGTCCTAATGTTCTGATCATCGAAGATATGATTTTGGATATGTCAAAAGGCAGCACTAGCAGATTCTATCCTGCATTGAATAACATTGTCAATGTTTACTTTTTGGGAAAGGTGACTACTCAGGTAGGGGAAATGTTGAACATTCTCCAAAGATTATTTTCTGGTTGTAATATGTGGTT
Source organism: Gavialis gangeticus (assembly GCF_001723915.1). Taxonomy (NCBI): domain Eukaryota; kingdom Metazoa; phylum Chordata; order Crocodylia; family Gavialidae; genus Gavialis; species Gavialis gangeticus. The sequence goes on along the minus strand of NW_017729022.1, from coordinate 31,046,694 downwards.
GGTTGGTCAAGAATGTTGTTTTTTGTGAAGTCGAAAGCAAGTCCAAGTATTTATATGCTCCACAGAAACAAATCAAGAGTGACTTGAAGCTCTTCAGTTGAATGGGCACACAAAACATTCATTAGTGTACTAATGGTCAGTAATGGAGGTGTTGATTATCTTGGATTTGAAACATAGCTAGTTGTTGTTAAAGAGATTCCTGTCCATACAATAGTGGATGCCAACTCTAAATGGAAGTCTATTAGCAGTAAGATGTTGAATAGTTGCAAAATAGATGGGAAAGAGTTTTGATGCAATCACACATCCTTACTTTACTCCACTGAAGGGATCCATTTCTGAGCCATTGCTTAGGATGATTGTTATCATGTCATCATGAAGAAGTCTGATAACAGTTACAAATTTTGGCAGATATCCAAGTGTATTAAAGGCCCAGTCATTAAGTGTTTAAGTAAACACTTAATGCCTGTGCCTAGAGTATTTAAGTAAACACTTAAAGCATGTCAGGATGAGTGTGGACATTTGTTTCCCCAGAGACAAGCAGCAGTAGCACATTTTGTGCAGCTGCTACTTGTCCTCAAGGAATGCCTATGATGTGAGCTTTGGTGTGCAGTAGGTTACCTTGGGTGGAATAGTGGAGGCTGGAGTGAGCAACTGTGCTGGCCCCAGAAACCTTACCTTAGGTCCAGGGTGTGTCCCAGGGCTGCAGTCATGGCAGGAAGACTGCCCAGCATCCAAGGTGCGGCTCCAGCTGGCTAGGCTCTGGTGTTGAGCTGTGCACCACTCCACTTTTTTCATCATGGGATTTTTTGGACCCAGGGATCTCTCAGGATCAACCCCCCATCTTCAAAGTTGCAGCTGCAAGGTAGCAGCACAGGGAATGCCAGGTCTGCAGCACCACATACTACACATCCGCATTTGTCTGAATGTAGCCTTAGAAAGTATATTAGGGAAAAGCAGAGAATCTACGAGGACAGAAAAAATATAGCTCTATAAAGAAAGCTAGGTCTTAGAGGTTACTTTATAGACAATTAACCTCTATGATACAGAAGTAAATCCTTAGAGAGTTGATAAAAGTTAAGAGATACCCAAGTCAGCTCAGGACTGAAAAGCAGTATAATCATGGACCAGAGCTATCTCATTAAAAGCTAGCTTAAGTACCTCAGGTCTCTATATTATGCCACGTAGATAGACCCTAAATTAATACTGTGCCTTCTTTCCATAAGGATGATGATGGTGATGATTACTTGAATAACTACAGATCCATTAGATCAAACTCAGTGACATGAAAGCTTTAGAAGAAGTTTCAAAGGAAACAAAAGCTAAAAACATGGAGGTAAATGACAAGAAGTAAAATGAAGATTTACCGAAGGGAGTTAATATTAGGTTCATAGAAACCTGGGAACTTTTTTTAAACACTGATATTCATGACAAAGTAGTGAGGTAGACCCCATATATTTGGCCTTTTATTACTGTATTTGATATAATGTTACAGGGAAGTTCCTCACAGGTCAGTATTGGGACTGATTTTACTAAATTTCTTTAATTACCTTGGGACAAAAATGTAGGTGTATGCAAAGTTGTGCATGTGTGTGTGCGTGGGGGGGGAGTATAATCAATACAGAAGAGGATCAGAATATCATACAGGAGGAGTTGGATGATCTTGAGAGCTGCATTAATCAAAATGGAATGAAATGTAATAGTATAAAGTGCAAGCTTTAGTACATAGGTCTTAATCTAAAAAATATTTAGATAACTAGCTCCTGTTTTGGGGTTACCACCAAATGAAATTGGTTCGAACTACATGCCTTAATAAGTTTGAGGATCTAGGCCTTGGGAGCTAACCACAAAAGGTTTTGCTACAGCCTGGGTACTTACCAGTTGGAAATGACAGAAGAGGGAAAAAATGCAGCTGGATTAGCTGGTCACAGGGGGTGCCTATACATGAGTCTGGAGGCTGCTCTGATGCGCTGTAGTTACAGTGAGTCAGAGCAGACTCAATTAAGCAAGTCTGCTGCAGCATGGAAATTACCACACTCCAGCCAGCCTCCGCGCCTCATGTATTAGTGTTTCCACATTTCAAAACGGTGGCGGGGTGCTTTAACTAAAGCTCATTCGGCAAGCTTTAGATCCAATACCCCTGCCACCACAGTTTGAAGTGTGGGGACACTAATACACAAGATGCTCCAGGCACTTTAATTAGAGCAGCTCTTAAAGCTGCTCTAATTTAATTGCTCCCCCCCCCCAGTCCAAGAGCATGGTTAAAAACACCCAGGATGATTGTAATTTGCTAGTACAAAGCAGCCTTAAAAAGTAAAATGTTATCCTGGAATATAACAGAAAATGTACTTCCAGTAAAGATTGGGAAGCATTAATGCCTTTGTACAAGGTACCGATGAGACTGTATTTGAAGTATTGTGTATAATTCTAGCTATCCATGATCAGGAAAGACAAATTCAGATTAAAACAGGTGCAGAATAGATTATTAGTGTGATCAGGAAAATGGAGAAACTGAGAGGAGGTTAAAAGATATTGGCTTATTTAGGATAGCAAAATGAAGGATCAAAGGGGATATGATTTCTTTTAGTAAATAATTCTAGGAGGTGAACACCAGTCATGGAAAAGCTATTTAAGATGAAGGAAATATTGGCACAAAAGCAGTTGGGCATTAACTTTCCATAATTAGTTTTAGGAAATAAGGTGCTTTCTAACCATAAGAGGAATGAAATTCTGGAATTGTCTTTCAGTAGAGAAGAAACCAAATTAGTTATAAGCTGAAGCCCGATCAGTCCATTTAATGAATGGTAAAATGTTGCTCATCAAAGAAAAAGACTGTATATGATTACCCAGGAAATCTTTTCTGGTCCTATGCTCTTGTCCTGTGCATTGATTTTACCCCAGATGCCCCAGTCTGTTCTAGTTATTTTTCATTCTGGTACTGGTTGCCCACAAATGGTTTTCATATTAGCATACCCTCTATAGGCATAATCTCTTTAAGTAAACAAATTTAGTTCCTTAATCTCTTTGGGTGTGGCTACACATGCAATTAATGTACCTGAATTTTATGTGCAGAAAATACAGGTGCATTAAACTGTGCCCAGGCATGCATTTGAATGTGCACCTATTGGGAGCAGTTCAGTCCAGGGATGCTCCTACCCTGCTTTTCCCCCTGCATTAGCCAGGGGGAGCTCCAGGGTCCCCTGGGTGGCAGCCCCAGGTGGGGACAGCTCTGCTAGCCATGTGGGGATTGGGTCCCAACCCAATTTCCACATGGTTGGGATGCAGCAGTCCTGGCTGAGAGACAGCTCGACCGGCCACATGGAGATTGGGTCCCATGTGGCTGGGACGCAGCAGTCCTGGCTGCAAGACAGCTCTCCTGGCCATGTAGGTATCGGGACAGGTTCCCTCTGCAGGTGGTGTAACTCCCCCCCTCCACATTTGGGATTATCCAAGCACCACCTCCACCCCCAGAGCACATGTAAAAATGTCCTGTATTTCCTGGTACTAGCAAATCGTGCATTGACCTAATTTAATGTGCCGTAAGTCCCACACACATGTAGATGGGGATGCTTTACTGAGCATTAGTTTAGTTTAATGTTCAGTCAAGTGTCTCTTGTTGATGTGCCCACTATGTAGGTAATTCTAAATCTTGAATAATTTTACTTGCCTTTCTGTAAACCTTTTTCTCTGGATTAGTTCCTTAAATGCTAATACAGGCAAATGAAGCATTTTTAATGTTTGTATTTTATGTTTAGTTCCAGGAGTTAGCATTAGCTGGATGTTCAAATAATCCTTCATGGCTGACATTCATCATAAACAAAGTTTCAAGTGATTTGAAGCTAAATAAGACAAAAAAGAAGATGAAGAACAGTGGAGGGGAAGAGGATTTTTTACACGTGCTTTCCTTAAGATTTGGTGTTCTTTGTAGTTAGGAAACCTCACTACACAAGCACCTCTCTCTCTTCCCTGGCAACCCCTTTTTTCCTTTTAACTGGTCCCAGTACCCTGATAATTAGCTCTGTCACTGCTTGCTATTAAAGGTGTATTGTTCTTTAAGTAACTATTCCCTGTACATTTAGGGATTTAGTATTGATCTTCTATGAGCACCCATTAAATATCTCTTTCTGTTCCAATGCAGCATCACTGTTAAAAACTTGTTTCTCTCAATCTGTTGCTCAGTGTTTCTCCATCTTATTTCATCATTATCCTGGCAAAAATGTCTTCAGTTTTGCCATATACCTTCTGTGTGCTACTCTATAAAAACCCTTGATGAAAAACACAGATAAATTATGTCCAGTCTGTTTTTATATTGAAAAGAGTTTGATAAGAATTGTGTTTTCCCAATCCGTGTTACATATAGCTCATCAGGTGCATCTGCCCTGGACTCTGTACCTCCAAAGAAAGTGTCTAAATAGCAATTTGCCACAGATTGAAGTCAGGTTGAGAAGTCAATAATTATAGGGTTCATCTATTTTGTTCACATTATGGGTGAGGAGTTGATAGTGGAATGTAGCCATGGCTTTGTCAACACTCCTGGGTGCTCCATCCATTTTTATGCACTGTGCAACATCAGCAGGAGAAATTATGGAGCAATCAGTACAGCTATTGCAATTTTGTCCAGCCCTTATGTAAGCTCTGCAAGGGAGTGTGAAGTCTTTACTCCCTGTGAACTACTGGCTGAAGGATTACAATAGACAGGCGGTATAGTTGAAGGCTCTTAGGATATATTCTATCATTGTGATTTTTACATGAACAGGTTTCAGTCAAGACTTCAAGTTGTGCACAGCTCTCTATGTTGTTACAAGGTCACAGTCAGTTAGGAGAAGAGGCCTAGGCACTGCAAGTCCTAGTGGAATCCACAGCTCCAGGTTAGGTGCTTGAGTTGCTTGTGCAATGCATTGGGAGGATCAGCTGCCTTGGACTATGGCCCATGAAATGCAGGTGGTGGCAGAGCTACTAGAAAGTAGAGACTAGAAATCAAGGTTCATAGATACAGCTCTTCATAGTACTGACTTTCAAGTGCCTAAGGTCCAAAGAGTCCAGACACAATCCTGGGTTTTCTGTATCCAGTTGGTTAGTTCTTGGTGGCTTCCTGCACAGTGTACGTGGGTTTACGAAGCACACCTAATTCCCTTAATAGACCATATAAGGTTCTTAGGCACCTATTACTGGGTTTTAGATTGCACTCTGGAATTGCAGTGCTTCTAGCATTGCAGCATCTAACATGTTGGTGCCTAAAGCTGTTACTTCAGTACCACAGCCAACACTTTTCCACAGAATGTGGAAGTTAGAACAATAGTTGTAACATTTATTTAAAACAAGACACGAGAGAGCAGGATTTGACACAGCTCATAATATGCAGCAACAAATGCTGTTCTTTTAAAGTCTCACCAGTGAAATGAACAAAGGAATTCCCAGGAGACTCCAGATACCTCCAATCAGGCGACCTACTCCACCCTCATTCTGGGCTGCCTAGCTCTCTGAACTCTTCCCCCTCTCAGGCATTGTCCCCCCAGGCCCTTTGGCCACACAGGCCCTGGCCTCACCTCCAAGGCTAGTTGGAAACCCCAGGTCCTCAGCTCTGGGCATCCCTTGTGGTGGGCCTCTGGCCTTTTTGATCCTCCTGGTCCTAGCCCCAGCATTGACCAGTCAAGGGTGTTTTGAGTCAGGCTTCTGAGCCTCTAGCCCACTCCCTAAATTGGGTCTGCCTTCTTGGCCCTACTATAGAGTAACTCACCCAATTGTGGGAGCTGGGGTTATTAAGGCACCCTGACCCACATTTCACCATGGTGGTGACTAACCTGGCATTTTCTGGGGGCTCCTGCACCACTGAGAGCCCCACCAGGCCACCCACTCCCAGCAGGGTACAGTTTTAGGTCATGCCCAGGACCAGGAGCCTCCAAACCATCCCCTAAAGCTCCTGCCCTTTCCTCCAGGGATGTTGCATTCTGCCTTGCAGCCAAGCAATGTTTCTGCTTAGCCTACCAGCAGCGAATTGCTCTGTTTATATAGGCGGTCACAGATCTAAAATGGCCGTCACAATCAAGCACCTGCTGGCTGTTTGGCTCAGCCCTTAAAGTGGCAGACACAGTGCCCTGCTACAGTCAGCAATAAGAAGATCAGAGAAAGTGTGGGTCCCTTGCTAAATGGGGGAGGCAACCTACTGACAGATGATGCGGAAAAGGCTGAAGTGTTCAATGCCTTTTTCACCTCAATCAATTTAGGCAAGGTCAGGCTACTGCACCTGGCAGTACTGTTTGGGGAGGAAGTGAGCACCCATCAGTGGGAGGAAACAGGTTATGGGCTATTTAGAAAAGCTGGACAAGTCCATGGGTCTGGGCATGATGCACCAAAGGGTGCTGAGGGAGTTGGCTAATATGATTGCAGAGCTGCTGGCCATTATCTTTGAAAACTCATGGTGATTAGGAGAGGTCCTGGATGACTAGAAAGGTAAATATAATTCCCATCTTTAAAAAATGGAATGAGAAGTATCCAGGGAACTACAGGCTGGCCAGCCTCACTTCAGTCCCTTGAAAAATGAATGGAGTAGGTCCTCAAGCAAGTCATTTCTAAGGACTTGGAGAAAAAGAAGGTAATTAACAACAGTCAGCATGGATTCAACAAGGGCAAGTCATGCCTGACCAGCCTAATTGCCTTCTATGAAGAGATAACTGGCTCTGTAGATGCAGGGAGAACAGTGGACATGATATACCTGACTTTAGCAAGCCTTGTGATACGGTGTCCCACAACATTCTCATAAGCAAGCTAAGGAAGTATGGGTTGAATTAATGGACTATAAAGTAGATAGAAAACTGGTTGGATCATTGGACTCAAAAGGGTAGTAATCAATGGCTTGATGTCTAGTTTGCATCTGGTATCAAGTAGAGTGCCCAAGAGGTCAATCCTGGGGCTGGTTTTGTTCACTGTCTTCATCAATGACCTGGAAGATGGAATGCAGTGCACCCGCAGCAAGTTTACAGATGACACCAAACTGCGGGGAGAAGTTGATATGCCAGAGGCCTCAGATAGGGCTAGGATTTGGAGAAACCTCAACAAATTGGAGGATTGGACCAAAATAAATCTCATGAGGTTCAATAAGGACAAGTGTAAAGTCATGCACTTAGGACAGAACAATTCCATTTACCCCATAGGCTGGCGACCAACTGGCTAAGCAACAACTCTGCAGAAAAGGACCTGGGGGCTACAGTGCACAATAAGTGGAATATGAGCCAACAGTATGCCCTTGGTTTGAGAAAGGTTAACAGCATACTGGGCTTCATTAGTAGGAGTGTTGCCAGCAGGTCGAGGGAAGTGATTATTCTCCTCTATTTGGCCCTGTTGAGGCCACATCTGGAGTACAGTGTCCAGTTTTAGGCCCCTCAGTACAGAAAGGATGTAGACAAATTGGAGGGAGTCCAGCAGAGGGCAACAAGAATGGTTATGGGGCTGGGCTACATGACTTATGAGGAGAGGCTGAGGAAACTGGGCTTCTTTAGTCTGGAGAAGAAAAGACAGGGGGATTTAATAGCAACTTTCAACTCCCTGAAGGGTGGTTCCAAAGAGGATGGAACTATAAGGGGTGGGCAAAATGGCAGATCTGTCTGGGAGCCAGACTCCATTTCCCAGCAACTCCTGGGGACATCACTGTGGCTGGTTTCCACAGAGACACCAGGAGGGGTGGGACCATGGCAGTGTGGTGCTAGGGTTTCCATGGAGACTGGCCCAAGCAGCTTTGGCAGGGCACACAGCTGGGAGGGGAGCTGCTTTGGGGCTGGGGCCTGGATTTTGCAGCAGTGACAAAATGGTTTGAAGCCAGGGCAGAGCCGTGATCTGCTGTCTGCATGCATGAGTCCTCATAAATCTTGTCTCTGAGGCCTCTGGTATTTTTTGTTGCCCTGCACTAGACTCTTTTCAAACTGTCCATGTCCTTCTTGAAGTGGGGGGCCAAAAATGGGACACAGTACTCAGGGTTAGAAGTACTCACAAGTGCTGAAGAGCGAAGAAGAATTGCTTCCTTTGATTTGCAAGTGACTTGCCTGTTAATACTAGGGGTGTGCGAAGTGGGCTGTATTCAATTTGGATTCAGATTCAGATTTGGCCCAATTCAAGGGACAGTGATTCAATTAGTTGATTTGGATCATGATTCCGATTCGATTCAGATGAATCTGAAGATTTGATGCTGATTCGGAGAATCAGCGATTCGGCCATAGACACAGCTTTAAATGCTTTTTCTACATTGAGGTACCAGGCATGGCTCATCAACGCTGAGATGATGGGGTGGATGGATCATCCAACAGGAGCATGGGGGGACCCCCCCGCGCTCCCGTGAAATGCTCCATCTGCCCCATCATCTCAGCATTCATGAACCACCTGGTACCTTGAGGTATGTAGAAAAAACATATAAAGCTGTGGCTATGTCTGAATCATCAAATCTTGCCGAATCTCTCCAAGTCGATTCAGAGGGTTCTGATTCAATTTGGGGAGCTTAAAGGGTCTCCCAATTCAATTCAGATTTGGAGATTTGGCTGCCGAAGCAGGCTGAATCTCTGCCAAATAGAATCAGCGACTGAAGCTTCGCACAGGCCTAGTTAATACAACTCAGTATGCTGTTGGCATTTTTTAAACAAGAGCACACTGTTGTCTTATATTCAGCTTATTCTGTTTGGTACCTGCAAAGAACAGACATTTTAAGATTACGCTGGCTTGATGTAACTCGAATTTTGTTATGCTGTTCTGTTGTGTCAGTGTTTTTGCCTAAACCTAGCCTGTTTGACTTCATGAATATATTTATACTGTGTGCTTATCCAATATGACAGAGTACATCCATCAGTATAATCTGAACCTGAAATTATGCAGATTCACAAGTTTTATAAAATCATATATAAAATTTGACTTTGTCTTTTTACATGCTGATTTTTAAAGAATATATTTGTTACAGAAATACAAGGAAAACACACAAAAGCTTTCAAAGATACTAAAGGTGAAACTTGCTGGCCTGAAACATGGTTTTAAATTGGCTGGAAAATGTTCAACGGAAATTCTCATCAGAAAATCTCCATTAGTCTGAGGGACAGGGTCAATTTCAGCACATTTCTTGTATAGTAAAATATATGGAGAAAAAAAATTGCAGTTGCCAAAAAGTTCCATGACCTTATCAAATCACAAGGTTCTCAGTTTTGTTCAAAGTGACTGCTTGCTTTGGAATTGAATTTATTATAATAAAACATCAGCAAGGAAGGGCTATGGCTTCCTTTATACCACTGTGTGACAGAGTAGTTCTGGCTATGATCTATCGCCAGGTAAATAGATTCATAATAAGTCAGTAAAAGTGAAGAAAAGCTCTGGAAACCTGAAACGTTAAAAAAGTAAACACCAAAATGAAATGTTTCCAATATATCAAAAGGAAACATTTTGAGATTGCTATTTTGTGAAAATTTTGGAGATTTCAACTTTTTGTTGCGATTCAGAATGAGTGTTTCTTTTTAGTTCAACATTACAGCTGTGTTTTATACAATATAGCTGTTTGTGGGTGTTTCTGAACATTCACATGTGCAAAACAGCTGTGGTAGAATCAGATATGAAAAGCAGCAAGACTTGGATGCAGCAAGACAATGAAGCTTGTGCCTAACTTTTAAGTACAAGGGTGATTCCATCTCAGTTGTAAAATACTTAACACAGGTTGAGCCTTTCTTGATTTCAGTAGGGCTTAAGGCTAAGAATGTGCTTAAACCCTTTGCTTTATAGAGATGGCAATAAACATGCTAACATGCAAAATTAGGCATATGCTTCAATGCCTTTCTGAATTGGAGACTGACTAAGACCTGCTCAAGGAAGCCAACACTAAAACACTGTGTGTGTGTGTGTGTGTGTGTGTGTGTGTGTGTGTGTGT
>NW_017729022.1:31029867-31036713 GCF_001723915.1 Gavialis gangeticus | reverse complement strand
GTGTGTGTGTGTTACTAAAATGAAAGGGAAGATGCACAGCAGTGATCTGGGATTTTCCCTTCCTTCTTTTCTCCTTGCAATGTTTTCTTTATTCATCCACAGTAGAACAGGAGCATCAGCCACAGCTTGAAAATGTATTCGTATGTAGGGCTTAAATTACTAGGAATATTTATTGTGGTTTGACGGACCATAAATCATGTGTGCTTGAAAGCAAAATGCACAGGTAACCACTACCAGGGGCAAATTCATCCCTGATATATCAGATAACACAATTATATGTAGGATGCTTTTGACTCTTACTCCTTTATTAAGTGAGGATTTTATATAGAACAGATTGAGTAGAATTTTTAAATTTCAGGAACGAAACTATGGTGCCTAGCTCAACAACTGAAGCACTTTGTAGTTGGTACTGATAGTTGGGCATCTAAGTAATAATTTAAATGGCTACTGCAAACTAATTTGTGAGACTAGTCTTGGAATTCATTGTCAGAATGAATTAATGAAAATGGCTCTCCGATTTAGTATGAACCAGTCAGTTATGATCGCCACAGAAAACAGCTGCACAGAGTACAGCCCATTCACAGAGGAAATGTTCCCTTACTCTTTTCCTTCAGGCAGGTGAGCCTTTAAGGTGTCATTCCAACAGTAATAACTGGAGTATTGTGTTCAACCTACACATCTGTTTTGAATGGACACTGCCATTCTAGATTAAACATCTTTGTTGGTGATGATACCTGAATGACATCTAAAATAGTAACTACCAATTTGCTTGTTTTATGTGTTACAGGTGTGATGGCAGATATGAGCCATTTAAATCATTCAGTCCAGATAATAATGTTCATTTCCTCTCAAAAACTATAACCATTAGAACATCAGCAGCAGGATGATGTATTCATGCCTCATGGGGAATAGGAAGTAGGCTCTATCTCCTTAGTAAGTAACACTGATGTTGAACAACATCTTTTGTATATGCAGGCCTAGATAACTTGCAACCTAGAGTCCTAACATTGAAAGCATTGGCTGAAGAAATATCTATGTTAATTTTCATTTCATCTTGGAATACCAAAGAAATTCCAGGAGCTTGGAAGAATGCTAATGTTGTTCCAGTATTTTAAAAAGGCAAGCAGAGTGATCCAGACAACTGTAAGAGGATTAACTTAACATCAGTCCTAGCAAAAAATACAAAAAGTCTGGCAACAGATTCAATAAATGAAGAATTAGAGTTAAATATAGTTAATTAAGTCAATATGGATTTACGAAAAATTGGTCTTGACAAACAAGTCTGACTCATGACATTACAGATATGATTGATAAAGGTAACTACACAGCAACGATATGCCTGGACTTTGACGTTTTTTCTTTTACTGAGTACTATAAAGCATTCTTATCTTAAAAATTAAATTATATATTATCAGTAAAGTACAAAATACATACATAACATGAAGAATTGGTTAAAAGAGGGTTTTCATGAATTGTTATTGATAGACAATTTTCACTGAATAGAGCCATTTCTAGTGGGAATTTGAAGGATCAGTAGGAAGCCTTTTACTGCTCATTATTTCATCAGTGATTTGGAAGAAAATATAAAATATTTGGGAATAAAATGCAAGATAAAGATTGCTGGAATGATAAATAATGGTGATGAATGAGGGGCTAGATTCATTAAGAGAACTTGCACATTTCAAAAACAGAGCACTATTTCCCTTCCTCTGGATATCCTTTAGATGGGGAGGAGAGGAGCTGGATGTACTCTGAGGATTCAAGTGAGATAGACAAATAATACATGTTTTCTGAATTGCTTCAGAGCTTAGACATGAGCCAGGTGCCTTGCTACTTGCTCTGTCATGATATAGTTCATTATGTTTATGCCCAGTGCCTACAGTCCCTTGGCACCTAAGTTTAGCTAGTGAAAACTTAGGGGTAAGGGGACTGTAGGAACTTCCACAGTTCAGCATAAATTTTGTAATTTATGTAGAGGGCATCTAGAGAATTGCCTCTATTTGATATTAAATACACCAAACTGACTTGTTAAAGGATTAAACGCATTAACATAACTAATTAAGAAGGGAATGAAGAAATGAAAGAATTCTTCCATCTTAACTCTTGCAGCCTTCTTCCATCTATAGATTTGCTTGGCTAAATCCACTGTGTTTATGGAAATTAAGGAGTCAATAGTACAGCCAACAGTGGGAAAAGGTTATTAAACTAGTAAATGAAGGAACAGCACAGAAAGTGAGAACACCATACAAATAAAATTCTGTATCTCAGGAGAGGACCCATAATATATTGACATGTTTGTAGCACTCTGCTTAGCTATAAGCACCTGCTTTATAGTACATGCCTTGCTATAAAAGGCAGGTGGCTTTAGTAATGAAAATACCCACGTACGAACAGCAGGGGATTCAAGAGTCACATGTGCTCTCCCTAAAAACTTATATAGAATCTAGTACCTACCTCATATTAAATCAATTTGGTCTATGCTCCTTCCTTTTTCTCCCTCTCCCCACCAAAATGTATGTCATTCAGGCTTGCCCAGAGACAAAGATTGTCTCCATTGCTACTGTTAACAGAGTAGCTTCAGTCTTGATGTTGACAATTGAAGTCACCAGGATATAAGATTGTTGGTCATAAATAGGCAGGGATGTGACTGACAACGTGGCAGAGAGTGGCTTGTATATATTGACAATGATTATGTCATTGGACAGTAATCCATTCTATTGCACTCTGGGAGGTGTTATGTCACTTGGTAGTGTATGGCAAGTCATTTCTGATGAAGGCAGCAAGGCCATGGATCCTTCTGGCTACGTGGTCTGCACAGCTGTAGCTAGCTTCATCATCCACAGCTGCTCTATATGTGTTTCTTGTAGAAGGATTGCATGGTTTCATTTTTCTGGTGAAACATTCCAGCACTGATTGCTTAAGCAAGGTATTGCCTTCAACATTAAGTTGAAGAACAGTCAGATTTTCCTCTCATACATACACAGGTGAGAATGCTCTGGTTCATCCCTTAGTAGTATATCAGAATTGAAAAAATTGAAAGTCTGATTGCATTGGTAGTGACTTTTAGTTTCATATTACTGCTACTCACAGGACACACTGCAAGAAGGAAGTTGGCTACTGTCCCAGCCAATGCACCCCCAAAGGTAATAACTGCATATAAATTTTCTCTTATGACTATTTCATCAGCTCCTAATAGCTGGGACAAGGAGAAAGAGGGCAGATGTAGCATGATATGAAGTGTAATACTTGCAGTTGGATGTCCTATGTGGACCTTCTTCTCCTTGCACTTTCTACACTGAAATCTAATGTAACAAAGATGAGAAGCACACCTGGGGCATATGTCATGATCTATCAGAAATTCCATGGGGCAGAAACAGCTTAGCTGACAAGGTAAAAAAGGGTTAGGGGAACAGCTTTTTATAAATGTGGGTTTTGAACAAATCTTTATGTTATCCATTTGAAAAGTCTTTTGGTCACTATTGTTGTTCTTTCTTCTTTTTTTTTGCCCCAAACAACATTTTTTCCCACAGATGTATCTTTTCCCCTCTCCTCAAAATTCAGTTTTTCATACATAGATCCCAATTATTTTGGTTCAGATACCCTGTCATTGTGCTCCATGGGACTCCATGGTTACCTTTTGTCCCCATCTTCCCCCGCAAAAGTTAGACTACTCAACCATACTACATCTGCAATGTCACAGAAAATGGCAAGGGCCACAAAGATCTTATTATGGGATGACAGTATGAGCCGGGCCTGATTAACCGTTTAGTGAGCCCTAGGCAAAAGTAGTGGGCCCCTACTTAATACTGTATATTTATATTACTTTTTTCACTCAATAAATATAATATGTAAATAAGCACAACTGGGCCCCTTCTTCATTTAGGGCCTAGTTTGCCTATGTGTTCAAAGATTTCATAGACCTTAGGGTTGGAAGGGACCTTGGAAGATCATCAAGTCCAGCCCCCTGCCCGAGGGGCAGGAAGTCATCTAGGGTCAAAGGATCCCAGCATGATACATGTTCAATTGAATCTTAAAGAAATCCAAAGTAGGTGCTTGCACCACCTCTGGTGGCAGTCGGTTCCAGGTCTTGGGGGCTCAGACTGTAAAGAAGTTCTTCCTTATGTCCAGCTTGAAACAATCTTGCAGGAGTTTGTGACTGTTTGACCTTGTCATCCCATGGGGTGCTCTGGTGAACAGGCGTTCCCCCAGATCTTGATGTACACCCCTTATATACTTATAGGCAGCCACCAGGTCCCCCCGAGCCTGCGCTTTTCCAGGCTGAACAGGCCTGTAGCTCTCAGCCTCTCATCATAAGGTCTGTTTTCCTGCCCTCTGATCATGCGCGTGGCTCTCCTCTGCACCCTCTCAAGCTTTTCCACATCCTTTTTAAACTGTGGAGCCCAGAATTGGACGCAGTACTCCAGCTGTGGCCTCACCAAGGCCCACTACAGTGGGAGGATGACGTGTTAATCTGTCCCTGAATATGAGGAGACAATTGCAACATTTTTAAAAGACTTAATTGATTCTGATGAAGTAGAGCTTGCTGTACATTTATTTGAACTAAACTCAAGAGCAGCAGCTATATGTGCTAAATGCATAACTGTAATTTAGCATATAGTAGGTTGGATTAGTCTCTCATTAATAAAATCTTATCCAAATCAGTGATCTTACTTATCATTTGGCCACTTACAGAATGAATTTGGCAGGTTAAAAATTAATTCTCACTGAGTCTTCCTTGGTACTAATAGTGGAATCAATGCTTTGAAGACTTAAATGTGGGGAAAAACAGAAAGATCTGTTGAAGTCAAGCAGGGACATAGAGCTCCTTTACCCATGCCTCCATTAGTTCTGAATAACGGAAGGAGGGAGAGAGAAATAATGGAATCAGAAGAGACCTTATGATAGGAGCTAATGGAAAGCAAGCTGTGTGACCTGTGTCTATTGAGAGGTAATTGAAGCAAATCTCTAGGCTGAGGTTTTGTAACATTTCATTTGCACATCGAAGGTTGTTTTCTAGTTGTCTTAAAAAAAATCAAACCACTGTATTGAGCTGTGACATAGTTCACTTCATCTACAGATCTCAATACACTTTAGAATAAAGAGTGTCATTAAATAGGTATTACAATGGGAAACATGACAGGGTAGAATGAAAGGTAAGACAGAAAGTCCCAGGTCCTGCAGCAAGTCAGTTCCAGATTTAGGTATGGAACCCATGTCTTTTGACTCCCTTCTACTGCTTCTGATTCCATTCTGTTACTGTATTTACCGGGCCATAATGCTTTGTTACCTCCATAATAGCTGAAAATAGTTTGCCAATGATGAAGAAATATATAAAAGAACAGGATTGGAGGAGAATTTGAAGTATGCAACCTCCAACATGAATGAAAATTAAAAAGCTTTATTGCCAACATTAGTTTCTGTTTAAAATAAAAAAAGGAAAATGCCTGGAACCCACTTGCTGTCTCATGTATCAAAATAACCAGTGGAGAAAAGGTCACCAATCTAATTCTTCATTCAGGCACAGAGAACATTAAAATGTAAGATGCAATGTGAGATATCGTATATAATAATTAGGAAGTAATTATGTCCATATATTTTCCTATAGATTAAGTGACTTTAGACACTATCTGTGCTTCCACTTTAAGAAATGACAGTGGACAGTGTTCCTATGGTTACTGGGAGGTAGCGTTTACAAATCTCGCTAAAGACTATACAAGGAGCAAGAATCAGTGCAGCTGAAATTGCTGGTTTTTAAAGTCACTTTGGACCACAGTATTTATCAGTTACCTTGATGCTGAAGATTTTGCATCTAATCAGTGACAATGTGACTAATTAAACATTTTACATGAGTCATACAGTTTAATTAATTTTGTCAGCTTTTATCTTTTTTTCCCCAAAGGTTTGAGATTTAAGATATGTCAAAAGCATCAAGAGGATTTTAATACAGCAAACAAGTCTTACCTTAAAAGAAAATAGCTAGAAATAAAGCTTACTGTAGGTTGCTGACAGTAGTGTTAGCATCAGATCAAGACTTTGAGGTAGTTATCCCCATCTGAAAATAGATTTTGCTGAAGTATTATCACGCAGAGTGTGCTTAAATTATTTTCTGAATTTACAGAAACCTTTTTTTATCTTGGAAAAATTTCCACTGGGAAGGAATTGTTATTCCGCTAGAAATTTTAATTCAGAGTCAGATTGTAATTCCATTACTTTAAGCATAATAAGTTCCTAAGCTCCTAGGCTACCTGATTTGGGGGAACTATATCTTTTGCCTATGTTGATGCATTACATAGACTACAGGATCAAGGAACCATGTTGATTAACAAGCTTTTTTGGGTGTATCTAGATGAAACAGGGGCCCTAAATTGAAGTGGTGGGTTTTAAAAAACACCCCTTCAATTTAGGACTGATTAAACCCTCATGTTGTGCACATACCCTGATGACTTACCTGTCTCTCTGGCAGGGAGGGGAGGGCAAGCCGCCAGCAGGCAGAATGGGGGCTGGTGCTTCCCTCCATGGCAGCACCCGCCTTTAGGCACCCAGCTCTAGCAGTCCTGGGGGACACTGCAGCCATGGAGGGAAGCACTGGGCTCCTATGCAGGCCAGGCAGGCTCTGGGGTGTAGGGGGAAGGTGTGGAGATCAGGCTTTCCATTCCTCTTGGGAGGAACCTGCATTCCCAGGCTGCTGTCAAGCTGCCTGCAAGCAATGAGAGACCTGGGACCAAATCCCCTTAATACATGGGAGAAGAGGCTTGAACCTAGGTCTTCCATGTGCTGGACAAATGTTCCAAATATTACACCAATGGTATGCATCACCACAAATAGTTCGGAGATGAATTCAGATCT
>NW_017729022.1:31023119-31024867 GCF_001723915.1 Gavialis gangeticus | reverse complement strand
AGGCAGAATGGGGGCTGGTGCTTCCCTCCATGGCAGCACCCGCCTTTAGGCACCCAGCTCTAGCAGTCCTGGGGGACACTGCAGCCATGGAGGGAAGCACTGGGCTCCTATGCAGGCCAGGCAGGCTCTGGGGTGTAGGGGGAAGGTGTGGAGATCAGGCTTTCCATTCCTCTTGGGAGGAACCTGCATTCCCAGGCTGCTGTCAAGCTGCCTGCAAGCAATGAGAGACCTGGGACCAAATCCCCTTAATACATGGGAGAAGAGGCTTGAACCTAGGTCTTCCATGTGCTGGACAAATGTTCCAAATATTACACCAATGGTATGCATCACCACAAATAGTTCGGAGATGAATTCAGATCTATTAGGGTGATTTGGTAATGGGTTTTGATGGCATAATGGTTGGGGCCTCTTCAGGTCTGTGAGTGGAGCTTGAGCACTTCAAAGAGCAATTTGAATCAGAAAGGTACCTAGGCAGGAATCAGGTATGCAAGTGGCTGCTCCAGATTGGTTCTGAACATGCCCATGAGCTGGACTGGAGTTAATGAAATCCAAAATGGAGGCACAGACTGGATTAGATGTACAATGGGTGCTTCTAAAAGAGAAGCTTACTGTGGGGTATGCTAATTAGCTTCACAGTAAATGTTTTGGCATCCATACATGCAGGGCTATTAGGATGGAGTAAACTAATAAACTCCACAGCAGTGTAGTACTTGTAAATACAGGTAATACCTTGCAGTAGAGTTTTTTAGTCCACCGCAGCACATGTGCAGAAGCTGACCTGGCTGGCTGGGGTATAAGTGTGCCTCCTTCCCCAGCCAGTCCCTCCACAGTTTACTGAGTCCCATCAGAGCAGCCCTGGGCTAGTGAGGCCATTCTTCACTCTTCCCCTTGGCAGTTGACAAGAAACTCAGGCCAAAAGAAGAGCAAGGAGAAGGGAACATGACTCCTTATTCCAGTGAGGAGGGCATGTCCTTGAGAGGAAAGGAGCTTGGGAAAAATATCACCTGAGGCCTGTCATTCTGGTGCTCCCTACAAATCTTCACCCAGGACTGGTGCACTGCACATCCACTCCTAGCTATGGTACTTCTACAAAGGCAGGCTGCCTTTGGTTTGTTCCCTTAAGAGCCTCTGACTCATATTTTTGTCTGTTCAGTGGCCAAATGTAATAGTTCATTCTCTACCCTTGATGATTAGAGCATTCTCTGGAGGAGTGGGGTTTACGGGTTTGAGCCCCTTGAAGGTGAATAGGACGGGTCTAGAATCCAGGACTCCCACATTTTGGGTGGATGCTCTAACCACTAGTCCACTGGACAAAAGATGAACATCACTGACCTCCTTAATCACCTATCTTAAGAAAAACCAATAAACAGCAATCTGAAAAAAACAACTGTGTTTAGTGAATCACAGGTGAATGGATTTACCTACTTGAAAGTTTGAGAGGGAAAAGAGTTCAGGCACACCTCTGTGTTTTAGCATTTTGTACTAAGGTACTCTTTAACTGCGTACAAGCTTTCTGAATTTCCCTTTGGAGAATGGCAACTCACCATCCTTTCTATGGAGTATCTCAAGATAAAATTGTTCTTAGGTATGTTTGAAGTCTCTCCATTCACTATGGCAATGCTAGATGCTTAACCCAGTAGCATCCAAATACATTTGGTATGTGCCTCTTTTGAGAAGATACTTGCAGGTTAGGGAGTGAGTATCTAGGTTTAGAATCATAGAATCAATGAGTCAGAAGGGACCTAGAC
>NW_017729022.1:31016310-31020551 GCF_001723915.1 Gavialis gangeticus | reverse complement strand
TGGAGACCATCACGCCCCAGGATGCCCTCTGCTCTGAAGTGCGTGTCGTGGTGCAGGAAGCCAAATCTGGCGTGACGACACCAACTCCGGAGGCACCAGTTCACCTCTCAGATGCAGGTGCTCTGCCACTGATGGCCTCCACTAACCGGAAGGAGGGACGAAAAGACCACCTGGGCCCCCAACTCTCTAAGCTTGACCCCCAGAACCACGTAGTCATCCATGATCTGGTCTGGATTATTCCGGGCCACATCATTAGTTCCCATGTAGATGAGGACCATAGGATAGTAGTCAGAAGGCCAGATGAGTTCAGTGATCTTCTTTGTGACGTCCTCAATCTTGGCTCCTGGGAGACAGTACACCTCTCTCACATTGCGGTCCGTGCAGCGGATGGGTCCCTCCATTCCTCTGAGGAGGGAGTCTCCTATGATAACCCAATGTCTCTTCCTCTGGATCACTGGATGATGATCAGGAGGTACGGATGCCGGCTTGTTGGTTGAGAGCGTGGCTTCCTCCCTTCCTCCTTCCTCACGCCCAGTCTCCTCCAGTGCTGCCAGGGCCACATACCTGTTCCCCAGTTCTACTGGGGTGACACACACTTTTAGGCACACACTTAGACAGTTGGAATCCAAACTGTAGTTGGTTTTTTGTTCACATAGATAAAAGGAAGTCTGTGCTACATATTAGTGATAAAAGAACCTCCAAAAGTTAGGCTGGCACAAGCATTTGCTCTATGATTTTCACTGAGTCACAGATGAAGGCATCATTATGGTTGTCTAGTCTGACCTCATGCGTAACACAGGGCATGTAAACTTTTTCCTAGTGATTTCTACATCTAAGCCGTAACTTATGTATGAGCTATACCAGAAAGATATTCAGTCTTGATTTTAAAATGGCATTCATACTGTATTTCATTTTATATCACATGTATTTATTCCACCTTCTCTGTTCCTTTTAACATAGAATTTTTCTATCCATTTTTTAATTCTGATCTATTTTTCACTCCAACAGAATTTTTCCCTTTATCCCCCTCTGGCTATTGAAGAGAAAAAAAAGAAACAGACCATACCTCAGCAGAATGTTAGCTTTCCAGGTGAAATGTCAAGCCCATGATGTTTGAGTGGGTTTTGAAATTAGGCAAAAGTGAGTTTGGCTGTGCCTATATTTTAGCACTGATTGACTGCTGAGTTCAAAATTCATTTACTGGACTTCTGTGAGATGGATGGCTGGCAATGCACATTTCTCTTTCTAAAGTTCTTCAGGCAGACACTTCTCAGGAAATTCAGTGGCTTCATATTCTTTCAATCTTGGCTACACAACTGGAGACTAGTTTCTGAACAGTTATTTTTGGACCAACTGTGAATTTACACTGTCATTTAAAACAGACAGCTGAGTGACATTAACTGTGAACATTGACCATGGACATTCAATAAAGTCTCAAGCTGTTATAGAGCACAAAATCTCTTTTCTAGCTCATACATTCTCATAAATCTCAAGTGCCAGTGAAAGGCAGCATTCAATCAGTACAATAAAGCTGACTCTCCTGGCACAGCTGGAAAAAAAAAACCCACACAGGACAAAAACCATATGTAAATACAATAATTGAGGCCTATGAATTCAAATAAATTCATTTAAACTCTCTTGCAAAATTCCTAACAAGTTTATTGTCCAAAGTAGATATAATTTTGTATCTGTTTCACAAAATGTTCAGGGCATGTCTGACAGCAACATGTCTTTTATTAAAAAGCAAATTATCAGGCTATTGTCTTCTGTTAAAAAGCAGATGGTCCTTTGGAGAGCTCTACAGTAACTGAGGTCCAGAGTCTGATACCTAAACTTTCAATGGGGCTACTGAAACAGTACTACTACAGATTCTGCCACCATTACTGATGTTGAAAAGTGGTTTCCTTTGCATAGTGATGTTAAAACTAGGGGACCAGAACCTCAACTAGGATAAAACTGGATGAGCTTCACTGATTTAAATTTTTGCATTAAAAAAATTGTCTAATTTTATCCCAACTAAATACTTGTTCCGTTAAAAGATATTGCACTAAGAAATCCTTGCCACTTGATTAAATGAAGCAATTCTGCTCTACACCAACTTAGGATCTCTCCCAGTGAGAGAAACTGCCACAGAAGAAACAACAAAGCATAAGAAAAAATGGCAATGTTTGTTAGTGAAGTGTGATTCAGATTTTTTTGTTTTCTTTTATGCAGGAAACATTAAGAGAGCACAAAGTTATCAAGGCATAATATCTAAACTTTATGCATAACATTTATCCTATACCAACTGATGCATAATTAAAACTTCTCTTTGCCTCTCATCAGATATTTTAAATAAAATATTTTCAGATTTTTTGGGAAAGAAAAGAAAACAGAATGCTTGAAATCACAATTGTGGTCATGGAGAAAACAATATAGTGTATATCCTCAACATTTTTATATTGAGGGGGGACCAAAAATGGCATCAGAATTCCCAACTATTTTTCAAGAGTAGAGTTGTAAGGACTCATCCTTATTCAAACTCAGCTGGCGACCAGAAAGCATTCTCCACTACTCTGGCCATGACACAGAGAACAGACAAGGCCAGTAAAAGTTAGATTTGTCCCAAGAGGTTTCAGTTTGGAACTACTGAAACTTCTGGCTAAGGACTGGGAACTTCTGTATGGAGCCAGTTGGTCCCCCACGCTTGACCTCTGTTTAAAGGATAAAGATATAGTAAAATACAAAGATGTACAGAAGGAGGCGAGTTGCTACTCTTTGTTAACTGGAACTAGGATCACTCCTTTTGAGTTTTGTTCTCTGTTTTCCCATGCATTTAAATTCTTTTTAAAAAATGGCAGTTATATGCAGTGTTGAAAACCCTCCAAAACTGAGAATGGTTATTGCATTTCTTCACCTGCTATCCATTAATATTTAATCTACACATGGATAAAATGTCAGCTGAGCTGTCCAAAAACATCTGGATGTTATGGTACCTAACAAATCTAATAGCCACAGCTAATGAGCCTAAAGATGGGGAATGCATTATGAGGTTGCTGTTACAGCCTTCAGCCAATGAATATAAATAGGTTTTCGTTGATCTTTTGTCCTACTAAAATGTAATCCAGTTTATTGAACTGGTGAATTGCATTAACCATTTTGACATTATTTCCTTATAAATCTAACATGGTGTCCTTGTTCTGTTCTTCATCGGCACATAACACTAGCCAAAAGGAAAGGACAAAAACTCTCAGTATGTATTGGTTCCAAATCACTGAGACTGTTCATTTAAATAGGAAAGAAATCCATGCATTGGGGAGGGGGAAGGGAGAGAGAATGACTTGCAGAAGCCATACTTCATATTCAGCAATGCATCCATCATAGAGTTAAATGTATAAATGAATGAAATTTTTAAATTAATACAGGATATTATTTTATTCAATAAGAATATTTAAGAATAATATGAAACTTGAGCAGTTAAATTCTTGATTAAGGAATCGCCAAATGAATAGTTACCTTTATAACCTTTACTCTGCCCTTTATACGTATATGTATACATCATGGCCATTCTTTATATAAATTATCTATCTATCTAACTATCTATCCATCTATCTATCTATATTTATATCTATATATACATATATACATATCTATATATACATATTTATATATATATAGTAATTGGGTACAATAAAAAAGCCGTTCTAATTTAGTATGCACCTATATGTACATTTTAAATGTATCCATTTGAAAAAACACATAATCTATTTAATAAATATTAATAAATATTATAGTGTTATTTTTTAAATGAAGGCTGGCGGTTCAAGCCAGGTTCCCAGTATCCATATACTTGTTATACTAATGCTGTTTCTTTTTCATTTTGCAAGAAAATACATGCTTAACTTTCTAATGAGACTACTCGTATGCATATAGTTATGTAACATAATGGTATGCACAACTTATATGCATAAAGTTATGTGCATCAGTGACTACAGGATCAGAGCCTAATTCTAGGTCTAGAGTATTATATGTAACCTTTACTATTTAGATATTCTGAATTATTTTATATGTCTTTAGTTGCTTACAACACATGATTCACAAAGAGGTTTTGTTACTATCAACAGTTTTGCTACACCGATGTTCTATGTTTTCCCTTTCCTATTCAACATGCACAGAACTTCTCTCTATCTTGATCGCTGCAGTATTGTTCTTTCTGATCTTGACCCATCTCCAGTCTAAAAGCTGCTGGAAAGATCATTTTT
>NW_017729022.1:31000507-31011310 GCF_001723915.1 Gavialis gangeticus | reverse complement strand
TTTTCCTTTCCTTTCCTTTCCTACCATGTATATTTTATTTTCTGTAAGAGCTGTATTTGCCCTTATTTGTTACTGTAAGAGTCTGGATTTCGTATTTTCTCTGCAAGCAGGGTCCCTCTGAAAGTCTCCACCTTAACATTCGGACCCAGACCTTGCCCAGTGCTTGCAAGCGTGTACCTGAGGAATGTAGGTGGGATGGGGTGAGGGAATAAGGTAGAAGGAATAGTAACAAACTGAATCCAATTTCTTGTTCTGATATACAAATAGGAAATACAACATGAAGTCACAGTATTCAGAGACCCATTCCAAATGAACCAAAGTTAGAGTTCCTGGAAAATATTATTTTAATTAGTTACAGAAAATATTGACTTTTTGTAAAGATAGACACAGTGGGCATATCTACATGAGATGCTTAATGCTCAGAAGCTAATAACACTGCACAGTAGTGCATCACAACACAGACCATGTTAATATACCACTGAGTAGTATTATTAGGCTACTGCGCAGTAGCATCTCTAAAAAAGCATTTGCCAGTGCTACTGTGCAGTAATTCTAGTTATTGCACATTTATTTAGTACTTGATTATACAAGTACTAAGTAAAATATTCAGTAACTACTGCACATTAATGAGCATGTAGATGCACCCAGTAACCCCCAAAACAAAACAAGTATTGATCTTCAACTCGTCAGCTTTTCAATTTTTTTAGGAAAATAAAGGGAATCTTCCCTGAAAACCAGACATTTTCCGCAGAAAGTTTAATCAGAAAACTATCTATGGAGGTTGAGTGAGGTCCTAGATGATTGGGGAAAAGCAACTATAGTACTTATTTTAAAGAAAAGGAAAAGGAGAATCTGTGAAAAGGAGGAATTACAGATCACTCAGTGTGACTTTGATACTTGAAAGAATCATGGAGCAGAGCCTCAAGGATTCTATTGTGAAGAACCTAGAGGAGAACAAGTTGATCAGGAACAGTCCGCATGGATTATTGAGAGCAAGCCATGACTGACCAACCTGATTTTCTCCAATGGGGTGGAAGGGATGGGGAGGGGTGGTATGCCTTGACTTAAGTAAGTCTTTATTGATACTGTCATCTATTTTGACACTGTCATCCATGACATTCATATTAAGAAGCTAAGAAAATATATACTGGATGAAAGTACTATAAGGTGGAAATACAATTTGTTGGATCATCATACTCAATAAGTAATCCTCAGTGGCTCAATATCTAATTGGGTGAAGGTATCAAGTATGGCCCCTCTGGGAACTAGCTGGGCCTGGCATTGTTTAATGTCTTTATTATTTGGATGATGGGATTGAATGCATACTTATCAAATTTGCAGATGGCAACAAGTTGGGTGTAACTACAGACACTCAGGAGGGTATATCTAGGACCCAGAATGGCCTGGATAAATCAGAAAGAGGTCCATAATGAACCAGATACAATACACTAAGGTCAAGTGCAAAGTTCTTTACTTGGGACAGAATAATTGCATACAAAAATACAGACTGGGGAATGCTTGGCTGGGTTGCACTAATTCATAGATGGACCTAGGGGTTACAGTAAACTATAAACTTAGCCAATATTGCACTCTTGTTGCAAAAAAGCCAGTAGCATACTGGATTGTATTAGCAGAATTTTGCTTGCAAATCAAGGGAAGTAATTCTGCAATTTTATTCAGCACTGGTGAAGCCTCACCTGGAGTACTGTCTGGTTTTGGGCCTCACACTTCAAGAAAGATGTGAACAGACTGGAAAGTGTCCAAACGGAGCAACAAAAATGTGGGGGGGGAAGTGAAAATCATGCATTATGAGAAATAGCTTTCTTCTTGCCTAATCAAAGGGACTTCAGTCCAGGTCTGTAGAATGCAAACAACTATCAGTTGTAGAGGATATTGGTGGTTTAGGTGGTGTGCTCTTGGATATATTGGCAAAAAGTCAAGGGCTCAGAAAACTCAATAGAAATAAATAAGTGGAAGATAAGAGTCAATGATAAAGGAAATTAAAGATGATAGGTTTAAATACCTCACACCTTATTGGAGTATAATTGATCATTTTCTTCTTTAGAGTGTATTTCTGAGAAACTAAAAAGGAAAAGAGGGAAAAAGAAGTCTCTTTTACTTCTGTGAAACAAGGCCAGAGGATAGTTAGTCAATAAAACTGCCAGGGAGAGATTATTAAAAGCTGCTGGATGTGTTTTTCTGTATATACTAAGTAATTGACATATTTATTGCATCTCCATATTTAACTCTGGGTCTGTACTTTTGTACCATTTATACCAAGTCAATAGTTTTGGCAACTTAATGGCAAATCTGTTTGCTTCTGTTTTCCTCAGCTTGCATGTGCTGTCAGTACTTCTAAGGAAGAATAATTTATGCAGGAAGTGAAGAAGCTTACTGTGCCAGCCCTTGAAACAACATACTGTATCACCCTAAAAACATCAGTAATATAACCTTGAGCCTGGATCTCTTCTCTATAGTTTAACAAAATACAGAATAAACTGATGGAAGTAGAATATTTTCCCCCTCCAAAAATATAAAACTACAGACGTGCTTTTTTTATTGCTGCCTTTGAGGATCATCAAGAGATGACAATGACAGATTTTGTCTGCCATCACCAATTTCTGATTTTTCTCCCTTTCCTTCAGAGGCAACCAGCCAAACAAAACAACCAAAAAACCCCAAAAAGCAAATGAACACCCCCGAAGAAATATTAATCTAAATAGTTAATATTATTATACAAAACAAAAACACAAGGAATTATTTTTGGGGAGCCTAGGGGAATATGTGTTGCAAGAGCAATGCTTGGGGAGTCCTGATTATAGAGAAGAGTGGTATTGTTTGAGAGAGTTCTATCTGGTGCCAGCCAATGTGGTTTTGGGCCTGCTGGCATGGATAAGGGAGGGAAGAGAGGAGGATGCCTTTTACCTTGAAAAGGAACATCTGTTGCAATGGAGCTTCACTAATTTACCCCAGCTGTAGACCTGGCCCTATACAAGTTGCCTTTTGAACATGCTCTGATTGTGTTGCCTTTGTTAGATGGGTGTCTCCAATTTTTGTAAATCAGAGCTAGAAGAGATAGCAGAATACTGGATTTTCCTAATTCAGATGAGGGAGACACCTCTCTTCCCTTCCTTAAATTGCAGCAGAAGTTAAGTGAGATTTGACAAGAGAATCAGTCCTTCCCATTATTTTGTAAGAACAGTCTTCCACGAGTATTATTAAGTAGTAAGAATATTAAACTATTCTAGAGCATTGTTTTTAAAACCTTTCTAAAGTAATAGCTTCAGTCTATCTCTATGTCTGCTTCTTCCTTTTCAGAATGATTTGTACAATACTGCAAATTGTACATATTTATTTTGTCTTCAGCTTTTGCTAGTTTGAAATTAACATTGGGACGTTTCAAAGATGTGATGTCTTTTTCAGATGTTTAAATTATAGTAATTACAACAGCTTCTCACTGCTTGTTACTCTTTGGTCCTTTTTTAATATCTGTGTTGTTTACATGACAGAAAATTTGCTCATAACAGTAAAAAATACACCTTAAAAGGGATAATACACACTGCTTTTTTAGCATTTTGTTGCCTGTATATTACCGTTTTGGATACTGTACTCTTGTTAAATTCTGCAGTGCAACATACGGATAATTTCTTTGTATTTCAATTGCATTCACTATCAAATAACCAGTGGCATTGCTGCCAGAGACGGTTGCCACCTGGTCATAGAACTATAAGAATCTCCTTTGCATTTCTAATGTGACCTGGTTTATCTCTTATTGTCAGTATGAGCAATATTCTTTTTGATCTTGCTTTTAAGTAATCTTTTCTGTGTCTTTGTTTCAAGGGTTAATTACTTCTCAGAAGTTGTATAACATACAGTAAAGCTAACTTACTCCTTTTTTATAAGCTATTCCCAGAATGTGATTTGAGACCAGATAACAGTTGCCTGAACACATTTATTCTGGGTAGAAAGCAGAGGTGTGGAAGAAAATGTTAGAATGAGCACGGAGTCTAATTTGAGATAACCACCATTCACTTAATACCTACCTGCCTCCCTGAAATGTTATCCCAAGATGTGCTTTTTCAAAGCTTAGAGAATGACCGCCTGGCACTGGTGAGTCAGTGTTTCTGGTATTGTAAATTTCTACCTGAAAATACTGTACTGTTTCCTATAGACTAAGCTTCTTTGAGTAAAACTAAGGTAAGTATGTCATATATCCAAGGCCGATAGCTGAAATGTAGTTTACTTCTAGAGTCAGGGAGGTTTAGGCATCTAAAAGTACTTGGGCACCTAAATCCCACTGTAATTTCACAGTTGCAGTGGGACCTAGGTGGCTAAACACCTTAAATTTCTGGGCCTGCATGGCCAGGTATTCAGCTGAAAATGCTTATATATAGGACTTAAGTGGTGCAGGGGCCTTGTACTGGCTGTCACACACAATGTTGTACAAAATGCTTCTGTTAAGTGGAATATGGAAGGCTAAAATAAACATAAGCAAAGATAGGCAATTAGTAGGGCTGTGCAAAGCTTCAGTCCTTGACTCGATTTGGCGGAAATTCGGCCCAATTCAGTGGCCAAATCTCTGAATCGGAATCAAAGCAGGAGACCCTTTAATCTCTCTGAATCGAATTGGAACCCTCTGAATTGATTTGAAGAGATTCGGAAAGATTTGGCGATTTAGACATAGACACAGGTTTAAATGTTTTTTCTACATACCTCAAGGTACCAGGCAGCTTATGAATGCTGGAATGGTGAGGTGGATGGAGCATCCCACAGGAGCATGGGGGGCTCCCCAGTGTGCTTGATAGTGGACCAGAAGTACTTCCAGTTCAGTTCTGGGTTCATCAGGGAGCACGCAGGGGCCCCTCCTGCCCCCCTGGTTCAGCAACTGGTGACTCCTGGGTCTGAGGGGGCACCCGGGGTTCCCCCGTGGCCGATCACTAAGCTGGGTGGAGGCATGGGGGGCCCCCAGCACACTTCCTGGTAGACCCTGAAGTGGACTGGAAGTACTTCCGATCCACTTCTGGATTTGCTGCTGAGCACACAGGGCCCCCCACACTCCTGTGGGATGCTCCATCTGCCCCAGCATTGCAGTGTTCATGAGCTGCACCTGGTACCTTGAGGTATGTAGAAAAAACATTTAAAGCTGTGTCTATGGCTGAAACACTGAATCTCTGAATCAGCATCAGATCTTCAGATTCAGATTTGGCAGAATCGAATCGGGGACAGTGATCTGAATCAACAAATCAAATTGCTGTCTCTGATTTGGGGCAAATCCAAATCCGAATTGAATATGGCCCATTTCACACACCCCTAGTGGTCAGCCTCGTTAGTCTGAAGTCAGACGGAAGGTAGGGTAGAGTTGCACTTTGTGTTTAGTTAGTCTATAAGGTGCAACTCTATTCTACCTTCTGCCTAACACATACATGCCTTAGCATAGGAATGCTAGAGATTGGAATGAGTGTAGAAAGGCCTCTTTTCCCATAGTATAATCGGTGGGACAAATATAAGGAGGGTCTAGGTACTGGGAGGTACAGTGCTGCAGAGATGAGGGAGTGCAGACTGCAGATTCCATACCTTCAAAAGGTTCAGTGAAAGATGACACGTTTTATAGCCTCCCATCAGTATGGAAATAATTTTGAGTACTGCAGTGTATTCTTTTTTATAGACATCCTACTGAAGTCAGTACTAGTTTTTTCATTAATGTTAAGTCTATAATGGCTTTCAATGCACCGCTCAGGAGCACAGGGTGATCTTCATTCTCTAGCCTTGAACAGCTGTTCACTCCATATTGTAGCCCAACATTGTTGTTATTTTTTTAAAATTTAGTTTGTCGATATATTATTTCTTAAATACTGCCAACTTAATGTATCATGAATGCTGTACAAAAATGTAATCATAAGATAATTAAATAAAACCATTCTCCCAAGGGTCTTGAGACAAATCACAATAATTAACTGAATGGATTGAAAGATACTAATCCAAGAAGGAAGCTTTGTTGAATAGGATGGATTGCCTTTAAATTGAAACATTGTATTCAAGTTAAAGACAATCACAGGGGAATCCAGCAGATATATCAAAGGAACAAATTAATCAGAAGTTAGACCAAATACACTTTGCACAAAAAATTGTGTAAATTAGATTGGCACCCCACAACTAGGAGACTAGCAACTTTTGGATATCCAGGCAACAGTGTTGCTAAGAGCACATTTTTATTACCTGCACTTTGCAAGACAGAAGGATCTTATTCTCTTATGTTTAAGACTTTGCTGATCTTGGATTACTGCAATGTGTTCTAGATGTATCTAAACATTAAGGTTTTTCCTTGTTAGAAATAACTTTTATCTTTTACCTTTCAATTTTGTCTATTCCTAACTTGACCTTCTGTGGAGAGCAGTTCCTTTTTCCTTCATACCAGTGATAGTTTTTGTAACCCTGATAATTTTCATCTAGTAACTCTCCATGTTAGGGGAAAAACAAAATTACCGATTTTAAGTTCTTTTTCCCACTGCAATTTCTCCAACAGTGCTTGTATGGCAGCAATTTCATGGACCACAGCCTTCCAGGGGTGTAACAAAATCTATATAACAATGTGTATTGAGTTTCCATCAAGTTGTAGGTCATTGCCATGTATGAATGGATTTAGTCTTGAAATCTCTCTAAGGTGCAGGTAAGTGTTGACTTCCCCATAATCCAGATAAGGGAAAAGTCCTGAATTAGTGACAAAACCAATCATAGAAGACAGGCTTCTAGGTGTCAAGAAACTTGTGATTTTAATTACAAGGTCACCAACCCTACCGTATTGTATTGTTCACTCCCCTTTCAGGTGAACAGTTATGAATCTACAAGAGACAGCAGTGTTGTTATATAATTTGTGGGGGGAAAATAAAGAGCATGTGTGTGTATGCATAAATATGCTTCTAAGATGGTTCTCTCCTACATACTTCTTTTTTTGGATCTCATTTGACATCCTTTATAACCTAATATATTTTATAGCACTTGCAATGATACTGACTAATAAAACATGAAATCATTGTGTTTGAGTCTAAATGATAATTTTGAAATATTGATCTTTGGGGTTTACTAACTGATGCTTACAAAATTAATTCAGGATTTCTCATCCTCTTTTATTTTTGTAAGAGCCATAGTGATTCTGAGTCTTTCCATTTTACTTTTGCCTTTTATTTTATGAAAAATTTGACAACCCATTCACACAGTTAAGGAAACTGTTGATTTCATAAAGAATTCATTAAAATAATCTTATGTTGCTTTTGACAGCACCAAGTTGACATTTTTGCTTATCAGTGATATGTAATTGGGCTATAATGGCAAAAAGTAGATTCCTGAAATCAATTTTTAAATAATAATGCTAAAAGTTTGAAAGCTAATGTGTTTGTTACACATGAACTCTACAAGCTCTTAAGTAATTGTTTCTTTCCCGGGCCTCTCAAACTTCTGCAGTAATGGCTACTTGACAAATCCAGTGCAAACACTGAACAGGAAGTGTTAAAGAGCTTTAGTGAGAGTCTGAAGTACTTATGTTCTTCAGCTTTTTAGTATGCTTTGATTATTTTTTCTCTTAACAAATAGACAGTTTTCCTGTTAAGATTTAATTACTTCATGCCTGGAAATCAGCAGCTGAAGAAAATGATAATCCTCTAGAAGATTTAAATGTGCCCTTAGATATGTTGGGAATATTCTCAAATGCAGCATAGATATCAACTATGTTTAAACAGCTGATGTTCAAACAAATCCTTGATATTCAAATGCTGTATACAGAATGCTACAAAAACAAATTGGATTCGATCTAATCTCCGCATACAAGCCTGAGCTGAACTTTTACATGAAAATGTGGTTTTCTAATAATATAGAGAAATAGAGACAAAAGGGAAAACAACATTTTGCATTTTCCCACTGAGGAATTCATGATATTGTGCTGCACAAAGTTCAGTGCTTTCACTACAAGGAGTTTCACCATGGGGATCAGCCTGATGAAGAAGATAGTGAAAAACACAGAGCAGAAAATGTGAAGCTGTGGGAAATGAGTAAAATACATATTGTTTCTCATACTAATGTTGTGAATAAGTAAACAAGGAAGCAACATATACACAGGTTTTTTATTGGTAAAGATAACAAAATAGACAAAAATGAAAATCCTGTAAAGTCTGATTAAATATCGATGCAGATTTTATAATTGGACATAAATGATCAGTTAAAAAATTACTTCTTTCTGGAATGTAGAATGGAATTAGATAAACCAGCATTGGACATGTACAGGCGAAGCTACACTAGTTAAGCTGCACACAGAACAGGACAGGAAGATCAGAGCAGACCGGTTTTAGGCCACCTTTACAACCTCTTGGTCTTGGGTTCAACCCTCCTATAACATTTAGAACAGCTTCAGAGTTCCCAACAAACCCACATTATTGGTACTAATTAGGCTCTTTTAATTGAAAATGGTTCTGTGTGCTGGGAAGTTGGAAAACAAAAAGTTAGTATGCCAGGTCTACTCCCTCTAGGCCAATATATAGGTATCTGATTAAACCAATTTTGTTTTATTAGTTGAAGTCATTTTATTGAAAATGCCTTCTAAAGGGTCTTTCTTTCTATCACAAGAGAATTTCTTTCTATGACAAATTCTGTACTACCTTGTGCAATAGTCAACACTTTGGAGAAAGTAATAAGAAAATGAGCTTGGCACAGGATGAACTAAAAACATTTGATTTAAACTTGTGTTAATTAAAAGTATTACTTAAAGCTGTCCTAGACTTTATTATTGTGTGATTTTGTTATAAAAACCCTACATTAGAATAACATGCTAAAGGTTACAAACTCAAGCCTGCAAAAGGAAATGCCACAATTATAGTTGCCTATACAATCTAAAGCAGAAGGACAGGATCTCACCTTAAAGACCTGCATTCTTCCTGACTTCAGACTAACATGGATAACTACTTCCCCATACAATCTTAGTCATATTGTTCACATGCACATATTCATTATGATACAGTCTTTAACTTCATGCTTACAAGTGCTTCCCCTCCCTTCACCAACAGGATCTCTGTTTTATTCAGCGCACAGGGAAGTCAATGCCCACTTAATGAGTAGCTGATCATTATTTTATTTGTTTTGTTGAGTGCACGATCCCTTCTGCAATTACACTATTCAAATTCTGTTTTAAAGTAGAATGATTAACTTCCTGAGAGGCTATTCTATGATGCTTGTCACTCAAGTGCCTGAGTGCTTGACACACATTAATTTATTTTATAGCCTCTCTATATGGTGAAGAGGTGTTGTTATCCCTGTTGTCCAAATGAGGAATAGAAGACAGTGAAGTTGATAAAAGGTGTTCACTGAATTTGAATATTTGTCTGAGAGGACAAGAACCTGATGTTTCAGAGTACATATTATTATAGTACTTTGCATATGTGAAGCAAAGATCCTATTACGTTTAGCTGTAGCTGTGAATTCTCAGCACTTCTGCAGATCGGATGCTGGGGGCTAAATCCTAATATGTTTTAGCCATTAGCTTAGTGGTTAGAACACTTGGCAACAGAGTGCAAGACCCAGGTTCTACATCCTATTACTCTCAGGAGATTTGAATGTGCATCCTTAGGAAGTGCTTTACCCATCAGCCAAGCATTGCTCAGGGGCCTCTCCAGTAGGAGTGTGTGTGATGGGCTGTATTTGATTTGGATTTAGATCTGGCCTGAATCGGGGACAGTGATTCGATTTGTTGATTCAGATCACTGTCCCCATTCAATTCGGCCAAATCTGAATCTGAAGATTAAATGCTAATTCAGAGAATCAGAGATTTGGCCACAGACACAGCTTTAAATGTTTTTTCTACGTACCTTGAGGTTTCAGGTGCAGCTTGTAAACACCTGAGATGGTAGGGTGGATAGAGCATCCCACAAGAGTGTGGGCGGGCCCCTTGTGTTCAGAGGTGAACCCAGAAGTACTTCTGGTCCACTTCTGGGTCATCCACTGTGCATGCGAGGGTGGGGGGAGGATTCTCCCCACATCCCCCAGGTTGGTGATCGGCCACAGGGAGACTCTGGGTACCCCCCCAGACCCAGGAGGCACCAGTTGCCAAGCTCAGGGTCCACCACTTGCTCCCCAGAAGACCTGGAAGTGGGCCAGAAGTGCTTCTGGTCCACTTTCGGGTCTGCTGCCAAGTATGCTGGGAACCCCCGTGCTCCATTGGGATGCTCCATCCATGCCAGTATCTCAGCATTTACGAGCTGCCTGGTACCTTGAGGTATGTAGAAAAGCATTTAAAGCTGTGTCTGTGTCCGAATCATCGAATCTCTCCAAATCAATTTGGAGGGTTCCAATTCAATTTGGAGAGATTAAAGGGTCTCCTGATTTGATTTGGATTCAGCCACTGAATTGGGTTGAGTCTCTGCTGAATCAAATCAGTGACTGAAGCTTCAAATACCCTTACTCTCCAGCCTTCATAGTTTCATAGTTTCAAGGGTCGGAAGGGACCTGAGCAGATCATCAAGTCCGACCCCCTGCCATGGCAGGAAAGAGTACTGGGGACAAACAACCCCAGCAAGGTGATTGTTTAGCCTTGTCTGAAAGACCCCCAGGGTAGAAGCCAGCACCACTTCGCTTGGAAGTTGGTTCCAGATCCTAGCCGCCCTGACAGTGAAATAGCACCTCCTGATGTCTAATCTGAATTTACCCTCTGCCAGCTTGTGACCGTTATTTCTAGTCACTCCTGGTAGTGCTTGGGGGAACAGGAACTCCCCCAGTGCCTGCTGGTCCCCTCTGACTAGTTTGTAACAGGCCACTAGATCCCCC
>NW_017729022.1:30988925-30995507 GCF_001723915.1 Gavialis gangeticus | reverse complement strand
ATGTTGAACAGTGCGGGTCTGAGGACTGAGCTCTGTGGGACCCCACTGCCCAGATCCCTCCAGGTCGAAAATGACCCATCCACCACCACTCTCTGGGTGTGGCCCTCCAGCCAGTTGGCGACCCATTTGACTGTGTAGGTGTTGACAGGTGAATTCTTTTTGAAGCTGGTGCACTTTAATAATCATTGGATAAATACCACTGGAATTTCTGCCTTATTTGAAGTAAGGGCTCAAGATATAACCTATGGACCTCTCCTTTCCAAGGCAGAAGCTCTGGACTGCAACACATAGTTTGGTTGTGCTTTTCTTTTCTCTCTCTTTCTTGGCTGCTCTGTAGACAGTAGCCCCTTTTTGGCAATGCCTAGTCTATGGCCATGGGGTTTAGAATCCTTTGCTGGAAAAGGATAAAAGCCCTTTTGGATGACTTTAGGTAGGGGTCTCGTATACTCTGACCAAGCACCTTAGCCACTAGGTTTTTGAACTAAAAGCTGGGAGGGCCCATCTCTTGCTCCAGTGTCTAAAAGCCACCATCTGGGCCCCTCTACAACTAAAATTTCAGGATTTAGCAGTCTTTATGCAGATACCTGGGTGATCAGGGTGCTACTCAACTTCCTAGTCAAAATGCTGTCCTACTGACTTGCATGTTTGCATGCCCAGCATTGAATGGTAAAATGTGAATTAAAATATTTTCTTTCTGTGAATATTCTGTAATGGTTGACAAAATGTGTGGCTTCAGCTCTTATAAAAATTAGAATATCTATTCAATTTAAATAGTTATGGCAAATGTATTTAAAAATTTTAAAAGTGATCGAGGACATTGTTTTGAAATGTTTATCCAGATTTATTTTGATTGGTGATCAGAAGGATATATTAAGGCCACTTTCTTCCCACTTAGAAATCCAAGCATAGGTTCAAGTGTTATTTCAATGGGGCACAGATTTGGTCTAGACTCTCTGTAGATGGACAGCTGTTATCAATTGTGAATTATGATCTCACAAACTGTGCATGTGACATGATGTGAAATCCTAGCTGGAGGGAAGCCCACTGGAGCTTTTGTACTGAGTTCAATTGAAAGCAGCTTTTCACCCAGGAGAATAGCTTACTCTAATGTTTCTTTTTAAATTTTGATTTATTTTTAGTATTGTACAGAATACATGCAGTGGGTGCATGTACACAAGATGCTTATTGCGCATTAGCCTAATAATAGTGTGCAGTAGCATAGCGGTTAAAAATTGCACTAATAGCCTACCACACAGTGTTATTAGGCTAATGAACAGTAAGAGTCACAAAATAACCATGCGCCAGCACTACTGAGTAGTAACTCTAGTTACTGCGCATTTAGTTAGTACTTTATTAAGCAAATACTAAACTAAGTGCCCAGTATGTAAAGCACATTAATGAATGTGTAGACATGCCCAGTTTGTATAAAATGTAATTAACATTTACAAAATATATTTGTATAATATGTATAATATAATAACAGTTTGTATAATATGTAATGAAGCAGTCTTTCCCTGCTTTTGTAAAATTCTGTGAGTGTTTCTCTATTGAATAAAATGGCATGTTAGTGTAAAGGGGAGAGATTCCTTTTCTCTGAAACTGATCTTGACATGAGTTACATAGAGAAATATATTTACGTAGAAAAAAACTAACAACTCTGAATTTCAGCAAACTCCTGTGTACCTCCAGTCTTTAAAAATAAAGAAAAAAAGGTGGGTTTTGAATTTTATACATCTATATCTCTTCATTTTGGGGTTTTATATTAGAAATGACAGTCTCTCAGAGTATGACTTTGTCACCTAGATGCTCTTCAAAAAAAGGCGAGTGATGTGAATTACACTCTGTCAGAGGAATTAAAGGTATTTCCTTCCCATTTGGGGATAATCTTTCAGTCTGGAGAGACAGTTTTCTGAAATGAAAATGGATAGATTTTCATATTCTGTTATTTATAAAAAGGCATCATACATTCTGCTAGTGCTCAGTTTTCTGAACATAACAGCCTGTCTCTTATGTTTTGAGAGGAAGATGGCCAAGTCACTACGCAGGATATTTTCAAGAAAATGTATATTAAATATCTAAACAGGCTGAATGGTAACTGAGAAATAGTCTCATACGTTTCCCACCGACTCTTGCTTCATTACCTTTTAACAGAAAGTTTAATCTGTTGGGTTAAACCATATGGTGTATAATACATGTATGTATTCTATTTTCTACCACACTATGTTACATTATCATGCATGGTTATGTTTGAACAGCACTGGGTTACTGTGCAAGTTGTGAAAAACAGAAACTAAAAGCACCTTTCCATTCAAATGAAGAACTGCACTCGCCATATGGTCTTTAGTGCTGACAAGTAACAGTGGATAATATGATGCCACTTTGTTTACCTGTACTAGGGCAAATTATGCATTACATTTTGTCCTATGGTATATCTTCACACTTTGTGCAGCTGGCACAACTTACTTGCATGTGCAATGTCAATATTTTTATGGGGATTTTCCACTTTATCGAATTAGATACAATCTATAGAAAACTTCCTGAGGTCCTTTCTCACTTGAATAGTATTTCTAGGGAAATAGATTTTATGACTGGACAAATGATTGTGCTTTATTTCTTGTGAGTATATGTGGTTTAGAACCAATTCACTGAGTTTTATTGTAGGGTCAGAAATGACTGCTGGATCATGTATTCTGATGTCCTGGGTATCACTGGCCATATAATTGCACCATTACAGGTTGCCACAGTATTGTCTCTAATAACTTGTTTGGACAAAGCATATCTTGCAAAATATGCGTCCAGTGTTGACTTAAAGACATTAAAAGATGAAGAAGCCACCATTCCTTTTGGTAGCTTGGTAGTTGGTTAATCACTGTCATTTGTTAAGATATGTGTCTTATTTTTTCTTTTAATTGTGTTCCTACAGTGGATTAAGTACTTAGTTTTCAAGTACAAAGTGGAGTAAAATACAAAGTGGCATTCTTTGCGGTTTTTTTGTGGGAGGGAGGGGGTGCAGCTACAGCAGGAACCATGTTATACATGGGCAAAAAGTGAAGCTCTTACTGTGCTTGGTCAAAATGTGAAGTTCCCTCTCTGCTTTTCAACAATGTGTAAATACAGATGGCTAAACCCTAGAGCCAGGAAACAAGTAGAATTTAGTTGCCTTAAAAAAAAAAAAAGCCAAATCAGTCCTAGTCCAGGAACTGGAACACTGTATTTAGAGCTAGACTTTGGATCCAAATTTGGATTTAGATCTGAAACGATCCTTAGGTGCCTAGACTTTGTCTTCTGCTATGCACATGCAGAAGAGACACAGATCAAGCACTTTGACACTTAGCATTCACCTAAGCTCTGTCGTAATCAGAGTTGGAATGCCTAAACTCTGTTGAAAAGTCCTCGTCTTTTAAGTACCCAGAGGGCATGTCTACATGTTCATTAATGCACTGTAATTACGGCGCATTAAGTTCAGTACCTGTAATGACAGGTACTAACTAAATGTGCTGTAATGAGCACTACTGCACATTAACATTACCAAAAAAGTGTTCATCTGCGCTAATGTGGATTAGAATAAATCTACTGCTCATTAGCACAGGTTTCGCCCACTGCACTAATGTGCAATAGAATTACCCTTCTGCGTATTAAGCATCTCATGTAGATGCGCCAACAGAGCATGCAGCATTGACATCAATTTACCTAGGAAGGGGGTGGCCTAAGTACTAGGCCCACCTCAGTTTGAGAAGAGTCAAACCCACATCTCCCACTTCTCAGGAGTAAACCTGAATCACCAGACTATAAAATAGACTAAGTTAGGAGTATTTTTCACTTGTCCTATTAAAGATGGCCTGCTGGGCAGCCAAGACTGAAAGAGATAAGGGCAAGAAAGAGAACAAGCAGCAGGAAATGATACAGTAGCCAGTGATGAGGGAATCTCTCAGGTGATAAGAAAAGAAAGACGACCAGGGTTCTGGTGCCTGCTGGTAGGTCTGTTTGTTCGTTTATTATTAGGCATTCATTGGTTCATACTCCTGAGAGTGTGAATTAGGGACAAGAACCCAGGACCTCCACCAACCAGGGTGTGTTCATTCCTGTTCAATGAAGTCATGCTCCTTCTTGCCTCTTTTCCTTTTCTATCCAACAATGAAATAGTCAAGGTTTCTGCAATTTTTTTTCACTGGGTTAGATGCTTCTTCTTTAGGCTTTTGGATCTTGTGAGGACACAGACACCTAATGGGTTGCCTAGAGTTAGATAACTGGGACCAGATCCTGTTTCACCTGTATGTTCATACATTGCATATAAATGGCTGTGTAACTTCAGTTTCTGGTACTTGCATAGGCTTTGGAATCTCTTTGCACTAGTGGAGAAATAGAATTCATCTATGTGCATAGCAGCCAGAAGTAAAATAGAGGAGGGATGTCCTTTTCCAGTTTAGTCTCATGTCTGAGTGGTTAGGTGACTTACCCAGGGAGCAAGAAGCCCATGCCCTAGGCACATGGAGGTAAAGGATTTAGCCCCTAAACTCAGAGGAGGAACAGAAACTCAAATACACTTTTGAGTTTAGCCTTTCCATGGGCTCATTCTAGGCACCTCCCTGCCAAGTATTTGGGTTCTGTGGATGGAAGTAGAGATCCTATGTGCTTAACCTCATCTTTTCAAATACCCTTCTGGGACAAGGTGACTAACTTTTAAGTACTGCAATACCTAAGTGGAGCACTTATGAAAATGATTTAACTGTAGCCCTAAATTCTAGTGTCACTGGGTGTATCTACATGTGCAAAGGCTGCTGAGTGGGTTTACTCTAAATTAAACCCACCCTGGGCAGATGTCTACAAGCTCTGGGCTCCCCCTGGGTGCTAGCACAGGGGCTGAGAGGGAAAATGGGGCCAGGAGACACTGGTTTTCTGGCAGGGGGCTGGGAGATTGCTCCCTGTACCTGGAAGCTGCCTGATGCTGGGGCAGGGTCCAGTGGCAGAGCCCAAGAGGGGACAATATCCCCCTGCCCTGGCAGCAGGGAGCTCTCAGTGCTGGCTCCATGACCAGGGGCAGGAAGCTTGGAAAGAGATTCAGGGGAAGGGCAAGTCCCAGCCCCTGCCCTGATCCATTGGTGGGACAGCTAGCAGTGAGCTCCTGGGGATTCCCTACCTCCCCTGCAGCTCTTTCTAAGTCTCATGCCTTGATCACCTGATAAGGCCTGGGGCTGAGAAAAGTCTTCAGGGCTGGGACCTACCCCTGACTGAGGTAGTTCCTGGCCAGCCCTGGGCTGCATGTGGAAAACTGCACATGCAGCCCAGAGCTGGCTGGGGACTGCCCGAAACAGGACAGTCCCCAGCCATCTCCAGGCTGTACAAGCAGACTT
This sequence comes from Gavialis gangeticus, assembly GCF_001723915.1. NCBI lineage: Eukaryota > Metazoa > Chordata > Crocodylia > Gavialidae > Gavialis > Gavialis gangeticus. The sequence goes on along the minus strand of NW_017729022.1, from coordinate 30,990,156 downwards.
CCCTGAACAGCTCGGGACTGGCCAGGAACTGTCCCAGCCATCTCTTGGTTGGGTAGGGAACTCTTCTTGTGAAGGGAGCTCTGAGTCCCCACTCCATGATCATGGAGCTGGGGCTGGGAACAAGCTCCCTGCTGCTGGGGCAGGAGGACATTGTCCCCTCCTGGGCTTGGGTGGCAGAGCCCACCCTGCTAGCAGGCAGCTCCTGGAGGCAAGGAGCAATCTCCTTCCCTCTGCTGCCTAGCTGACTGGAAGCGAATTTGCTCCTGGCTGGTTGTCTACATGTGCCATACTGCACAGTAAGTACTCGGCAGTTAATTTTTTACTTGCATTGCAGGTACAAAGTTAACTGCTGTGTAGAGGAAATTACTGTGCAGTATGGGTCAGCACCTGTAGACAGTAACACTATGCAGTAATTAGCTCTAATGACTAAGATACTTATTGGAATTTATGTGGCATTATCCAAAATTAGAAAAATACTAAACTAATTTAGTTTCTCTGGGTCAAAGGGACCATACAAAAAAAAACAAAGTGGGCAAACCCAAACCAGTCTCTCATAACAGAATTAGTTCTAAATTCTCAGAGCCAAATTATCTCCCAAATGTGCGTTGAGAGTCTCCAAAATTCGAAATATATTTTGTGTTGCAGTTGAAGTGCTGATGTCAGCCTCCTAACCTAAACATTTCAACTGATGCTAATCCTCTCTCCTGCTCAAAACACAGATCCTGAAGTCCACATTTTTTGTATTTGCAATGGCTTATTATCTCCCCTGCGGTGTGTCATATGGCCGACAATGGATATTGCAGATAAAGGAACAGATTTCCAATTCTTCTCTCTGAAAAAGCCAATCTAGAGGTAAATTACTGAGTATAATTTATGCCATGCATTTGGTGATATCCTGTGCTTTTGAGCCAGTCACTGCTGCTGTGTAGTCAACAGGGAGTTTTTTTGTTACAGCACATGTGGCTTTACACATTTTCAGCTAACTCGGAGAACCGAATACAAAATCTAGCATTCAGGGACATCATGCAGAGTTTTGATATTCCCAGGGTGCTCAGGGTCCAGAAACTGGTGAATAGATTATAATGAAACATAAAGATAGTATTTTCATCTTTGACAGATATAATCTTGTGCCAATAAAGTTGTTCACGTTATTTAAAGGAAACCAATATTCATACTGTTCCACCAAGACATCTGAAACTTGGACAATTAAGAAGCATGTCAAAGGAATTGT
>NW_017729022.1:30978942-30983925 GCF_001723915.1 Gavialis gangeticus | reverse complement strand
TGAACAGATTATAATGAAACATAAAGATAGTATTTTCATCTTTGACAGATATAATCTTGTGCCAATAAAGTTGTTCACGTTATTTAAAGGAAACCAATATTCATACTGTTCCACCAAGACATCTGAAACTTGGACAATTAAGAAGCATGTCAAAGGAATTGTTATTAAACTCCCTTTATTTTCACTTTCACTTTGACAAAAAAGAGAGAAATGGATTTTTCACATTATATTCACTGAGAAAATGTTTCATGTCTTTTGAAACTTCCAGCTGGTGGGGTAGAGCACTGTAGGTATAGTTTTATTTCCACAGTTGTGGAAAAAGAGCCCCAGGCAGGAAAGAGCATAACAGTATGGAAACTGCTTCTATAAAATATAAGAGGCAGCAGTGTAACAGGCCAAGTTGGCACCAGGGGCAAATTGTCCTTCGCATTTTCTGCCTGCCCTGGCTGTGGCTCTTAAAGCAACAGCAGCCTTGAAATCTTTTGGAGTTTTTTGGTGTGGCAATGCAGCCAGGGTGTAGACTGTCTTTTGTTGATGTCAGTGAGCCCAGAAGAGAGAGCTTGTGTTATATCCTGGGGCAGGGGAGGGGGGACAACTCTTGTTTAGAGTTCATATTGGTGGTTTAGGTTGGGACTGTGAAAGGTGGATTTTAGATGTCCCATTAGTGCCCTAGGGGCATGTGATTGCTTTGAACTTTGCTGGAAGCAGGCTCTAGGCAGAGTGAGTACTGAGCTTAAACCACAACAGAGCAGGGGGTGGTAGAGTCCAGAGCCTAGCACAGGGCAGAGACAGGGGCCAGGGACCTGGCACCTGAGATGGGATCAGAGATAGAGGCCAGGGGCCCAGCAGATAGCATGATTGTATAGTAACACCTGCAAGACATGGGACGTGGTATAGGGGTGAACAGAACCACCTATGTGACCAGTGGGGTCCCCCAAGGCTCTGTCCTTGGACCCATATTGTTCAACATCTTTATTGTTGATGTGAACATTGGAGTCAGAAGCGGACTGGCCAAGTTCGCCAATGACACCAAACTCTGGGGCAAAGCATCCATGCCAGAAGACAGGCGGGTGATCCAGGCTGACCTGGACAGACTCAGCAAATAGGCGGACAAGAACCTGATGGTGTTTAACACCAAAAAATGCAGGGTTCTCCACCTTGGGAAGAAAAACCTGCAGTACCTTATAGGCTCGGCAGTACTACGCTGGCTAGCACTACGGAAGAAAGAGACTTGGGGGTCATGATTGACCACAAGTTGAACATGAGCCTGCAATGCGATGCTGCAGCTAGTAAAGTGACCAAAACGCTGGCTTGCATCCATAGATGCTTCTCAGGCAAATCCCAGGACATCATTCTCCCCTTGTACTCGGCCTTGGTGAGGCTGCAGCTGGAGTACTGCATCCAGTTTTGGGCTCCACAATTCAAAAAGGATGTGGAGAAGCTTGAGAGAGTCCAGAGAAGAGCCACACACATGATCAGAGGTCAGGAAAACAGACCTTATGATGACAGACTGAGAGCCATGGGGCTCTTTAGCTTGGAAAAGTGCAGGCTCAGGGGTGATCTGATGGCCACCTATAAGTTTATCAGGGGTGACTACCAGGATCTGGGGGAACGTTTATTCACCAGAGCACCCCAAGAGATGACGAGGTCGAATGGTTATAAACTACTGCAAGACTGTTTCAGGCTGGACATAAGGAAGAATTTCTTTACTGTCTGAGCCCCCAAGGTCTGGAACAGCCTGCCATCGGAGGTGGTTCAAGCACCTACATTGAACACCTTCAAGAGCAAATTGGATGCTTACCTTGCTGGGATCCTATTACCCCAGCTGACTTCATGCCCTTCGGGCGGGGGGCTGGACTCGATGATCTTCCAAGGTCCCTTCCAGCCCTAATGTCTATGAAATCTATGAAAACTATTAAATATAATTAGCCCTTCAGGCTAATAGGTGCCCTGGGGCACCGATGGCCTGAGGATGCCTACACAGCTTAAGGGTAGGATTGAGGCCAGGGGCATTTAGGAGGGACCTGCTGGCGTACTCTAGGGCTATCAAGACAGCCTCCCTTTCTATACAATAAGTACCTCAAAGTGTGGTAGGTGAGAAGAGTGGAGGTACCCTAGAGGCAGAGCAGGGCATGGGTTATAGGGTCAACCAAGGGACATCATGGCCACCACTGGGGCCCCAAAATGCTAAAATGATCAAATGTAACAAAACACATTTCTCTCCAGTTAAAAGAAACGAGAGGCTTTACAAATATGCTAGGGGCCTAAGGGTGTATTATTCAGTTTAAGACTGAAATAATGAAATTGGAAAGTGCATTAATTTGCTGCATTATGTATTAAAAAACTACAAACTAGGCAAAAATAATCAAAAGGTCTTGTTTGATTAGTCCTGTAGTCATTAGAATAGAATGCATAAATGAATCTTTTTTCAGATTCATAAAAAAATATAACCTTCTTGAAGATCCTGGCAGTGTCCACTGCTTTACTGAAGTTATTTCTGTACCTGAGTATATGTTCACCTGAATTAACTCAGGCATGGAAATGTTAATATTCTTAGCTAGAGTTAAAACAGTTTGTAGATCTGTGAAATAGGAACTAGATTGTTAGGAGCAGCTGAAAGACAGCAGAATTGCAGAAAAAAGGTAGCTTGATTAATGGAACATCAAGATGGTTAAAAAGAAGAGGGGGTCATTAATACCCATGGAAGGATGAGTAGAAGCAATCAGGTAGATTATAATGAAACAAGGTCAGCTGAGTCACTCTGCTTCCTGAACAGAAATGCTAGTGCCTGGACTAGCTAGTGCCTGCTAGGAAGTCAGTTTTGGGTGTTCAGGAATCAGAGGGGCACAACTGCACTACTGCATCTGCCCCTGGGCATGTAGCAAACTTTGTGGTGAATTGAAATGCATTTCATAAATGACTCTTTGGAGGCAGAATCTCATGAACTAGAAGGCCTACTACAAACAAGCCATCATATGATGTGCTTATCACTTCACTGAGTTGGCCAAAAAGAGCTATGTTCTTTTCTGCAAATGCTTCTGTATTTATCAGTTATGTATATACTGCATTGTTAGACTGTGTATGTAATGTTGATTTTCCAGTTATAGTAGGGCATGGCTAATTGCATAGGTGGACATATTTGATATCTTTCCAGCCACCCTCTAGATATTAATCAATGCAGCTTAATGAGATATTTTTATTCTTTCATGACTATATGTAAATTTGTAGTTTGGACATATTTTCAATACATGGCCAACGGAAGGAAAAGCAACAATTAATGCTTACTGCCATCATTATATAGCAAATACAAGGTGGTCCAAATTAGGAGGTGAACCTACATTGATGTAAACTAAAGTATCTGCCAACCCCAGAGCCAGGAAGTTGCACCCACTTAGACTTTCTAGATTCCAAATAAGAAATTTAGACCCATTGTTGAATTAGGACTATTCTTTTTGTGTAGACTACACAGGCAATGGCGTTCTTTAGTCTAAAACCATGAATGTGTAGCTTGTAAAAGTTCTAATAATAATAGTTTAAGGTATTATGATTACTACTATTATTATCTGTACAGCAGTAGTAATGAGACCCCATTTTGGATCTATACCTCATTGGATTACTTCATAGGAAATTACTAGGCAGAAGTCTTATCTGGAAGGACAATGCAATACAATTTAGGACAATACTGTTACAATACCATTACAAAGAATGGTAGATTTTAGATACACAACTATTACAAAGAACAGGAGGGCAGGAGAAAGTGGTTGAGTTTAAGAAAGTAGTAATAAAACCTGCATTTACAGAAATTACCAAATTTCTCCTTAATGCTTCAGAATAATTAAAAATATGCCTTTAAAAATACAAATGTGCAACATCTAGAAGTCATGCTAGAAGAAGCACAAAAGGAGGGTTTGAATATACTTCTTGGTTGTTCTGACTGTGGTAGTTGGAAAGGGAAAGGAAAAGTACAGCTGGGAAAACAAATCAGCAAAGAGTAGACCAGGGTGGTCCAGGGTCAATGACTGTCTATGCTGTGTTGATCTGCTGTCCCTATGCAGGGAACTGTCATGCTGCCTCTAAGTGTTTGTGAAGTGCAGTGGGGTTGATTTTTGTCTGTGACTGGAGAGTAAGTTAATTTGTGGGCAGGCCTAGGATTTTGAAAGGAGGGGTACAGCAGAGTATGGTGCATCATCCCATAACACAATATATATTTTTATCCAATTAAAAGAAAACAGAACCTTTACTAAAATGTTAGGGGCCTAGAGCTATACTAGTTAGCTGATGATCCAAGCAAAAACAAACATAACTGGTGCTAGAGGTGTATAGTTTTACCTGCTCCCACACCCCAACCTGGCCACAGACAGAACTGCTCCATGCGCCCTAATAAATGATTCCCCAAGACACTTCACCACGGCTCTGGTGATCCTCACTGCCCTTCCCTCACAAATGGTCCTTGGCTCAGTTCTGTTCTCTGTTATCTGACATATCCCATTCTCATCCCCAGTCCATCATGGCCCAAACCCACCATCAGACGCCACCCTACCACTCCCATCATGCCTCACCGAGACCTGCCCTGCCCCCTCACTGACCCCAGGAATCCACTGCACCATGTACAACCTCATCACACCCCAGTCCTCTAACCCCTCACCATCCCTTCACAGCCCACTCAGCCCTCCCCTGTTACTCTGAACATTGAAACCTCACTGAAGCCCCTCACAACTGCCGAGAGCCCCCATTGCACCCCCAATCCCTTTTACTCCAAAACCCCTTGAGTCCCATTTCACCAACAAAGACACAACACCACCCCCTCCAAGCCCCAGACCCCGACTTCCCCTCATACCTCCCTGACCTCATAATTCCGCCATCCTCCCCTCACCCCACGCCCCATGGGGTCTCCTCCCCCCCAAAAGCCCCTTGGTTCTTGTGATCCCCCAGCCAGCCCCTGGGAGTCCCTTCCCCATAAAACTCCTCCCAAACTGTTCCCTC
>NW_017729022.1:30961167-30978705 GCF_001723915.1 Gavialis gangeticus | reverse complement strand
CCCCGACTTCCCCTCATACCTCCCTGACCTCATAATTCCGCCATCCTCCCCTCACCCCATGCCCCATGGGGTCTCCTCCCCCCCAAAAGCCCCTTGGTTCTTGTGATCCCCCAGCCAGCCCCTGGGAGTCCCTTCCCCATAAAACTCCTCCCAAACTGTTCCCTCAACCCCTCATTGCCAATGACCATAGGGCGCAAGACTCTTACTACCCCACACCGTTTCTTCCCTCCCCACAACATGCCCATAGCCTCCACTGCCCTCCACCTTCAAGACGCAGAAACAAAAAGTTGGGGTTGAGGGAAAATCCAATCCAGCCATTTATAGCACTCCTACCTGGGGAGAGAAAGCCCTCCAGATACACTTATTCCTGGTTTTTTGCCATCCTGCTTGAACAACTGGTTCAGCTTCCTATAGCCTCTATCATCTGCTACGATGAAGAACCCATGAAACTGTCACTGCAGTAACTTACCTCTTCACCACACCTTTGCAACTCTCTCCTGCCTCTGACTGCTGTGCTACTGCATAGCTCAGCTTGGTTTTAGCCTTGCCTCTACCTTCCTGCCTTTGATTTGTTGTGTGCTCAAATCCCTTAGGAACAAAAGCCACCCAAGAACAGGTTCCTAAGTAGCAGCACACCTTAATTGGACATGTGGAAGATGGGAAAAGAAACATTACCAATAGTAAAGAACAGACAGGATAATTATAGAAGAAAGGATAGCTTAATTAGAGAAAAATCAATGTTTGTTAATATGTATAGAATTAAGGGATTAGCACGGAAATCGCATAGATAATAATGAGCCAAGAAGTCAATTCTTTCAGTTTCAGTGAAAGTTTCCTTAGCTCTGGGAGGAATTTTTAAATAAAAATGAGAGATGCAGTCCCCAAATTATTTAGTATCTTCGTGATTAAAGCCACTCTCTGAAATACAGGAGACCCAGGTTCAGGCCTGCTTTTCCCATTGTCTGCTGACCATGAGGCTATTGGGTATCCTGCAGTGGATCTCTATCCCCTCTGCCTGAACAGGCCCACTTTGTATAAGAATTCATTGGAAGAGGGACTTGAAACAGGTCCACTCAGCCATGAAATTGGTCCCTTCTTTTTCATTCAAACTGCCAATGCAAAACTGGGGGCCAACAGGAGAACCATTTCCTTCCCAGATCTGTTCAATGCTCTCCATTTATGCCTGCTAATGGGAAATGTAAAGGGCCCAAGTCTTTTACCTTTGTCCCCCAAGTTTTTCCAGATTAAAACATAATCATATATATGTTTATATAAATTATATATAATATATATTCTATGTTAAAACATAATTATATATATATGATTATGTTTTAATCTGGTCATGTATATGCACATAATATGGTCCATTAATATAGTCATGCATACGAATACAAAAGTTTACAACAGAAAACTTACCTTTTTTTTTAATACTGTTTTACTGTTTCAAGCCATTTCTCAAATATTTCTTTAGGCTCTCCCTTGTTTACTTTCCTTCATATTTTGGTTCAGTGATTTATCTTGCGTTCAATTAACTTTATTCTAATCCCTTACTTTACCGCAACCCCCAAAGACAGAAGGCCTACTCCTTTCTAACTGAAGCAATGGCAATACACCTATTGAAGTCATTGTTACTGAATCAAGCCCCTAATGGTTTAAAAGTAGTCACACTTCACTACTGTTCCTTATAATTAATTCATTAATGGGCTTTTATTTTGCTATCTTAAAGATGAAGCAACTCACAAGAACAGCGGCAAATGCTCAGCTTCCAAGCCAGCCATAAAATATCACAACACTGTGAAATGATAACTAAGAAAAAAGTTTAAAGAAATATGTTGCTATTACCTGGAAAACTGCAGGAAAATGTAGCGATGATTAATGTCAAGGAAAGAATACATATATTTTTCATCTGTCTTGCTTCAACAGAAAAAAATGCATACCTACTTATTTACATAACGTAGCACTTCCAAAAAGAGGTCTATGAATAGGACAGAAAAAACAAGTAAACTTTTAATAACAGATTTTTAATGCAGAATTAGCTTTTCATTCCACTTCTTGAAACATGGAAGAGTTTCTTATAAAGGAAGGCATACAGTGTACAAAATTTCCAGTTTTTGTTAAAGGTAATATGAAAAACTATGAACTCACAAAATCCTAATACTTTATAATATTTTTAAAAAATACATTAAAATCAGGCAGTAATGCTAATGTTATGAGACTACCCCACTTTCCAGACAGATTATTTTTAAAAAGAAACTCAACACAACAACTTATCCTTTTCAAAGATTAGGACAGGACAGAGACAGGTTCAAGCTGTCTAGATAATAGCTGGCTATATAAAAGGGACCAAATCGGATTAATAATATTATGCTGTCAATGTTATAATTGTTCAGGGAGTGGAAGAGATAGGAAAGCTAGACTTTGGTTTTCTCTTCCTTTGCATTTTATTTGAATTTTTTCTTCTTACATTTCTGACACAGCACCTCACATCTCCTCCCACTCCCTTTTCTTCAGCAATTTTTTTTTATTTGTTGGGCTGTTATCACATGTGGATAATACCAATTTAACCTTCCCTTGTCCTTCTGGTTTTGCTGTATTTCTTTCCCTTCCATATCATTCTTCAATTACAACTACAATAAAAGTCAAAAACTGACAAAATGGTCCATTCTTTTCCAGCTCTTGGGAGAGTAAAACAATAATGTTGAAATTCTTGTCCAATTGTCTGCAATGGGACATTATTTCCTCCCCAGAGGCTATAGTGGAAGATAGTACCCTGTACAATTAAATATCAAAAGAAACAAAATGATACAAGTTCCCTCAGTGCAAAAGCTCTATCCAGTAAAAAGGAATTTAAAAAACACCTGCAGATGAAAGCTAAATTTTAAACATAATGATACTTTCACTTGCATAATTCACTATTTAGTGTATCTGTGCCTAAATGTACAGAAACAATTTAACTTTATAAACTTGCTTTCTAGTACATGTAAGGCAGAACTTGTGAAGAGTGGAGACACTAAAGTGTCAGAGTGCCTCTGAAGTAAAGTTCCTCCAAGTCTTTTGAAATGTGGAGAAGTGGGAAGAGCAAACCATCACTTCTCTAACCCTTCTTCCCCACCCTCTCTTCTTTGCATATGTTCTTCCCTGTCCTTCTTTCCTTAGGAAGGAGAGAGTGAAGGCATTTTCTAGCATAACATGAAGTGGAGTTTCTGATCGGCTTCAACCACATGGACTGAGGGCAGAATTCTGCAGTGGGAATCTCTGACTACATTAGATTTACTTTCCACCAAGTAAGCAGTACAAAATAAACTTAGAACATAAGAGAAATCATCCAGTATTCGTAGTCTATTACAACAGAATAATACCAACCAACAACAGTAAAGGCGGCTTTAAAGTTCGAAAAGTTGCTATGCTTGAGTGTCGAAAATTGTACGCGTTAATGCTTTTGCTTGATTTGCAAACATATATGACTGATGAATAGTCACCTATGAGGAACAAGAGAAGTAGCATCTTCTTCATATTGCAGATATGGTTATAAAAGACCATGTTTCTTTAGAACTTCTTTACAACTCAAGACTCTTTGGCTCCAAGAGCCTCTTAATTTTTCAAAATATTTTTTCTTCCCATAAAAAAAAAATAAAGAAAAAAATGTATTCTCATTCAATATATATTACTTTTGTAAATTATTTATATTTTAAAAGAAAAGTACATACTTTAAATTTATACTAATTAATTTGTAGTCTTATGTTTAGTGTATTTTAATGTTATTTGCCATCCCTAGTTTATTTGGTCACCTTTTCTAATAAGGTTACATTCATAAATAACTTATAATGGGCTAATAAATGATTTAATAGATGCTTTAATAAATGTTTAATTAGTTGTTAGAGATCCCAACAGGTCGTTAGGTTGCTTATCACTCTAGTTTATAACTATCTCTAGAATACCTTCAACCGATGTGCTTATAACCATCTATAACACTTACTAGCCATGTCTGAAACATGCTCATAACAGTTATTCATTATTTAGTAATCCTTTATAAACTATTTATAAAATATACTATTACTGTGCCACATTCTCTGTTCCACTGAAGTACTAGCCTATGCAAATAGATTGAAAACCAAGCGTTCAATCAAGTATTTCTATTTGTTTCAATAGTGCCAAGATTTCACTACAGAAGTTTCTCTTATAGCTAGGGTTTTTGTACTTGCTATTTTAATTTGGGTCTTTTTTTTTTTCCTCTCCAACCCAACACCCAGAATCTGGGGCAGAAACAGAAATGCTCAACCCCATTTCATTGCAACATTTGATTTCCAGGTTTTACTAGAACCCTTATAGACATACCTAAGATATTCAGCTAGTCAGTTTTTTGTACCACTCCTCCCCTATTGTCTACTTCAATGAAGACTAAAAATTAAATAGTAACAATAATGTAGTGGGTCATCCTGGTATAATATTCCCCTAAACATCCGGATTCAAAGCAAAACTTTGTTGAGGAGCGATTTCCTTCCAGATGTCATTGTTGCCATGGTGAAGTCTTCCTGGAATAATAGATAATAGGAGGTACAAGCTTCCATTAGATATCTGTTATTTCCTGCTATACATTTTTTTCTATTGTATAGGAATCTTGCACCTATGGTAAAATGAAAAAAAAAAAGCCATTACAATTGTAGCAAAACCTAAGTGTTAAATAAATAAATAACAAAACTTCAACATTTTGGCAGGGGTATAATCCTTTATGCTTTGAGTCGCAATGGCTTGCTATTAGGAATAAAGTTTATATAGAGGCAGGGTGACTTTGTTGTTGTTTTAGGGATCTGGCATTTATCACTGTGTGATAGATAAAAGGTGCTCTCACAGCCAAGTGATTTAAGCAAATAAAGATGAGCAGAATGGCCGAGGCACTGATTCCAGGGTCTAAAGCAGCCTGGCTCTGGAACCTAAGGAAGAGGTGCAGCTTGTTCTTGGAAAACTTTCAAAACTAGAAGTAGCAAGCATTCAAGGCCTTGTTACACATTAAGTACAGGAGATTCCTGAAGCTCTTAACCTCTGGATTGTCCACACATTAACACTGAAACTAGTTTAAGCACCCTGTAGGTGTCTTAAAATTATGCCACTCCAGAGCAGAATTGTCTCTATTCCATGTTACACAGCTCATGTTCTATTTATGTGTGGCCACTACTCAGAGATAAGCTACCCAAGTTTCAATCCCCCAGCATCCCAGGATGCATTGTCCCCTCTCCCATTCCCCTGTTCTACATGGCATAGATGCTGGCTTTGGTTTTTGCCAGTGGGTGCTTTTATTTATTTATTTATTTTTGCATTCCCATGCTGAGCCCCACACATACCCAGAAGAGGCAGCATGTTACTTCAACTCAGCTTGCCCAATGTGGCTCGTGGGTGCTGAGCACCCTCTTATTTTTTTCTTGGTAGGAGCTTGAGCCCCAGGGCACCCATGGAGTTGGCACTTATGCTATGTGGACAACATTTCCACCCCTGAACTCTACTGCCTAGGGGATCAATCTCCCCTCCTGCCCCTGGGGGCATGACATTCCCACTCCTAGAGGTGCAACCCCATGCAAACAGCCTGCAGAGCACATGCCAGCTAGCTAGGTTGTAGGGCATGGGTGGGTCCAGTAGTGGGGTCTAGGGAGGGTGAGTGGGGGGACACAAGGTAGGGGGATAGATTAGGCCCCCATGAGCTGCGGCTTCCTTTCCAGGGAAGTAACTCCCCAAACAGCATCTTCTCTCCCAGTTCCCACCTCCCAGCCATATTGGAAAACATGACCAGCACCCTCCTCACCCCAATCCCAAATCACAATTTATTAAAACATCAAACCTTCTTGAATTTACTGCTCCTGTATTTCTTTTTAATTTTTTCTAACTTTGTATTTTATCTTCCAGTGGCTGACTTCCTTGATTTAAACCACCCATCCCTACCCCCCTTTTTTTTTCCACCTCCCATTTCATTAACTTTCTGCCTCGCAGCTTCATATTCTCACTCCTCTCTCCCCACTTCTCCAACCCACTTCTCATACCTCCTCACCAAAGCAGGGATAGAAGAAGCCTGTCCTGGCTCACCATCCCTATTTTGGCAACTCACAACTATGCAAGTGGGGGACAGTCAGACTTTTTTAGCTTTAAGGTGCGACTATTACAAAATTGAGCTAGTGCTAACACAAAACAACATTTGAGCAGCTCAAAGTACAATGTGAAACAAGGCCCTGAAATCCCTAACCTTTCACAATGGATTTGTTAAACATGTCACAAAATATTGTCATATTTAAACAGCTTTACTTTGAGCACAGAATATTCAGGGATGTAACAAGATCCCAGATTGACATAAACTAAGAAACAGATTAGTATATCAATGGAATACATGAATTCTAATATGGCTTACATGTAAATGTAAACGAGCTAAAAGCTATTAATGAAGGAATTTAGACATACTCTGAAAGAAAAATGTGCTGAAGAAATCTTAATGAAGTGATAGTCTATTGAGAGTTAATAGGATGGAGGTGGGAATGAAATGGGTATGGGGGAAAAGAATGATGAAATGAATTGACCAATTGACTTCACAGTTTTTTACAATTAATAATAAAAGACTATAGAAAATAAAATAGGTGCTTCTTGAAAATTAAAATACAATAAATAGGGTAATGTTGTATGGAAAGGTCATGGTGACTCAATTGAAAACATACCCTTTTTTTACATCGTGGTTTGAACAAGAGAATCACCATAGGCTTAGCCCTCTTATCCTCAGTTTAAATCTCACATTTACCCCTATGCAAGTTAGGCTTCTGACAAAATCTTTGTTTCTCTTTGTATACAATGCTCACATATTTAAATTGGCTTACAAGCATGCCTAAAACATTATCAGCAACTGAGAGTCACTCTTTCATCAACACTCTTATACATACCTTCATCTCTTTTTCAGCTTTGCTACTACAGTTCCATCCTTTATGACAGGGGCAGGCAATTATTTTAGGTAGAGGGCCGCTTACTGAGTTTTGACAAGCCATCGAGGGCCACATGACAGGCAGCCGAGGGCAGATAAATATTAATTTTCAAAATATTTTAAGGGCCCCGTGGGCTGGATAGAATGGTCTGGTGGGCCACATCCGGCCCCTGGGATGCATTTTGCCCACCCCTGCTTTATGACCTGCCTACATCACACCTGTCCAATGCATGACATCTAAGTACCTCTTCTATATACAAAAATGAGAACATGTTCCCCTATAATTCTTCCATCCTCAGAAAATTTCATTCACGTACATTTTAGAGTTCAGCACAAAACTCTCCTCTGTATCTGTTAGTATATGAAGGAAAAAAATATAACTTCCAGAAGACAGGTGAACAAGTGGTTGTAAGAAATAGGTAATACTTTGGGTACAAGGGACAAGTCTCAGTTAGAAGTTAGTCTGAAATTTGAGAACATGCCTGCAACCACCGGGCTTCGATTAGCCGCTCTCAGGCGGCTTTTGATCTACTGGCGGATGTCACGCCCCTTCTGGGCTTGTTTGTCGCTGAGATAGTTCTCTTCTCCCCGTGTCGCCAACCCCATTCTCACCTGCTACAACTTGGTGTTCCTCAGTAGGCAAGGTAGGTTAACGGGTTCCTCGGTGGCCCGGGCTTTGCTCAGCGTTTGCTCACAGGGCTCCACCACCCCTACACCCCAGCCTCATGCCACCTTCGGGGAGTTGCCCAGTTGTTATCCGCAGCCTCTCCCGTGGGTCACGTTCTCTGCACCACGTCCCAGAGCCAGTGGCTAGAGACCCTGCTTGCCCTCGTGGGCCTGCCCCTACAGCCCTTCGAACCTTGGTCCCTTCTTTTAGGGGTACTTTCCCCACTGGTGCACCCCACCGAGGCTTCCCTCCGGCCCCGCCACAGGGACGTTTATCCCTATCTCCTATGCCCCTTTGCTTGGGGTGACAAAACAAAATGAGTACGCACAAACCAACCCATAACCTATTCCCCTTCCCCAAACCCTTACGGGGAGGAATAGCTCTCCTCTCCGCTCGTCACTTCCTGGACTAGCTCCTATCCATCACTCAACACACTGGGCCTCGGCGGCGATACCCACCCCAATCACAACCCCCTTCAGGGCTGTCCCCGGGTCTTCGCCCCCTGGCGTGCCGTCTTCCGCATCCCATTGTTCCGGCACTCCCACCTGGGTCCTGCCGCGTTTCCAGGTACCACTTCAGTTCCTCCTCCACTCGGCCAGCCCGTTGCTCCTCTGTTGCCCAGCGAGAGCCTTTGTCGGGGTGCTCCTCTCTCCTCAGCCAGCGTCACCTCCTGCTCATCAGGCTCCCCAGGATCCGCTCGTGGAGTCCGCCCTTCCGCCAGCGTCGGCTGTAGCTCCATCTCCCAACTATCCACCACCTCCGCTGCTGTGGCCTCCAATTTTAGTTCTGCTGGCCGGCATCTGATGCTGACTTCACCGGCCGGCTGTAATTGTACAAAGAGGCGGCTAATGCACCGTGCAGGTTCCTCCTTCCGCCCCATGTGCATCTTGTCCTGAGCTGCCGGTGAGTGCCGTATGTTACTTCGCCTCCCGGGACAATGCCGTTAACATGGTTCTTTTTTTTGCAGAATCTAGTGCAGAGACAGACAATTGCTTGGAAAACGGTGGGAGATAAAGTTCCTGAGGTTCTTGAACAGAAGCTAATGAAGCCTAGATACTTAGTAGAGATCACTGTAACATCTGTCAGCTTTTCAGCAGGTGTAAATGAGGAAGATGATCGTACAGAGGGAGAGAGAGAAAAGGGGAAGCCAAACTGCATGGGTCTGCAGAGCCCCGGCCTGGCTTTTTGTTGGTGGTGGGTGCACACATGCCTCAAGGCCAATGGCAGGGAAGGGACTGGGACTGCACTGCCATAATAAGGATCTGGTTCCTTGTAGCTCCGCTGATATCTGCCCCTGGCACACCGAGGTTGCAGGTGTTTTTGGCACTCTACCCAAAAACACTGCAGACCCTTGATCTATCCTGTAAGCCCTCATGCTGGATTTGAGTGCCATTATATCTGAATCCCAAATGCTCTGATGGACTCCAAGATATGAGGTTGTTCCTGCCTCTGCTCATCTCCTAGCCTATACTTCTTTTGCAGTTCATTTCAAATTCACCAAGCGTGCAAGCCTTAAACATGGGAAACAATCCTGCAGTTCCCTTTTTCTGTCTTCCAGACTTGTATTACAACCCCACCAACACACAGAAACACAAACCTTTTCTATCTCTCTTCTATGAATAAACCCAGGAGAGACCAATTCTTGTTCCTCTTTCCCTGACTTAAAGAATACAGGCATAGTCTTAGTATTGTGCTCAAGGAATAAGAAGTGCTTATGTGTGAACTACCTAGAGATTATGTTGATGGAGGGAACCCTCAATTCTCAGATGGCTTTAGTATGGCCAAACACCAACTCTGAAAATCTTCTGGGCAAGTGACTTCTATTTGAATCCCTAGATGAGTGGTCAGATGACTATATGCATATGCTAAGGATTCTAGAAACATTGTCCTTCCCCCAAAGTGACACAATGGGGGCTGACAGATGTGGAAAAACAAAACAGAATAACACTTTACTGGAAGAGGAAGCATGTTTGTTTGACTTGGCTTATCAGAGTCTGTATAGATTGGGCACTTCAGTAGGGCTTTTTGGGCACATTCACTGCATTGCTAATTTGTAGCATGGTGGGTTTTTTTGACACTGGGAGATCCTGGTGTCAAAAAAAGCTACTGAAAAAAAAAGCAGCAATGCGACATATGGCAGCAGCTTGCGCCACCAGAAAGAGCCTAGCCAGGCTCTGAATGCCTGGATCACTGCTGCTGCTGGCCCAGGAGGCCCCTAGGATCCCAGGTAAGGCTGCTGGGGCTAGTCAAGGTGCTGGCCCCAGCTTCCCCTACCCTACTGGGGACAATTTGCCATGTGCCACAGCACACATGCAGGGGTGTGCTTTGGGTCAAATAGCACTGCTATTTTCCCCCTGGGGAATCACACGTGTGCTCTTGGGGACACACCCTTCAGCTATTAGATAAAAGCACCAAAAAGTTCCCTGAACATGTGATCTATTCAACTGGGTCAAACTAACACAATGCCTCTTCTGGGCATGTGCTGCACTCAGTGTGGGGGTGCATCGAGCTAAGGGTTAAGAACTGTTTTTTTTCGTTTTTTTTTTCCACATCTGTAAACAGGTAGTGTGATAGTATTAAATCTGCAAATAAAACCCAACTGTTCTGTTTTCCTTGTCCTAATGACTACATGTTGTAAGAGTTAAGTCTGGAAAAAAAGGAATACCAGATTCAGCACCTACCCATCTGCTCTGCTCTGCTCTTCTATTTCTGGTCTACATCATGGTATCTGAAGTGCCTTTGGAATTTTTGCAAGCTATTTCATTTTTGCATATAGACAAATTTACTTGCTTAACAACATTAAAGAGTATGATACTATTTAGACTACAAATAGTTAACAGGCATAACAAGTGAAAAATTGATTTTAGTTTCTGGAGGTTGAAGAATAACTGAAAACATAGCGATTAGTAGTTCTGGAAAATACTGTTCTAGCTGTAAATCCTAAAGACAATAGCATTAGACAATTGAATTGATGACCTGGAAAATAAGTTCAAATTAAGAAATGTCAGGTTCCAAGGATCCGGAAAGCACAGCAACAAGAGAAACAATATTTTATGATGCATTAAAAAAATGCAGGGAATGAATAATTTTGAACTCTTTCTATGGCATGTGGCAGTGCATTGTATCCATGATAAACCTAATCAGGTAATACCTAGTCAGTGCTTACAGAATATGTATTTGTTAGAATGAGAAAAATGTTTTTAAATTAGCACATTAATCTGAGTCTTATTTTCAGGGTTCAATACTTTTATAGAGATTAGAGTTCTGTTCTCCTTCAATGTCAGCAATTTATGAAAGCTTTTACAATAATTAAAATAAGAATGAAAAAATATATGACCCTAGAAGGAGCATTGCTTCATCTTGCCAACCTGAAGATTCTCTGTGGTAGCCTAATGGATACAGCATGTTTATATTTCACATATGAATGTTAACACATTTGTGGAAAAGGGAGTATGCAAGAAATGGAATCAGAGGATACCATATAACACATGCAACTTTTACCTTTCCTAAAATGAACCAATATTTCCTACGCTGACCCCCTCTCTATTTCAGTACCAACCCTGGAAGATAATTACCAGTGCCTTACTAGCAAAATGGAATTCTGTGCAGTCTGAAGGTTGTATTTTTGTCAAGATTTCTCATCGTTACCAACTTTACTGTACACTGTCCTAAAATAATACTTTGTGTAGCTTTGTCCTACTAGTATTCTTTCCCATGTTCTTGAGCTTACCATCCACTAATAATTCTTCTTTGTCACATTGGTACATGAACTTAATCTACCAGTATTGTTGCTAACCCTCTTTACTTGCTAGAAAAGTATCACTCATTCTGCTTTCCAGGATTTTCAATAACATGGTATTGTATATGATTACTGTAAGTGTGATGATTATCTGTGGCTAGTTCTGCTGACACTAGAAACTTGCATGCTTTTCATTTTAGTGAATTCTAAATGAAATATTTGTTATGATTTGAGCATGATACACTTGCATATTGTTGATAATGTTTAATATTATAGCAGGGCCTAGGTTGGTTTACCACCTGTTGATGGTCTGTTCTTACCCAACTGCTTTTTTCACCTCCTGAAATACCTAATTGCCTCTCACCTGCCACAGCTTAGCAGTATTTATAATTAGGGAGTAGCCCTTGGTTTCATCAAGGAGAAGCAATTTAAGGGTGCCGCTCTGAGTTCGTGTCACTGGGTTGTAGGGCTGTGCGAAGCTTCGGGGACTGATTCAATTCAGAGGAGATTTGGCCCAATTCAGCGGCCGAATCTCCAAATCCAAATTGAATAGGGAGACCAATAAAAAGGTCCAAATCGATTTGGAAAGCTTTGGGGAGCTTTGGAGATTCAGGCAATCCCTCACTGCTGCAGGGAGCTGGAGCCAGACTCTGTGCTGATAAGTAGGGAGTGGTGTGGGGGAGTGCAGGAGGGGGGAGAGGACGATGGGGGGGACCCCTGCTAGGCCCTATCCCCTGCCTGCTCTCCCAGCCCCAACAATAGCTGCCCCACCTGGCCCCAGTATCCTGGCTCTAAAAAAAAAAAAAAATCCCTGCACTCACTGTCTGCTGCAGCAGCCATCAGGGCTTCTGGGGGCTCGTGGCAGAGCCCCGCCATACAGCAGGGTGCAGAGTGGATCACCCCCCCCAACCTGGCAGCAGCTGGTGAGTGCAGGACTTTTCTATTTTTTAAAGAGCCAAAACACTGGGGCAGGGTGGGGCAGCCATTAACAGGGCTGGGAGAGCGCGCAGGGAATGGGGCCTGTTTGATTTGGAGTTTCAACAGTGGTCAAATATCTGAATCAGATGTGGCCGAATTGATTTGGGACAATAATTTGAATCACCGAATCAAATCACTGTCCCCCAAATCAGTTTAATCCAAATCTGAAGTGAATACTAGCCGCTTTGCACAGGCCTACTGGGTTGTCCCTGCCCTAGCCTATGGGGCAGAGGGTTCACTCCCAGTGGGCCCTGTTAAGGTCCTCTTTACTGGTGTGATGGGCTAGCTGGTAGTGATTTAGCCCAGGGATTCTGAAAGGGTAAAAGATGATTGGAGGGCTTGGGATTCCCTTTCCTCACCAATCAGGACCCAGAGACTCACACTCCATGTCCCCTGATTGGCTCCTTGGGTCACCTGGAGGGGGATAAAAGGGGCAGCACTGCTGACTCAGGAGAGACCAGCGACGGAACACAAGGAAGGAATTTCAAAGAGTTGGGCCAGCGGGGTGGGAGCAGTTGCCCCAGAAGCACCTGAAGGAGTGGAACCTGCAGGCAGTAGTTGGACCCTCAGCCACGCGGCATGCGGCCAGCAGGAAAGGCTCCCTGCTGGGCTCCAGGATCCCCTATGAGAGGCTGCAGCCAGCAGGAGAGGCTCCCCAGCTCCAGCAAGGATCTAAGCAGGGACCTGAGAGGTTCCCAACTCTGCTTCCAGCTCCTCGAATCAGAGGCCAGGCAGCTCAACATGAGGCTGGGACTCCCAGAAGGTCAAGACCCCTAGCAGCCTAGACTAGCACCAATGCTGGTTGCTGTATAGCAGAGTTTCTACCTACTGTGCAGGAGATTTAAGTTCAAGTCCCTGTTGGGATGACTTGTGGTGAGTGAAGTGACAGGGAGAAATTCTTGTTGCAGTGGAAAGGGGTCATTATGTTGGGAAGTCTTCCCCCCTCCAGGTACCTAGGTTGTATATTCTTTGTTATTTGAAATCTTATATTTTGTGCCTTTTATATTTCACCCACCAGTATTGTTTGTTCTGCTGTTTGTGTTTTATATTTTGTTAACCCTGTCTCTTGTCAACTGGTTGAATATGTCTATGATTGTAAGCGTCTAACCTTTATTGAATCCTGCCCCCTTGGGGCATTGTAGTGTCCCCTATACCCCTTGGCTTATACTGGTTATGTTCCCAGTACTGTTCTCTCATTAAAAGGTATATGGTTAAGTCCCCATTAGTGATCTGGCTCTGCTCTATAGGGGGAGAAGGATCCCTACACCTCCCACAGTGCTTATGCACCTGCTCTGATCCCTTCAATTGGAGAGGGAGTACCTCTTGGAGTACCAGCTGGGTTACATTACCCTTGCAGGACTGATCTGTTTCCCCACTGTCTATAGGGTTCTCTAATCTACTGGGCTCCTTAGTGCAATCCTACAGCAGTCCATAGGGCTGAATGCCCTCAAAGCAGTCTTCCAGGGCTTGACAGTCCACAACAACCCATAAACAGAAAACATTATGTACTCCTGCCAGTGTCTTCAGCAGCCTTAGAGCTTAAGCACTGACAGCCCAGAGCATTTTGCCCAAAATCTAAACCAATACTACAGTCAAAATTCATTCCCTTTGAGGTGCCTTCTCTGGTAGCCCTCCATATGCTCGCCTCAGTTTTGCTGAGGCTTCTCTCTACTCTGACTTTCTTGGGCTAACTCATAGTTACCCATCATCTCCAGTATCTATGACTTGTAGCAAAGAGATTCTTCTACCTGTGCTGCCAGGACCTGAGTAACTGTTCTTCATAGTTTCATAGTTAGTAGGGTTGGAAGGGACCTGAGCAGATCATCAAGTCAGACCCCCTTCCCTGGAACCCAACTTGTATACCTCCAGGGACTGCCCTTTTGGCCTCCAAGCAGTCTTCCTTAAAAGGTGCAATCCCCATTTTTCCACTCCTATGTAAACTCACTATTAAAGTGGTTAGGTGTTCCACATTACAATATCCTTGCGTGTTGGTGGGTCCACATTACAATGTCCATGTGCATTTGTATATGTATACATGCATACTAGGACATATGCAGTTATTGGGAAAGTAATGTCTGATGTAGGTATTATAGAACTTTGGGAGCATTTAAAACTGAATCTTAAAAGTTTTACAAATATTAATGTGTGGAACTTGCATATCTTTACTATTTCTAAAAATGCATGGTTACTGCTATAAGTAAATGTTTATAAATAGCTAATATATTATATTAAGCAGGTAAATAAATGCTAAAATATTTAGAGGGTAACATAGTTTCTAGGGCTTTGTGTTTTTTCCATGTACCGGAAGTTAGCAGGCACGGTTCATGAATGCTGAGATGGTGGGGCAGATAGAGTGTCCCATAGAAGCACCGAGAGGTCCAGCATGCGCTCGGCAGCATACCTGGAAGTGGACCAGAAGTACTTCTGGTCCACTTCTGGATCCACTGTGGAGCACATGGGGGGACCCCCTCCCAGGCCCTGGCTCAGCAACTCATGCCTCCTGGATCTGGGGAGGCACCCAGGGTCCCCCACAACTGATCACTAAGCCAGGGGAATGCGGGGGGGGGTCTGCCGCTGAACATGCGGGGAATGCCCCCGCACTCCCATGGGATGCTCCATCTGCCCCACCATCTCAGCATTCATGAGCTGCGCCTGGTACCTCAAGGTATATAGAAAACATATAAAGCTGTGTCTATGGCTAAATAACTGATTCTCCGAATCAGAATTGAATCTTCAGATTTGGCTGAATTGAAATTGGGGCAGTGATCTGAATCAGCAAATTGAATTGCTGTCCCCTGAATGGGGCTGAATCTGAATCGAATACTGCCCACTTCACACACACCCCTAGTAGTTTCACTGGGTTTTTTTTGATGTACATGATTGTATGTATGCATGTATAACTAAATGAAGAGATCTATGCCCACATGTAAATGTACATGTCTCACAATCATTTTTGAAGTAACTAAATGCTGTACTCTAAAAGATTTCCACTAAATGACATACAAGGACTAATTTTCACACTGGGCTTCATCTGTTTCTGCACAGGTACACTGTATACATGCCAAACCCAAAAACTCTAACCCTGAATGCCATCATGGGACATAGTCCTGTAAATGAGGATTGTGGCCATTACTTGGAGAGGACTGTTTTGTTCATGTATTTCTGTAATAATGCAGAATGTTTGAGTTATCAGGGAGTCTGGTTTTAGATGTCCTCAGTTCTCTTTGATATAAGGGATCCATCTGGATCTTGTCTAAGCACCTCTTATTTAGGCATTGAAATGTCTAAAGATTAGGTACTTGTCCCAGAAACATGAACCAAACAAAAAGGCAGAAGTGTCAAGGCTCCCTTAATAGTCAAGGGACAGAGTTAGGCACTTCCAAATGGCTATTCAGACAGCTTATACACAGGCAGAATCTGATTTCACTGCTAGGAAATGTAAGTGACACTTACTCAGTGGGTGCAACTACACATGCTATTCAAGTGATTAAATAAACTCCAGTTTGCACTGGAGTATACTGTTCCTGGGTGCAGCATCTGCATGTATGTCAGTGAGCAGCAGTTTGAGCTGGGGTAGAGCAGCCCTGGGCTGGCACCAGGCTCAGGGGATCAGCGACAGGCGCCAGGTGATGGTGCTGGGTGGCGGAGGGCTGGCTGGGGTACAAAAGTGCTAAAGTGCACAGGCATACAGCAGGCAGCTCCTGCACTTTAGTACCCTCATGCCCCATCCAGCCCCTGTCACTGGCTACATGTGCATTTTGGCACAATTAATTACTCCAATGTAAGATAGTATTGTCCCTGATACTACTATATTACAGCAGAGTTAATTAATTTACTGCGCTGTAATACCGGCACATGTGTAGACAGTTGATGCTTTACTGTGGAGATAATTAGTTAATTCCACAGTAAAGTGCATATGTAGATGTGCCCAGTGCTTAGGTGTGTTATCATTTAACTGCATTCTATTTCAGCTTGCATGGTGGCCTAAATCATATGTCCGTGCTTACACAGATACATTTCACCCTATGCGATTACATTTGTCCCTGCTGTACACATTCAGAAATTATTCAGTGCTGCTAAGTCCAGTTATGCTCTGTTGTAACTCAATTTCACCATGCATACACAGAAGTTTTGTGTAACTCTCCAAAACTGTAATCAAGCAAAACCCATAGTCAGCCAGTGTTAGATGCTGATTGGAGATGTATGTGGACCATGCCAACTTTTACTCAAAGCCTTAGTGATTAAGGATAAGGGAGACTGTGGGCATACCTATATGTGCAATTCATGTAAACCCCACTATAGTTCATGCCAGAGTTTATTGCTCCCAGTTTATTGTTCACTGCATTTACATGGGTGCTTGGGACTGCAGCACAGTGAGCTGGGTCAGAGCAGCCCTGGCTAGCAGTGGACCCAGGGGGTCAGCTTACCAGCCTGGGGCTTCTCTGACCTAGCTCAATGTGCTGCAAAGGGGCTGGCTACGGCATAAGGGTGCTTCAGTGTGGGGCTAGCTGGCAGCTCCTGCACTGAAGCACCCTCATGCCCCAGCCAACCCTTTCAGCATCTGCATGTGCATTGTGGTGCACTAAATAATGCCACCATAGGATAGTACTTGTGTTGACCTGGTGGGCGCTGCTGTTGTGGAGGGAAGGACCAGAACCCTCTACAATTCAGGAGTTGCGCAGCTCGCCCTCTGGCTTTGGGAGAGGTAGGAAGGCGCCACAAAAAAAAAAAAAAGGATCAGGCCCCTTACCACTGCTGCCTTCAGTAGGCAGGCACCTGTTGAAAGCAGAAGCAGCAAGGATCCCAATCCTTCTTTTTTTTTTCCTGTGGAGCCTGACTGCTCCACTTGGGCTGGGGCATGAACTGACAGCCGCAACATCACTGCAAACTAAACTACATCCAATGTAGTTTACTTTGCAACAATGCAAACTCTTCTAACACTCCCAAAACTGGTGCAGATGTAATGTGTGATGGCATTAAGCCACATATGTGACATTTTCATCATATGTACATCATGGCGGCAGTCAAATGTACAGGTGCTCAAAACTTCTTTTCCAGGAGGCCTGGAAATGATGCCCAGACTGTACCATTTGGAGACCCTTTGAGTATCAGCCCTCCTTACAATAAGTCTTGGAAGACATGACCCTGACAGGAAGGTATGAGATTGGAGCAGGGCCAGACCATAGTAAAGCAAAACCCAAATTA
>NW_017729022.1:30951195-30956167 GCF_001723915.1 Gavialis gangeticus | reverse complement strand
TGTGACATTTTCATCATATGTACATCATGGCGGCAGTCAAATGTACAGGTGCTCAAAACTTCTTTTCCAGGAGGCCTGGAAATGATGCCCAGACTGTACCATTTGGAGACCCTTTGAGTATCAGCCCTCCTTACAATAAGTCTTGGAAGACATGACCCTGACAGGAAGGTATGAGATTGGAGAGAGGAGAAGAAAGCCTTGTTGGTTGGTAAAAGCAAACCTCAAAATCTTAGACTTTTCTTTCAGGAAAAGAAAGTACACACATGGATAGTACATAATATTCTCCAGCTTTCATCACTAGCCTACCACCACCTTATGAAGAGTGCCTGACTCTCCACTGACAAAGCTCTTTGCATTCCTGCTTCTCCTGTGACACTTCTAACTTTCATAATTTAGTACTGTGTCATAACTTACTGGCATGATTTTATTGTTACACCAGTGTCTGTTGTGATGCATTTGACTTTAAAGAGTTACTAGGTAAAATGCATAAACAGCATTGGGGCAGGAGCTAGAACCCATGGCTCCCTTTCAATTCAGGCAGCTTTTTGCTTGCTCTCCTCTAGTCTCATGACTTCTTTCTTCTTGGCTGTCTAGTGAACCAATTACAAGAGAAGGGAATGTGTAAAGTGCTCAGGTTCACAGAGGTTTATGGTTAGGGCACTCAGCTGGGACATAAAAGATTTGAGTTCAGGCCTCTTGAGCCTGAACAAAACACTCAAATTGTAAGACGATTTGAGGAGGAAGAGCTTTGGCTGCATCTACACGTGCACTTTAATGCACATCAGCTCATTTTAATGTGCTTTAAAGCATCACTTAAAAAGCATTGCATTTAGTTAACACACATTAAAATAGGCTAATGCACAGTAAGTGTCACTAAAGGCATTTGTACACTTGTATGCCTCAGTGCCAGATGCTGCATTTCTATAAATGGTGAAATGCACATCACTGAGAAAATGGCAGTGGTGCATTTTTGAACTAACACTTCTAAGGTCTTTTAGTTGAAAAGCACACCGCCACCATTTTCTGCATGCTGACGCACATTTTGCCATTTATAAAATGCATGTGATGCAGTGCTGGGTGCATCAGCTCACATGCTCTACAGACTCAATTAATTGAGTCTGCTCTGATGTGTTTGATTTCTGGCATGTCGGAGCAGACAAAGGTACATGTATAAATGCCATACTCTTTAGTTAATTAGCATGAAGACAGGCTAAAAGGCATTTTCCTAGTACCTCACATGGAGGGTGCCTATAGATGAGTGCTGAGGCTGCTCTGACAAACTGGAATTCCAGTTTCAGTTAACTGAGTAGATTCGATTAATTGAGTCTGCTGGAGTGTGGCAGTTACCACATTCCAGCAGCCTCCTGCATCTCACGTATCAGCGTTCCCAAACAAGCTTTAGTTCAAGCACCCCCACTGCCATTTAAGTGAGCAGATGCTGATACAGGAGATGCCACCTCCCCCACCCCTGGAGCACACATAAAAGTGTCCAGAGGTACTAGATTTAATGCGCATTAACTAAAGCACATCAACACATGAGTAGATATGCCTACTAAGCCATATATGCATTATATGGTCTGGGGAAAATAGGATTTCAAGTAGTCAGAGACATCATAGCACAGGTTAAAATTCTTCATTGGAATGGATGGAGAGACGTGCCTCCTTCGTAACTGGGTATCCATCTCTGGAAGCATCTAAGTGCAGCCCACTGAAATGTATGGGAGAACTGTGCCCTCTTGCAGGATAAACTAGGATTCATTTCTAGGAACCTTGCATACACTCACTCCTAACTGAAAGCATAGAAGTACAAAGCTCTCACTGGGTACTTCTAGGCATGCTTCAGTCATGTTCAATGGGGCTCTCCAACAACTTATGTGGAGTTTAGGCACCGTCCTACCTCCATTCTAGATCTCAGTTCATGCAGGAGTTGGCTCCTAGCTGCTTAGACTGGGGTGCAGCTTTGCATGTGTGGATACCTAAATTCAGATTCCTAGAGAACTAGGCAGTTCAAGATGTGGGCGCAAAGTTCATTTAGATATGTAGGAGGGCTTCCTGGACTGCTGGAGAGGGGGTATTTGGGGTTGCTTTTTATGCCTTAGTTGCTACGGTTTTGCCAAAATCCAATTTAGATGCCTAGTTTTCCAATCTGAAGCTGACCCTTTTGCCCTGTAGAATTAGAACAGCGTCCTTAATATTCTCTTGTCCCTAGCTGTTAGTTAGTGCTGAATTATGCCAGCATATCATCAGTTTGGCTTGTCACACTTATAATTTGAAAAGAGGTATTGCATGTAATGACTTAAAAGAAATTACTGCCTTCACGAGTATCACTGCATTATTAATCTGTTACTGAACAGGCATTTTTAGGCGGTTTGCTAAAACAAGCAACAGCAGTCTCCCACATTTTTTTTACTTTGAGAATTTAAATCTTTTCCCTTAGCCTCTGTGTTTCTCTTTGGTTTTAGAAAACTTGTCTATACTTTTGGAAACAGTGAATTATATAGGTAAAAACAGGAAGCATTTATATTACTAGTAAGTTTTTTTCCCCCCTTGTTTTTCAAAGAGAGCAAGATAAAATATCAAGCACATAATATAAATGTTCAAACAATTTATGGCAGTAATAATGGGAAAGAGATACAGACACCCTCCCAAAAGGTTAAGCATAATAAAAAAGTAATAATTAGTTTACAGCCGATACTACAGCTTTGGAGGAAGTTGCTGGGGCAGATTTTAGCAATGTGGAGCATTCTGAATTTGTTCTTATTTGTTTGTCTTTTAGAACAGTCTTTTCTTTTCACTATTATGCATGAATGCAAATGAATGTTGCTGCTGCAGTAGAAATTTATCATAAAAATAATGGATGATTGATGCTCTACAGAAAAAAGAAAATTAATAATGAAATGATAATACATGAAATAATTTCTTATAATTATTCCCACTCTTTCTCTTCCTGTCCCTGTTTTGCTAGCTTTTACCATTTTCTCCATGTCAAATCGGATGTTACTCTGAAATAGGGTATATTAAGATCAGAAATCACAGATGAGTCAGAACACAGAGAAAGAGCACATGGGTTCAGGGAGGCAAGACCAGCAGCCTCATGGCTTAGTCCTTTTATAGTTTACAAAACAGGCCTAAAAGAAATACCAAAAACCTGATGATGTGGTTAATGCACCTAGGCCCACCTATCCATAGGCCAAATATTATAACTATGATAGCAACTATTGCAGCACTGAGCTATCATTGAGTGACTTTGCAGGGCATTTGGGCTAAAAGAAAGCTTCAGTGTGGATAAAGAAGAATAAGTCCAGAAACATAGACTTATTGTCAGATGGCATTGACCACAATGGACCTTGGAGGATTTGGAACTTAGTTACTTCCAGAACAAGAAGGTCATTAACTCGACAGGACAGAAATGACAATGCAAGTCTGTGAGAAGCAGTACATGGTTCCTGGTCTCTTTGGGAAGTAAGCTGCACTGCACTGCCCATGGACTTATTTACTTCACAGCTATGAGCTTCCTATTGACTCTTTGCCAAAAATAACTGGTCTCAGCACTCAAATGTTTTCCTTGTGGCACAGCATCAGTGGGAACATGACCACTGACAGCAATTCTCTTAAAAGTCTGTCGAGAGAGATAGTTTTGGATGTTGCTATGATGCATCCCAGAAGGCCTTAATGATAAGGAACAGAATTGTAATTAGATAAGGAATTTGTTCAGAGCATGGGGATTGACACTCTCTAATACTCATTCAGGAAGCTTTAGTAAGCTCTTTGCTCTGTTCAAACTTAATTGATCCTATCAAACATTCCTGTTACTAAGCAGCTTGGCAGGCAGCTGGAATCCTGCACTAGACCCGAGCACTGAAAACCCCCAAAGCAACTCTAAGCTCCTGTTTAGCGGAGGTATTCTACTCTGTCTGTAAGGGCTCTGCTCCCAGATCTTTTCCTCCATCTCCCACAACTCATGCTCCTATAGCCTGCTTCCCATTACTCAGAGCTCCTCCCAATCTCTTCTCAATCCTCTGATTACTAATTATTTTATAAATCCTAAACGGGAACAAGTCACAAACCTCTACCAGCCTCCTTAATACCGTTTAGTGCTGAAGAACTTTCAAGACATCCATGACGGAGAGCTGCATAGGAGCTCAGATCGTTCTGTAGCACTAAATTATGGAATCTGTTAGCACTACAGTACTATTTTTTTCTTTCTGCATTTACCTATGTACCTAAGATACAACCTAGAAAGAGGAACAATTTTGTGAAGTAATTTTCTGGGAAAAAAAT
Source organism: Gavialis gangeticus (assembly GCF_001723915.1). Classification (NCBI taxonomy): domain Eukaryota; kingdom Metazoa; phylum Chordata; order Crocodylia; family Gavialidae; genus Gavialis; species Gavialis gangeticus. The sequence goes on along the minus strand of NW_017729022.1, from coordinate 30,951,886 downwards.
ACCAAGGAAACTCAAAACTGTCAATATTGTAAACAGGATGAAAAAACAGAAGAAACTATGATATAACCCACTGAGCTGGTAGAAACTGGGGATAAGTCTACACAGTAATCATACACCTGCTGCCAGCCCAACCATACACCTAATCTATTTAACTAGGTGTGTACCATATTAGTAAAGGATCTTCAGACAGCTACTATAGAGCTTAGGAATGGCTGCAAAATAGGGTCAAAAGTCAAAATAATTTGGCTTGCAGTGGCCACATCTACATGAGATGCTTACTGCACAATAGCTTGTTATTACTGCGCAGTAGCTCCTTACTACTGTGCAGTAGCATCACCAGGCACAAACCCTGATACAACTCTACTGTGCAGTAATAACAATAATGCTGGTACAATAACACCACTTACTGCACAGTCATTTAATACTTGGTTATGCAAGTTTTGTTCAATGTTCAAGTATTGCAATATACAGGGTTTCCAACCAAAGATTTTTTTTCATTGGCAATCTGCAGACTTTTACTGACAACCAACCTTTTTTTATACTTATATGTGTTTTTACTGTCAATAAAAAAAATCTTAGGTTGGCAGTCCTGCATTATGACTGCAATATACCTTAGTGCCCCCACCACAGGGGTCTTCTACTCACCCTACACCCTGACACACTTGACTGCCCTCTCCGTCATGCCCCCCCC
>NW_017729022.1:30945967-30951046 GCF_001723915.1 Gavialis gangeticus | reverse complement strand
TCTCTACCTGACCAACCTCCATCCTGACCCATGGTACCCTTGTCCCGGCATGGATCCCCAGCCCCAAAGGTCCATCCCTGTCCTATTCAGCCCAGGGATGCATGGCCCTGGATACCTTTGGTGCAAGTATTGAGCAGGCAGGCACCGAGTACTATTCTTTCTCAGATACCAGGTAGAGATGCTCTCTCGCTTTTGAGCATTGACAATTGTATTTAGCTTCATTCCAATGTGGATCTTGAAATGAGTTCAGCGTTTCTTAACTTTTTATGGGCAGCTCAGTTGTTCTTAAAGACAAATTTTGACTCTGGTGCCTTTTGGGGTTTTTTTAAACAGATCATGCAAAATTTTATGGATAGTTACCAACCCTGGTAATATACCAAACCTATTATTTCAGTCTTAGATCCCCAGACCTCTGCTGTACCTGGGCAAAACAGAGACACAGAACTCAAATTGTTTTTTGCGATCACTAAATGGGGTTTACTGCTCAAATAACATGTGGCAAAAGTCATGCATTTTATTTTACCCTGAATTCTTGTACCAAATAGAACCCTGATGTACTGCCTTTACTTGACCTTGCTTTTCAGATTTTTGAAATGTATTGTCTCTGGCTTTGAGTGTTCTCTCTTTAAGCAATGTGATACAGGTCACTTATGTTAAGGAACATTATCTTAGTTTAGCCCTAGGTTATCCTTCTATTCTTTAATGCATACGTTTTCTGTTACTTACACCATTATATGTCATTCATTCTGCAGTTAAACAATGCCTCTTTATAAATTATTCTTCAAGAGAACACCTGTCTGTCAACTTATTACTTCAGGGTCTCTGTCTGCGATCATAATCCATAAAAACTTAATGGCTTCTAATAGCTGAATTTGGTAGTGTTTTGGCAAGTGAAGTTTATGAAACAAGTGGATCTCACCATAGAAACAGTCTTGCTTTTCTTTTCTAGATCCTTTCCAGGTGGACTTTGGCTTCCTTTGCTCCATCATTTCATTTGCTGCTTCTCCTTGTTAGATAAATGTTATGTCAAACTGGATACTGGAAAGATGGAATACTTAAAAGGGCTATGGAAGAACTTAAATATGAAATGCAAGGAAAACATATATGAGAACCACCACTGTTTTAGAGATACGAAGATTATTCTGAGTGAACTCAGTAGCAGGGGAACTGACATACCCTGCTCTTATCAGAAGGTGTCAGTATTGCCCATGGGCATTATTATGGAATTAGGCTGAACAAATGAAAGATCATGGGTCATTCATGAACTCTGATAGAATCCATTACAGATACCAATTTACCTTCTAGCTGCTAAGATGCCTTTTAACACCTGCACATCTGGACCCAACAGTATTTCTGGATGCTAATTAGGCCCTGGGAGATTTACACTGCACACCATTATACAGAATGTTTTTTAAAACTGGCACTAGACTGGGTGGTGATAGCAGGAGCAAGGGGAATACATTTAACAGCAATACATGCTTTTTATGCTGCTGCTATCTGAGCTGACAATGTATTAAAAGTATTAAAATATATTCAACTTGGGTTTACCTGGTAAATAATAAATGTGTTCTTTACTGTTTCTTAATGTACAGCTGTCCATGCTGAAAACGTGCTGTTGGAAAAATAAATCTGGGCAGTGCTTCAAAATTCATTTGGAACTCACCTTTCTGTCTCCCATTTTCTCTTCTAAGTCCTTTAGACATTGTTCCCTTCAGCTGGAAGGAAAGGAAATGCAGAAAGCTCATTCCAAGAGCTACAAAGTATACAAAATACAAGCCAAACAAATCCATTTTGTTCCCAATGGTGCAACTTAACTCTTTCTCCCCAGAGATGAGATACTGTATATGAAAAGTAAATCTGTCAACTGAGAAGCAAAGGTCTGGAAATTCATTAACACATCAATGAGAAAAGTGTTTTGGATATCAGCTGTTTTATTACATTTGTTTTTCATGTTCCTTAATGGTGGGTGCTTGCAATAAGCATTATATTTACTTTATCCACTATACTTTGCTAACTCTATGTTTTATCAATTTACATTATAAAAGAAAAAATTACATTAACAAGGTAAAATGGATACATGATCGAGCTAGACTCACCATTTACATCAACCATAGACTAGCAAAATTAACTGTCTGACTGACTTTTATACTGATTAGATATTAAAATGAATCCTTGCATTCACTTATACTAAATAATACTTTTGCACTGCATTAATTCCTTGAAAAACAAATGGAGCAGAAGGAGCTTGTTATATAGATATTTTGACTTTGGTTATCCTCTTTCCTCCAGTCTTGATCAAATAATTTCTAAAACCTGGGAGAATTTTTGTTGAATTGCCTGTTAAACATCCTGCTCTTCTACACAGTGTCCATGTTTCTGATTAAAAGCTTTATCCTACTACAAGTGAAATCTTTAGCAAAACTCCCACATTTTCAGTGAGAATGGGATACCACCTGAATGTTTTCTGCATCTTGGATTATATGGATATTTCATGTCTTTAGCTTTCTTAGGAGATTATTACCCATCTCATACCTCAGAAAAAAAATAATTCTTGGGTTTCCCCAAACTGTATCAGAACATTGTTTCATTTATAATGTCCAAAAGTGGCTAACATCTGTGCTCCAGATGCTGCACTAGCTGTGTATAACCAACAACATAATCTTTCATATGGGACTGAAGTAGAAAATATTTTTAATTTGACCCTTTTGGTGATCATTTTATGTCTTGAAGCAGGAGATCTACTTAAATAAACCACGGATATGGTTGAACCACAGATGTGTGACTACAAATATGTTTATGCACAAAACTTTTAAAACTATAGAGAATTTGACTCTGGCCAATGGAGCACTGTATCACCCAAAGTGACAATATATTTTTGGACAAATCTTCAGGTCCTTGCTTGGTTACATTTTATTACATATGCAGTTCTCTTGACTAGTGGAAACTAAGGCCTGGAGTTGAAAGACCAGAAGGATTAGCTGCTCTAACCCCCTGCACAGAGACAGGATTCATTATTCCTTAATCCAAACCATACTAATCCTTGTACATTGCTTCTTGACAATTTCCATTGAAGGAGATGTCACAACTTTCACAGGTATCTTATTACATTGTCCTTCTGTTCTTGCAGTTAAGAAGGTTTTCCTGAAATTTGATTTTAAATCTGCTTTCTTGTAGCTTAAACCCATGGAAAATAAAAATATCCTTTGGATCTGCAGGGAGATGTTTTCTATGCTTCTAGAAGCTTTCATTAGTTTCCCTTTGCTTTATGCAGAGGAAGGAAAGAGGAAGCAAAGAGTGAATATGCTAGGGGAGGAATAATCATGCAAATTGAAGGGAAAATACATATACACCCTTTCCTCTCCAGCACTAGTGACTTCACCAAGAAAAAATAATACAATAAAAGGTGACATTACCTTTGTAGGTCTCTGCTAGAGCAGTATTAGTCACTTCAATAGAGTGACTTAATCCAGGAAGTAGGATTTAGGTATGTGAAAGAACCAAAATGGCAGGAAAAACCTACCCTTGTCTTGTTTGGGGGTTTTTTAATGCCAATCAAGTACTGTGGCATGCTTCCTCTATTAGGTTAATGTCTATTTACACTGTATTTGGATAGCTCAGTCAGGGAATATCCTGCCTTGAGCAGGAGAGTAAACTAGAGGACCTCACCAGGTCCTGTACAACTATTCTTTCTTACGTATAATGAGGCCAGAGCAAAACCCTGGACTAAAACAGTCTCAGTCATAAGATCAAGGCACATCATCCCCTGAACAAGCAGCATCTGCAACAAGCCCAGAGCAGGATCCTGGTCTTAGCTGGTCAGAGGGAGGCAATCAGGACAGCCAACACTCTGGAGCCAGACATCAGGCCCCTCTCCCTCCAGTATTGTGGTCAGGGCAAAGGTGAACATTTTGTCTCTTGGTCCTCTGTGCACTTCCTTGTTTGTTCTCTATTTTTGGCTCCTGGCTCCAACGTTAGTAGGATCCCTGGCACTCCCTGATACTGGTTTCTTGATTTGATTCTGGTTCAAATTCTAGGTTTGTCTTTTCGCTTCTTATCCTGGTTGACCCTGGTCTTGCCCTGGCTTTGACCCTGCCTTTGGTTCCACTTTCAGCAACAAACCCCTCCATACCCCAGCTCCTGGAAACCAACCTGAACTGCATCTGTACCTCAGGTACACAGCCACTAGGTCAGCCTGCCTATGCCCCAGTCCCTAACAACTTCCAAAGTTATTGGATCCAAGATAAATGGGTTACTATCAGTTGTCTCTATTCTCAGGGCTGGCCTCCTGCCTCACAAGGAAGCACCTTGCTTTGGCAAAGCCAATGCCCATGAAGTTATTTGAGGCACCCGAGTCATCCAGAACCAGTTGCTACATGGTGGATGTGGGATGGAAAAAGTGTACTGTTATCAGCAGTGGAAAAGGGCAGCAGCCTATGGCGACTTCTGCTCCAGAAACTGGGAGCACAGGATGAAAAGAGGGGCAGGTTAGGCACCTGAAGCACAGGTACAGTCCAGATTTTCTAAGGGTACAGTCCAGTTTCTCAGGGACTGGGGTACAGAGAGGTATGGTACCAGAACTGGAACAAGGAACATAACTGAAATCAAGACATAAAAACCTGAAGCAGAGACAGGGAAAGCCAACATTTTAACTAGGATCAGAAACCAAAAGCCAGAGCAGAAAACCAGAGGCAGGGGATGCCAAGGGTCCTAACAGAATCAGAAGCTAGAGCCAAAAACCAGAACCAGCAAGGAAGTGCACAGAGCACTAGGAATAAGAATTTTTTTTTTTTTGCCTTTGCACATACAAGGGTACTGTGGGCTGCATCTGAATTTAAGGGCTGGAGTGGGGGAGAAGAGCTCAGGTAAGCAGAATTCTGAAGTGATGTGGTAAAGTCCAGCTGGATGTTAGAGATAAACATGCTTGGCAGCACCATCCATTAAACGCATGTGTGTCAGTGTAATTGGCTCACATCAATCTCCAGTCTCAACATATGTATAGTGAGGTCAAAGGTTAGAGTCATCCCCTAACCCATGTTGCAGGGCAGTGGCACAAGACCTTGTAAATCACTGCCAGAGTCT
>NW_017729022.1:30928031-30940967 GCF_001723915.1 Gavialis gangeticus | reverse complement strand
AAGGGCTGGAGTGGGTGGTGCTTGTGGCTTCAGGGGACTGGCTTTCTTAGCCCAGCTGGGACCAGGGTGTTGGTCTGGGATTGCTCCAGGTGGTGCTTGTTCAGGGAATGAATTGTCCTGACCTTCTAATTGGGAATGGCTGGGTCAGGGTTATGCTCTGGACTTATTACACTATGATCATCTGATCACAGTGACTGCAGCTTGTATAGACATAACTGAGAAAATATTAAACTAGGTAGTTGAAGGACTGATAGCGGAACAGCCCTGGGAACCCAGCACAAACTACCTACCTAAGTATATATACACCCAACTTTTGTGGTGGTTTTGATAGCCTGTGCTGAGCTCTGGGCTTCCATGGCTACACTCCTGATAGTATCCAAACTAGCTTGGGTATTTCTGATGTGGTGCAAACACACCCTTACTTTGTATTTCACAGATGTTCCTTATTTACATGTAAAATTGGGGCTAAGAAGCATAAAATTGCTCACAAGGGAATGAAATCATTGTTGCATTATAAGGATAATGGAGTTATATTGCTCTAGGTGTTGCCCAAATTTGATGTCACAGTTTGGCCTCAGTCACTAATAACGCTTCTTATTATTTGCTTTTATATTATTGCTATTAACACTGAACAGAGCAGCTTTTGTCAGAGACCTCAAGAGAAACTAGGGTAAGACAGGGGAAAAAAGTCACACAGACTGAAGTAATTTGTACCAGGTCATAAAGCAAATCAATGCGTAACCTATCAAATCAAATCCAAAGGTCCTGAGTCACAGCCTACAAATCATGTTCACTGGATCACGTTGCTTCTGTTTCACAGAGCTCAGGTACATATTTAGCATAACTATTTCTAGGCAGCAGCCTAAAAAGGTTTCTATTATTTATTTGAATTAAGATTCTGTCTTATCATGATCCTAATCACCATGTATAACTTTAATCAGTCTATTTTTTACTTAACATCTGTGTGAAAGGCTGCTTCCCACACTAGCTGCATGCTAACTTGTTACAGTGCCACCATGTTGGGGATGCTATTCTTATATAATTACTGCCTTTAACAGATGGTAGAACAGGGAACGATGCTAGTTCATTAGTTATAATAGGTCCTTGCAAATTATTAGAAATCTAGATATTCTTCTTTCCCCTTATGTAGTATGCATAAAACATTTTTTTTCATTCACTTCAGTGGACCCTCTGCAGTTCCCTTTTTCAGCAAAGATGTCGTAAATCTGTATATCAGGGAGAAATTCCTGCTAGTGTATAGGTTATGCTCAGACAGACTGGCAGTGGACAGACTTCCATCTACCTTATCCATGTTTTAACTTTGTTAAACTACAAGCAGGAGAGGAAGACTAGCATAATACTCTGTAGAGATGCTGGTGCATGCTGTGTGAGAAATTTAACTATGGTAGTGTGATTTTTTAAAAAAATGTTTTCTGGACAAATATGTTGCTACATTTCCTCTTCAGCTGCTGCTTTGACCCTTAACTAAAAAATAAAAACCAAGCCAAACAAAGGAGGGTAGGGAAAGCTGAGGATTGTATCAAGGGTAGTTTGATACTGAAGTGTGACATATGGCAGCCCACACAATATTGATAACTCTGCTAGAAAACAATTTGGATGTCATGACCTGCTTTCTTTGGTCCCCATCATCTCTTACTCCTGAACTATTCTCTAATTGCACTTTATTGAATGAGTGGTCAGGCTAATCAGAATTAAAACACCTCTGAGTGAAACTTTGCCCTTTGCAAAAAAGTTTAGATGTTGTTTTAATATTGTTCCCTAAAGCTGTAAGGAAGGAAAAGAGGACTATTTGAAGGTAATTTGGTTTTAATATGCATTATCAACACAAATGCAAAAGACAAGAGAAGCTCTTTCCTCTACAATTGCTTTTCTATTTGATGGCTAGCTAAGGCCAGGGCAACTTTGCCCAAGTTGCTGAAAAAATAAAAATGGGAAAAAAGAGAGAGAAATAGTTATCTGTGTGAGTTGGAAGTCAAGTAGAAGGCAGGGTAGATTTGCATTTTATTAACCGAAGTAGATTATATATTTATATAGCACAAGCTCAGTTCATCATGAGATGCTGTGAACAGATGTGCACATAGTTATGTATGGAGGAGAGAGAAATTTGAATACAGAATTTGAAAAAAGAAGGAACCAGTCTTTTTTGAGGATTTTGGGGAGAGCTGCTCCAGGTAACATGGTACTTTAAGCTTCTCACTACCTTTATTTCCTGGGGCCAAAATTAAAAACAAAGCCAATATTTGTTGCCAGAAAAAGAGAGAAGAAAAACCCTTACATTCAAGCATACTCCAGCACAAAGTTCTAATTCATCTAATTCATTCATTCTGATCAATTCAGGCAGACCTCTGAACTTCAGTTAGACTTTGTGGCCATGGCTACTGCTTACTTGTTGAGCCCATGACTGCTGCCAAGCAAATGAGGCCTGCCAATTTGCCCACACTCTTTGTGGGTACAAGTTCATCAATTAAGTAGCATAAATAGGGAGAGACTGAGACCACTCTGAGCCATCTACAGTATCGAATTGCCAGGCTTGTGTGTGTAGGTGAGCAAGCAAAGCTTATCTTCTTCTTGACAAATCTGTCAACAGAGCCATGATCTCAATATATGTGAAGGCTTGGCAACAAGCATCATGTTTCATAATCAAGACCTAGAGAGATATGTTAAATCATGTCTTTGTGCTGTTGTACCCCTAAATTACAAAGTTTCATTTGACAGCATGGACATCTATCTGCTATAATTGGTTCCTCTATGGGTAACTATATAACTATAAGCCCATCTAAGACTATACGTGCAGTACCACTGAACCATTTCTCAGTGTTTCTTGTAGAGATTCCTTGGTATCCCAAGATACTCCATTAATAAATATCTGTGTTGTATTGGGAACTTGTGCCTTTAAGGATTGAGATTCCTAGAGAAAGAGTCTGTCCAGGACTATTAATGTTCCCAAAGCAATGTGTGATTGATGTCTATGTTAACAACGTCACTATTAGACTACAGATCTACCAAAGATGGCAATCAGCATCGAAGCCCCATTATGATTCGTGGGGCACGTCCCCACATGCAGGGGCATGCGCTTACAGCACAACAAATAGTACAGGCACACATTTGTGCTGCTACGTTTTGCTGTGGTGCACACACCTGCATGTGTGTTTTAGTGGGGGCAAATTGCCCTGCTTTGGGGAAACTGCCTTTTCCCCACTCTCCCAGGTCCCAGTGTGCTACTGGAGCCAGGGGACAACTAAAGGAGTGGAGACACTCTGGCCAACAGAGTGGAGACACTCTGATCAAGCCTCCATATCTGCCAACGCACACTCCTCCTGCGTGTGCTGCACTGCTTTTTTCACGCTGTCTTTTTTTGTGCTACCAAGACTTCCTGATAGAAAAATTTGCTCTTGTGCTGCAAATTTTAATATTCTGGGTGTGCAGTTTATATCACCACAAAGAGGTTTGTGGTGCCACAAACCACACATGCCTGCACGTCTGGATGTGGCCATGCTGTTCAAACATTCAGGTAGACACGGTCCCTCCCCTAAAGAGTTTAAGATGTAAAGTAAAAGTGTGAAAAGTGTGTATGACAAACAATAGAATGAGAAGGGAGGGAGGACAAAGTTAAGAATATAACAACATTTTGTTCTACAGGCTATTGAAGAGCTCGAAGTTCATTGCTATTGAAAGCTAATTTTAAAAAGAGCTATTCCAACCCTCCTGCATCGCAACTCACAATCACCGTTGCTTGGCTGAAGAAATTAAATGGAACAATATCTAGGCATCAAACATACAGGGACAGATCTGGATGGGGTGCAGCAGTACAAATACACTGCCCTTCCACCACTGCCACTGCTATCTGCAGCTTTTTGAGTGCAGGGGCAGCCCCAGAGCAGCCCCTGCTCCACTCCAGACACTAGCTGTAGCTGTGTGAGGTGCAGTGGTGGCAAACAGGTTCCACCTTCCAGCACCTGCTCCCTATGCATTTCTCCCACATAGATGTCCATTGCTGGCCAGGAGAAGGACCTGTACACTGCCTCTGATGCTCCCAACTGACACAAAGACAGGGGGAGCCCTAGATATGCTCTTGACCTTGTTATGCCTCACGCTGCATGGAGTAGCTGTGGGAGGAGTAGAGCACAGTCAGGGACAGCAGTGGTGGCATGTGGGTTCTTCCTTCCAGTGCCTGCTCCTGGCTAGCAGGGGATACAAGAGGGAGAGTGGGCAAAGAGCAAGGCTCGAAGGAGGAAACTGTGCTGGCACTGCTGTCACCATCCAAGCCCATTCACCAAGTTACTGCACCCCACAGCTTCCGGTGGGAAAGGAGCAGGAGCAACTCAGCTCTTCCCCTAACCCTGGTCAGCCAGGGACACCAGCAGCGGTGTCAGTGGGGAGTAGTCCCAACAGCACCCATTTTGTGTGCCAGCTCCTTGCCTTGCTCCCGGATATCTTTCAACAACCCAGGGGCTCCAGCCATGCCTAACTCCTGTTCTTCCATGGTCAGATAGATTGTGTTCTACATTCCTTTTAGTAAATCCTGGATTTGCCCATGCAAATAAATGAGTTTCAGGCTTCCCAAGAATTTTAAACTGCAATGAGAGGATGAAGCAAGGTACAGTTGAAGCATTCTTGCTGTATTTGAATCCTCCTAGTTCATTCACATGCAACAATTAGATCTTAAGAGCTACTGCCCTTTTGAAATGTTCTACTTTTGAAAGGGCTCCAAATATATGTGTCCCCCATTTTGAGGTATAAGGTATTCTGAGATACTTCTACTAAACACCTCTTCCCAGCATTTTTCATTTCATAGAGGATAAAACTCACATTTCCTATCTATTCTAGAGGCGGCATTTCCTAAACGCTAAAGGTAAAATTGATAGAACGGGAGGGAATGAGGGATTTTCAAATTATCAACTTCAGCACTATAACTGTTATAAGAATTGTGAAAATTAACTGAAACAAGCCACTGAAAAATTTAGTACTGTTTTAAAAATCCAATTTTTCATATTTTGATTACATTTCAATATCTATATATTGAATCTGTTTTAACAGCAGATATTTTCTTTGGCTTCACTAGTAATAAACTATAAGAACCTTCAAAAGTAATCTTATTTAAACAAAATGCTTTTATTTAAGAAAGGAACAGCAGAAACACTTAAAAATGAAGAAAAGTAATTTGACAACCTTGTATATTCACTGCTATGTAAAACTATGTTGGCATGGCCATGGGAGTTGTAAAGGTTAAAAATTGGTAGCTGTGAATCTTGCATACTATTCTGCAATCTCTTATGCTGTCAAACCAGAGGTTATAGAAAGGTAGGTTGATCTTAGTCTAGGAATCTGTAGCGTAGTAAGATCCTCCCATTCATGTATAAGTCTTGGTCTGGCCTTTCTTCACTCACTACATAAGCACATAGTCCTCCAGTAATTAATCAGAAAACTCTTACTTCTTGCAGGATGATATTTAAGTATTTCTTCATGGATTCTAAGAACGTGTGTGTGTGTGTGTGTGTGTGTGTGCATGTGTGTATATCTACAGATCTTTCTACAGTGGTACAATCTATTTAATTACATTTAGTATGCATCAGTATATGAGCTTTAATTTCCCCTGTAGATGTATTGCAAAGAATCTTTTACTAATCATTACCTTTCAGAGGACATACCCTCCCTTCATAGGTTCATGGAAAAGCATCCTTGTCAAATATAAGTTCATTAGAATATTAATTATTTTATAATTGCAAAGCATTGCCTCTGATTTCTTTTCTTGACTGATGACCTTCACATTTGCTCTGACCTTATCTTAAATCCACTTTAACTATTTCTACATTATAATAGACTCTGCATTAAGATGCCTCATATTATAATATGTAACAAAAATACACTCAGAGAGATAAATGTAACAATGAGACTCAGATAAGTATTTCAAGTAAAATTAATAAAAGTTTAGATTTTTATTATGGCCTTCATTTTGAGATCTTAAGAAAAGCTGCAACTCTTTTTTCATGTTTGTGAACAATTGCTTATATTAATGGCTAGTTAGACTCCAAACTGACTATTTGGGGAAGACAATATTGATTTACATGCATGTTCCAATAATTACATGTTCAAATGAAGCCTACTGAGTATATAAGTGACACTATTTTTAAAAAGTAATAAATCCCTTTCATACAAACCTCAAACAGACTTTAGAGAATACACTAGTAGATAGTTAAGGGAGCTTCAAAAGTGAAGATGTTGGTTTCTATTTACCAAGTCATCAGGGAATTTTTCACAGCCAAAAGAGGCACTGTAAATTTAAGATGTACTGTATCTTATTTAACTTTATAAAACAAAACATTCTTATTCCTTTCTTGGAATTTCTTCTCTTTTGATTGCTTTGTTCCCATGAATGTAAAAAATACACACACATTTTATATGAATTATGGTTAACCTTTATGACCTTTTTTGTTTTAAACTGAAAAAAATATGCAAGCTGAAGTTCATGGTCAGAGAAGACCCTTCATTCTCACTGCTACTTATAATAGATATTGCTATCAGACATAGTCATTTATCCAAGGATAGAATTTTCTCCCAGGATGAATAATTCTTCCCTAGAATAAAGCTTGGAAAGTTGTCTGGCTTTGAACAGCCTTTGAGGATTTGAATTAATCAGTTTGAAAGTCAGCATTGTGTCAGTCTCAGATGGATATTACTCCCGCAGAAAAAGTCCCCATGAATAGTGTGTTAGACTGCAAAGCTGTCAACTCCCATTCAGCATCAACCAGGACTTGGGTGACCTTTGATTAGCCTGGTGTTACCCTGCAGCTAAATGAGTTAGTAGCTATTAAAGATGAAACGCACATACTAACTTGCATTATACAAGAACATTTAGGATTTATGTAGCTATGCATCAGTTTCTAAACTGATGCACAAAATAGTTACATTATGAAGAAATCTTTTTCATATGAATCCAGCAAGGGTAAACATAAAACATGTATTTGCCTATAATACTTAAAATTAAGGATTTCACAGATTGCAATTAGATAATATTTCCTACCATCAACTACCTGTCATCCATAAATTTAACTTAGAGGACATTTATTATACCACTAATTTAGAGGAACACTCACTGAAGACTGTGATTTTATATTAGGTCACTAATTGTTTTTTTCATTATAGGTACAGACCTTTTAAAAAGCCCAAAGCGGAATTGATCTAAGTTACGTGGTTTTCTGTAAGCAGCATAGGTTAGATTGGTTGTGAACAGAACACACATTCACTCTTTGGTGAGGGAAGGGAAACAAATCTTAGACTGGTTTCCACCATTTTTTAACTCATGCATGTGTGCTGAACTTCTATTCTGAGTATCGACAAGTTTCCAATGATTTATACCAGTAAAAGTGTAATGTCTGTACCTGGCCTCAGGTTAAATCCTTTATTCATTCCTTTTTTTTTTCTTTTTTTTTTTTTTTTACAACAGCATTTCCACCTCAGCCTGTGGGAGTGTTTTATGCAAAACTAAATGATTGATACAAAACAAAAATAGCAATGCTGGAAAGCTAAGATGCTGCAGCATTTCACCCTTTTATATAATGAAAGTAACTGCAAGGGAATGATGAATGTGTGTGAAATGGGAGACCAGATGAAGAATGTTTTGCATTCAAAAGCTTGTTTAACTCTACAACACTACCCCAACTATGTAATTGGTCCAATAAAAGATATCAACCTAAGACACCCTTATCTTTTATGAAATGGAAATAACTTTGGGGCTAACATGAGTAACAACTCTCAAAATGACTTAAATTGGACTATATGGATGCGCAATGTATAATTCAGTATTTTCCATGTTGCAGGGATTTTGGTTGTAGCCGTGTTGGTCTAAGCACATAGGCAGGAAAGGTTCTTCGGGTTGATATCTTTTATCAGACCAACCGATTAGCTGGAAAAACAGTTCTTTGCAAGCTTTTGGGGACAGGCACCCTTCTCCTCTCCCCCATACCTTCTTTCCCTCCCCTCCTTCTCTACCCTTTGTCTTTCTAATTTCCATCTATTTACTTTTTCACAAACTGCCTCTCTTGTACCTTGGAGAACTCAACTACAACAATCTACCTTGCTTACTTGGACATTATTTTCCCCTCCTCCTCCTCCCCCTCCCCTCCCCTCCCTTCTCTACCCATTGTTTTCCTAATTTCCACCTACTTACATTCTCACTGACCTCCTGTCACACTTTTAGCCTCTTTCATTCCTTGGAGATCTCAGAACAGCAGAGTCTCCCTATGTCTGAAGAAGGGTGCTTGTGCTTGAAAGCTTGCATAGAACTTTTTTCCAACTACTCAGTTGGTCTAATGAAAGATATCTCATCTACCCAAAGAACCTTGCCTGCAACATATAATTCAGCAAATAAACTGGTATTTGACTCTATACCTTAGTGGTTAGTCCACTTGCTTAGGAGGAAGGAGACCTGTTCCTACTGCAATGCACTGCTAACCATTTCATTTAATGAATTTTGCCATTGTTAATACACAGAGGGGAAACTACTGGTAGTCTCTTCTCTGTCATTTGTTGCTATTTTCATCTGCTCTACTTAGTTGAGATTGTCTGCTGTGTTCTCTCTTCTGACGGTTTTCATGTTGGGGTCCATGTATTGGCATATGCAGTGCATGCCCCAGATATATCCAGGGCTTTTCTCTGCTTCTGGTCAAGATGAATGCTAATTTTTGACTTTTCAGATCTCTTCATTGCTGGCAACTGTGTCAAATATGGAGAATCTTCCTAGGGTACTTGTTTTCAAAGGCCTTTAGTTTCCTATATAGATCTCCAGCACTAATGGTTATATATGAGCATAATATTAGGTTTCAGTTAAAACTTGGGTGATGTTCTGGTTCTGAACAGTTTTTCATACATTGTTAAATTTGGTATATTCTGTAGATGATGTCCCTTCCTTTGCCATCACTTCTATCTTAAGGTCTCTGTTGGCCTATTGTTCTATCTTCTTGATGTTTTTGCTTTCTAACATAGTGATACTCGGTGACACCTGGGTTTTCACCTTGTTTGTTTGGCTGGTATTCTTGCCTCAGTTGTCTCTGCATGGCAGTACATTGAGCTGTGGGGATATACCCCAATCATTCCAAGATGCCACTAATCAGGAAGATTCTCTTTTCCTCTGCCTTTGGTGAATAGCTGCGTCAGTTTTGTTAAAGCAGTGACTTCAAATGCTTTTAGTGCTTCTGTTGTGAATTGGTCACCTCTTAATGCTTTGTTGTTTTTCACTGTCTTCATTGCTGCCCGTTGCCTGTATCACTGATGCCTTGGCTGGGCCAGTGCTGAAATTAAGTTGTTTAGATTCACGTGTCATTGGAATTCTGTGTTGAGGTTTTGCTGGCTCCACTGAGGATTATGTTGAAATGTTCTCCCCATTTGTGTTGTTATTCTACTTCAACGGTGAGCATTTTTCCATCTTTGTTTTGACATTTCTATTTGGGGATTTCATCATGTGGTGTACAGTTCTATGATTCACTACAATGGCAGTAGCTACTGGACCCACAAATCTTTTATATCTCTGCTTTTCACTGCCTTGTCTGCTATCTTTTCTGCCTCTTTTATCCCCCATAATATTTCCTAGGTTTTATAACTCAGGAGTTTTACTCTTAGTGATCTTATTTCTTCAATAAGTACCACGTGCCTTGCTTTATTTAATTCTTGCTTCATTTGTTATCTATCCCAGGGGTGCTTAATCCCCGATACGTGGGTCAGTTCCAGTCCTTGGTGCCATATCATCTGCCTCACGGGGCTTCCTACAGATCTGAAAATTTGGCAGTAGGAGACTGATGGACCTGTAGGAAGCCCTGTGTGCCAAACAGCATGGCTGTGCATGCTGGACCAGGCATGAAGGACATTGTGGGGCCTGATCCTGGTTTGTGGGGTCCAATCCCAGAACACGGAGCTGAGCAGAGGTAGGATGGGGCCTGATCTTGGTGCAGAAAGCCAGGCAGAGGTGGTCTGGGACCCTGTGGTCCGATGCTTGTGCATGGGGCCCAATCCTGAACTGTAGACTTGGGGAAAGATAGTATTGGGGCCCAGAGTTTGATCCTAATACAGGGCCCAATTCCGGTGTGTAGGGATGGCATGGGGCTTGATCCTGGCATGGAGGGGCCAAATGAGGCCATGCAGGACCTAATCCAGGCATGCAGGGCCAAATCCTGTACGTGGGGCCTGAACCTGCCCATAAACCAGCCTCTGTACCACTCATCTAGTCCACAAGATCAAAAGTTTGAACACCACTGACCTACCCAATTGCAATAGTTTCTGATCACTGCTTATTTTGTTCAGTTCCAGTCTGCATTTCAGCTTCTTCTGTACCTAACAATAAGTCTTTTCAAGTTGGCATTTCTCACAATATTCCTTTTTATTTTTTCATTTGTGAATTTTTTTTCAGTTACTTCAACTGTTAATTTTTCTTTCCTAATTTCTGTTTTCAGTTGATCTTTTTCAGCTTTATTTTCACTTTGGCAATGCAAAAATTGTGGTCACTAATGTGTATTGCCTTGTAAGCTTTTGCATCTCATACAGATATCTTGAACCTTGAGTTAATATAGATGTTGTCAATCTGATATTCATTTTGCCCTTTGATATAAGCTCTTTGTATACATCTTCCTGGGGAAATGCAGTGCTTGCAAACTCAGGCTAGATCCTGAGTACAATAATGAGTAAACATTTTTTGTTTGGTGATTCCTAGCCTAGTGCTCTCTTCATTTCTTGGTTGTCACATCCTACTGTGGGATGCATTACCCAACACAAAAAGCAAGTCACATTCTGGTATGCTGACAATTACACTTTGGAGGCAATTTTGCACTTATCTTTTCCCCTGTCATTATGTTCCTCTGCTGACTTAAAGGAAACCAAAACTTGAAGGAAACCAGTGATTTTAAGGCAAAAGCTCTCATAACTCTGCCTCTCACATCTCCCTTCTAATGCTGCATGTGTTGCCAATAATATCACTTACGTATGCATGACTGACATCTTTAGAAATCTGGTTTGGAATCTGGCATGTATCTGATGCATTGGTTGATGGAGTCCCAGCTGATGAGTGACTTGTCTACAGAGTCTGTCATGATGAGTGCAGTTCTCTCTGAATTCTTGTCACTATGGCCTGAGTAGATTAGATATTTCTTCTCTTGCTTTAAGCACTTCCTTATCCATACCTGTCAGTCTGCAGTCACTGATGCTTAGGATTTCAAGTTTATCTTCACGATCTGTGAGGATTTTTATGTTTGAAACATTGCTTTTCTGTTCCTGTAATCAATGCTGATGTGTTTACTTGCTTCCAAACATTTCAGGGTCCTATCTTTCAGAGTTGGTTTTCACCAGGAGCAGCAAGGGCTGAAAGCAGGTAGGGTTCAAATTTCCTCAGGCTAGAGGATGGAACTGGACATGTGTGTCTCACATTTTGAGTGAATGCTCTAGATATTGAGCGTTTTGACAAAAGGGAGGACATAATTTCCTCTTACTCCTCCAGTCATGTTGTGTTAGGAGGTAGACCACCAGAAACTAACTATAGGAAAGTCTCTCTAGTTCAGAGTTAAGCACCTAATTCTTTGGGATGGGTTTTAAATTATATTATTTCCTCAACATTTACTTGTGGTTAGGTTAAGCCTATTACTGCTTAGTAGAAAGGATTTTTAACCCCACTTTGAGCATCTTATTGTCCCCACGCATTGAAAATGCGCCTGTGCACATAGTTCAGGCTTGTGGGTTCCAAGAGGTGACAGGATGCTCCCAGGTTAGTTGCTGCAGAATTCAGTGTCAGAGTACCCAAGTCCTTCTGGGTGTTTCCGCCTATCATATAGGTGCATATGATGTAACTGAATGGAAATTTCATCTCCTACTGTACTATGAACAGATTGTTTCCTCTGCCAGATTTCTGCTTAGTACTCTATAGAAAGTCTTCAGAAAATCGGTTACAGCGCCAGTCCTGAAATCCAGTATACATAAGGATATTTTAAAAGTCTTCTGTAGGATTTAATGGAACATAAACCTGTTGAATATTGCTTCAAACTACCATACTTCTACCTCTGACAGAAGCCAGTGATAATGCAGTAGTTAGATCAACAAATCTGCTGTCTCTGAGTAACCCTTGAAGTCAGCCCAGGCACGGCTTCTGGAGAAGCGGGGAGCCCTGCCTCTTTCCAACTCTTTCAGTCACTGACCCTCTCTAGTGGCCATGCTTCAGGGAACTACTTTTCAGTTCAGCTCCCAAAAGAGGGATTTTACCTGTACAAAGTGGAAAGAAGTATATCCCAAGTTCCATGCATCAAAACAGACAGTTCCCCTTCAATACAGGTGGTTACTGGGGCAAAGGCCACCCAGCTGAAATACTCTGCCCACTCCAAAGGGTTAAACAGTACATCCATTTGCAGTCCAGCCTGCACAGCCCTGAGCATCCCAAGAATCATTCAGCTCTTCTCTCCAGTGTGCCCAGCCCCAGCCTGCTCCTCCATGTCAATTCCCGCTCTTCCGTGGACACCTCTAATCCTACCATCTTGAAGTGTCACATCCTTGTTGATGGATGTGTCTTCTGTTATGTATACCAGGCAACTATGGCTCCACTGTCTCTTAACCCCTTATTTCTCCTCCTTAGAAGTTAGGCAGGGAAAGTGAAGCATGCAATGTTATTAGACATGAATACAGTTCAAACAGAAATATAACAATAAAACCATAGATATCACACAGGCCAAGTGCAGATAGTCAAAAACCCGGAGGTTGAATTGATTCAATCACACAGATTAGTTTAAAATGCATAGATTCAACTGATAAGCAAGTGAACAGACATTCTCTTTTGAACCCACAAATGAAGCCACGTGTCTGCAGTGGCCCAGGCCAGAAGCTGGGAGGTGCTATAGCATACCTGCTTGTTCTCCTGGCGCAGACAGCTCCAGCCAATGCTAGCCTGCC
>NW_017729022.1:30918723-30923031 GCF_001723915.1 Gavialis gangeticus | reverse complement strand
GAAGCTGGGAGGTGCTAGAGCATACCTGCTTGTTCTCCTGGCGCAGACAGCTCCAGCCAATGCTAGCCTGCCCATCCTGTGACAGGGAGGTTTGTGAGGGAGGTGCAAAGCATCCTGGGATACTTGGGGGGGCTAAATCCGAACTTGAATCTGGAGGGATCTGGGACAGCAGTTCAATAAATTGATTTAACTTAAATCAGTTAACATTCATTTAGGTTTATCTTAAACTGGTTTTGGCCATTTTGCAAGCAATTTATGTACAATGATCTTCTGTTGTGTTACAGATTTGAACCAGTTTCTGATCACTTATACTGGTTTATGTGTAATTTCTGTCCCTAGCCACAGAGCCAGCTGTTCCTAGCAGGTGAAAGTTTGGGGGTGAGCATGGGTATAGAAGTTAATACCCTATTGACGATCTCTGTTCTCTTTGCCTACCTGAAGTTAAATGATTTCAAAAGTTTTTGAGTTTTTAGAAGGGCATCAGCAAAAGGTATTTGAAAAATGGGAATGGTTTTACATGAATCAGTCATTAAAATATTTCCCCTTTTTAGCCAAAAATTTTTATATTTGAAATATTGAAGCCAACTGCTTGTGGAGTTGCTTCTCCTGAAATATATCTTATATCAGAACAACTCTCAAATGATAAAGAATTGGGAGATATACCATCTTTCTACTATTTCTGAGAACTTGTGAAGTTAAGATTCATTCACTCTTACCAAATGAACATAAATCTGAGATGGAACTTTATGTCAGTTGGGTTGACAAACGAGGGTTATTACTACTAGTGTAGGGTGGATGAAAAGTATGTAAGTGTGTGTGCATGCGCATTCATGTACCTATGCAACTATTTAAGGCAGAAGTTAAAGAACTGCTTCTTTTCAATAACAGAATGGCACCAGATGAAGAATGGCCATAAGTGACTGCTTCCTGAACAACTTTAATTCGGCATGTTGCAAATTGAAGGCTGCAAAAGGGAAGGCTGAAAGGAGCTACATAGGTAAAGCCACTTGGTGGTGTATTGGCAGGAAGAGTAGCAGAAGCAGGCCCAAACTGAAACTGGGCAAGAAATGCACCATAAAATTAAAGTAGGTAAAGCTCTTTCTTCTCAAAATTTGAGAGTAACTTATGAGATATACAACTGTATTTGTCTGCCCTTTCCTTCACCCCCACATATGGAGGACATCATCCCATATTTTCATCTACTCTGATATTTCTCCTTTTCCACTGTCTGGATTTTTGTAATGATTCATTGTGACTATTTTTTTGTCTCAACTTTTTTAACCACCTCATTCTTCTAAAAAAGAAATAACAGATATTATGCAAAACTGCATAATTTTTAATATAGTAGAAAAACACAGCATTTGGCTATGGAAACACAAAACAGGTGGTGATAGATCAGTTCATGTTCTTGTCATCCCAGGTTATCATAAGAAGCACTTCCACAGCACTTAATTTCTCAAACCATCCTTTCCATAATGTCATCAACTGGACTTTGGGCACCAAATGTTTCAGCTACAGGTTATTGCCAGGAGCTAGCATTGTCTGCCACCTGGCCAGTTTTTGAACATCTTAGGATTTCTTTTTTATATTAAAGCTACTTCAAACAAACAAAAAACACTTTTCCCTTTTCCTTCTTTCATGAATTATCACAAGGATTGTCTGCTTTTTTTTCCACCTTCAGGCACCTTGTTAGTATTAAATAAGTAAAAACAGTAATTAAATGTATGACTGATTTTAAAAGACGCTCCATAGAAACATTATACGTTTCTAAAATAGTCACAAGGCTATACAGCTAAAATTCTGATTGAAATAATTTGAGTATAGGTATTTCTGTGTCATATTTGAGTGTCCTAAATAATTAGCATTCAAATCTTTCACCCCACCATTGGGTCAGACTGTAGGACATTGTACCTTCTTTAAGACCCAGTGGTGACCACCAATTATAGTTCACTAAAGAGCCTGCACATAACATTTCCAGTTTCAAAAATTAAAGGAAACCAGTGACCTTAAGGCAAAGGCTCTCATAACTCTGCCTCTCGCATCTCCCTTCCAATATAGTGCTTTGTCCCATGCTCCTTACCCCATGTGTTGCCAATAACACCACTTAGTTCTTTCTTCATATCTCCTTCCATAACCATTGCTCTCTTTCCTTTCTATTTTAATTATGGCAAGCTGTTCCTGAGAAGGTCAGCTAATGCACTATTCTTGTCTCACTTGATTCCCTCCTACTTATCATTTTCTCCACAATACCTGCAAGAACCTAATTTAATTATCTGCATCTGGTTTTTTGCTTATTATACACTGGTGGTTCCCAACCTTTTTTTTTCTGTGCCCTGCTGCTGGGAGCAGGGGGGCGGGGGAGCTCCCAACCTGCAGCGCAGCTCATCCTTTTCTGTGTGGCGCCACTAGCATTGTCCCCCCGTGACCCTCATTTGGGGGTTGGGAACTGCTGATCTACATCACTTATCAACCTCACTAATGAGCTCCCATCCGTATTGGAAGGGGATTCAATGCTGAAAGAGTGAGGACACTGGAAATGATCCTAGGAATCATATAGGAAACAAAGGAGAGGATTGGATGGTGGAATTAGAGGGTATTAATGGGTGCCTATACACAAGTGCAGAGGCTGAACCAATGCACTAGAATTCCAGTGCATTGGAGCAGGCTCAATTAATTAAGTCTGCTGGAGCATGGCAATTACTGCGCTTCAGCACCCTCCTGCATCTCCTGTATCACCATCTCCACACTTAAAAATGGTGGCAGGTGTGTTTGAACTAAAGCTCATCACCCCTGCCACCATTTTAAAGTGTGAGGACACTGATGCAAAAGATGCAGCAGCACTTTAATTAGAGCAGCCTTCAGAGCTGTTCTAATTAAAGTGCGCTCCTCCCCTCCCCCCGCATCCCCTGAGAGCACGTGTAAAAGTGCCTAATGTATTTAATAAGTACAAACTACAAATAAAATCAATAACATTAATCTGTTGTTTCCCTTCTCAGGAGGTCACAGATTCCCATACACTTTCTCTCGTAATAATTATTTTTCTCTAAATATTTCCTTTTAATTTTTTCTCTCCATATTTTCTTTGTTTTTTATGCTTTGGGGGGTCACAGTTTATGAACTTCTCTGCATGGGGAGCACCCAGCATTCTGAATACTACCAATGCCATTCCAAAATATATTGTCATCTCTTAGCTGTTCACCATGTATTATAAACTATTGTACTTGCCTCTAATGAACTGCACACATTCTCAGGTGTACCTCAGGCTGTATCTTTTTAAACAACTCTGATGGAGCTTCTTTGAATAATGTTCTGAAATACTTTACATTTTCTTTTCACATTGTGACATTAACTTTGCTGAACTGGAGAAGGTGCTTTTTCATACTTCACTGAAATCTGGGCTCTGCTGAAGCTGATGATTTAACTCCCATTGTCCCCAGTAAAGCCTACAGTTCAGTCTTTATCTGTCTCCCTGCAAACGGGAAACATCCTCATTCACAGCAGTTTACCTTAGGCTAGAGGTGTAGATGAAAACAATTTCTAAAGCCAAAGGTGCAGTTCCATAAAGTGAAAGCCACAGTGTAATGTATAGTACATGTGACTGGTAACCTGATAATATTTAACACAATTGTGCTGGATGTGTTCAGTCCACTGTGAAAACATTAAACAGTCCTTAACAGCCTGTGTATAAGGCATGCATTATTATCCCTGGTTTACAGCTGGGGAAATTGAAGCAAAGAGGTGAAGTGATTTGCCTAAGGCCATATAGTAATTCACTACTAAGGCAGAAAGAACCAGGATGTCGCAACTCCCAACTCTGCTCATTTTACGAGACCACAATGTCTCTTTATACGTATCATAATTGTGTAACATCAGAATGCTGCAGGCACACAAAATAAATCAGATTTTTTAACAGTTCATACCCCTGTGACATGGCAAGGCTGAGGTTCCACTATGTCCAGAGGCTACTGCTATCTTTTGCACTTTCAAGAGGAACCTAGAATGCAAATGCAGCATTACATTAAGCAAAAAAGCAATGTCCACAAATTACTCTTGTGTCTGCCCCAAGCCTAGAAGCGTATTTAGTTAGTGTGCTTAAAGCACACCAATGTTTGCAGTAGGTGGCATATAAGGGAAAGACGTAACCACCATCACACCTAGGCACTTTTGTTTTCCCAGTATGATGACCATATATATACAATCAGAACTGTGGATCAGGTAGGGGAAGCCTTCAGTACAAGTTTAGAGTGGGTGCATTAAACGAATTTGACTGATCTTTCCACACACAAGCTTTACACTAACCAAAAACCT
>NW_017729022.1:30904646-30913723 GCF_001723915.1 Gavialis gangeticus | reverse complement strand
AATCAGAACTGTGGATCAGGTAGGGGAAGCCTTCAGTACAAGTTTAGAGTGGGTGCATTAAACGAATTTGACTGTCCATTAGCATGTCACACAAAAAGCGTGTTAATGTACTAATGCACAGTAGACTTAGCCTAATGCACATTAAGCATCATAAAAAAGCGTTCATCTGCACTAATGCGCAGTAGCACCAATTACAGCACATTTAGTACCTGTTATTATAGGTACCAGACTTAATGTGCCATAATTATGGCGCATTAAGGAAAGTGTAGACATACCCAATGAGGCTCAAACTTATACCTAGAGACTCACTGCAAACACCATAATTACTTAGCCACTCAACCCCTTCACAAACCAAATCATGCAATTAATACAAAAAAGAAGGGCAGCTAAGATGCAGTTTGGGAATCAGTAGTTTTCAGGAAAAAAGTAATGGTTACTTTTAGGTTACTACTCAAAAAGTTTTCCATATTGATTAAATAAACTTAGAATACAAACAAATACTCCTTCTCTACCCCTTCCTCTCCCTAGATTATTAGTTTATTAAGGATAATTAGGCAAAAAAATTTGGCTTTATCTGAATTTTCTACTTTTGTTCAACTAGGTGTGTTCAATTTTCCCCTTTTGAATTAGGTTTTTTAGATGTGATTTTTCAAGTGTATTAAAAAAACAAAACTGCCTCAGGTGTGCGGCATTGGCTCAATCAAGTCACTGAGGATCAGCAGTCTTTTAGGCCTAGATGAAGGCACTATGAAGCTGACTCTTCATATTTTTTTTAAGATGTGGTCCATATTATTTGTGTGCCTATTTTTTGAGCCTAAGTGTACTCATATTGTGTGTCCTAAATTTACTCAACAAAGAGGGCTAAAACTTAAAAATGAATAGAAGCTAAGAGTCCTATGTAGTTACATCAATCCAAGAAATGGAGTTTTAAGAAAATCAACAAAGAACATGAAATACATAAAAAATCATGAGCATTGGCAACACTCTTCTTTGTACTTCAACTCCCTCTGCCATAAAAATGGTGATTTTTTTTCTGGTTTTCTACCTAACAGCAATGTTACAAGGCTTAATTCATAAATCTTTGTAAAACACTTTGGGATGCTGGGATAGGAGGCATCTGCATTGGCATAAAGAACTACTGATTATAAAAATGTAAATTAAAAAAGTATGCATACCATTTTCTATCAAGCTGTTTAATATATAACTTAATGGAGTTTTATTCTTTCTTACTGAGCTGGAGTTCTGTAGGTTATTTTGAAATCATTATTTTACTTCAGCTGCATATGGATTGTAATATTCTTCATTTAGAATATGCATGTATTATAATAAAGCTGACCATTCATTGACATAGTGCAGAAACCTCAGCCTGGAAATATGCTGGAATATTCAGCCTTGTCATCTTTCCACCATTTTAAGATGGAGCTTTTTTATTTGCTGAAGTTTGATCAGTCTGAAGAGGCTGTTGATGCAAGATTCATTCGCCCTCAGCCCAGTCTGAGTAGTTCTGCATAACCCTCTGGCCAGCAGTCAGAGCAAATAGATTCTTCTAACTTATGCCTTACTGCATCTGTTCCAAGTGCTACCATGCAGAGAAAATTAGTAATCTTAAATAAATAAATAAGTGGAACAGGTGTTCAGGTCAAAAGCTTTCAGATTAAACATTTATTTTTTAAAAATTTTTGTTGCTGTGCTCAAGAATAAAAATTAACTGGTGCGGCACCACCTTGTATGATATTAATTCTGGATTATTTATCCAGCCAGTTTTCTTATATGGATGATATTTAAAATATTAAACAAACACACACAAATCTGTTCTCCAGTCTCCACAGACCAAAAATAAGTTTGTAATTTTTTTTTAAATGAGCCAATTTATTTGGTTTCTTTAAAAATAAATGCCAGGTTATTTAAAGATGAACCGAGAAGTTATTTTAATTAAATATGACTCAACAGCAGAAAACGTGTGCAGACTTGAATATCAAAAATAGATCTACCGTATGGTCTTTGCTCATTTTGAAATCCTAAGCATTGTAAAAAGACATGATTTTATACGTTAGCATGTAAGAGAGAATTTACTGTTTCTAGAGCTCAGAAATGATGAATTCTGAGGTTATGACTGCATAGGCAGGTTTACATTTCAAATCCTAGGCAAGCTCTTTAATTACTGTGTGATGTGGGATAAAAGTGGGCAACAAGGGGAAAGGGAGAGGGAGAACACTCCAATTCTCACCTTCTGGATAAATTCCATGAGAGGCCTAATTTGCCATTCATATTCTGAATACTCTGCAGGTGAGATAGGCAGGGGAACAACTACACAGAGAATCCTGCCAGAACTTAAGTGCCAAACCATTTAGTATTGCCAAGATTTGAGTAGTTTTATGCATGGTTGGTGGCAAGAATTTTTGAGTCAAGGGGAATTTACTGGTGGAAACTTAGGCATCTCTGGAATGTGAGTGTCTACAGTGAAAGGCAACAGCTGAGCAAGGGTTCTGAAAAGTCTGTGTTTGGACTCAGATACTGTGTGTGGCATTAGGTACCCAAGACATTTTTTGGGATCCAGACTTCATGAAAAGTCTGTGTTTGGACTCAGATACCATGTGTGGCATTAGGTACCCAAGACATTTTTTGGGATCCAGACTTCATGGAACCAGAATATTTTAAAGAAAACCATTCGTTTTCTAAGACAAATATCTTACTGATTCCGTTCTTCAGAAACAGCAAAAAAATAAAATAAAATAAAAATTGCCCTGATTTATACCTTTAGAGGTTCCCTTATCTGGTAGTTATCATCAGATGTCTGCCACTGGTCCTTTCTTTTTTCTTTCTATATTATCACTACATGATTTCATTTGTCTTTTCATATTTAGCTTCCATCTTTATACTGATAATGCATAGGTCCATCTCAACATACCAGCCCGGGACCACGGGACTGGAATCAGTCCTGGGTCCCTGAGGCCAGTCTCCTGTGATCACAGACAACTAAGCTATACAATGTTGGCCACAGACATGTGTTCATTTCTAGCAGTGGAAAATGTTAATGGCCATAAATGATTCTGGGAAAGGGAGCAGTACAGGTGTTCAGTCTACAACCACCCTGTCTCCCTGCTTTTTGTGCCTTCCTGAAATTCTGGTGATCTGAGCTGGGGCAAGCTTGGGGAACAGTGGCTGCTCCAGTCCTCCTGTTTCTGCAGGGACTGGAGCAGCAGGGAAAATCCCCCACCTACTACTCATACTGAGCTACTTGGTGGGAGAAGTGGGGCTGGGCTTTGCCATACTGCTTTGTATGCTGGGCCCCATAGCAATAGGAACCAAACAAAGAGAGCATCATTGCAAGTCCACTGCCTGGGTCTCAGACCAGAGACCCTAGTGTGTGAGAAGCCAGTAGGGAGGAGCTGGCAGCCACTCCTTTCCGCCTTGTTCTGGTTTATAGAAGGCACAGGAGCCTTCCTCTGCAGCTTCATATATTCTGGTTCCTCGGAGTTAAGCCATGGCAAGTGTACATTCTCTCAGAAGCAACATCTACCTGGTTGGAGTTGGGTTATTTTTCTCCCAAACTACCACTTTTAGTCTGGGAGAAACAGTATGAAACCATTTTTACATTTGTGATTTCCACCGGGAAAATGGAACTTGTCCTAATAGAAATGTAACATTTGTACATGGCTGCAATCTCATTGTCTATGTCTACATGAGACACTTACTGTATAGTACCTTGTCATCTTACTGCTCAGTAGCTAGGCACAAACCATGATGCGACGCTACTATGCAGAATAATGAGCTACTGAGCAGTACTAATGAGCTATTGCATAGTAAGTATCACTAGGCAACCATGCTGAAATGCTACTGTGCTATAATGCTGGTTACTGCACAGTCATTTAGTACTTGGTTAAGCAAGTACTAAATGACTGCGCAGTAACAATTGCTCAGTGAGTGGCTCGTGTAGACATGCCCACTCTGAAAATTATCACCATCTTGAGTCTTAGCCTGACTATTCTGACTAGAAGGCTCTTTTGAATCTATCTAATGTGACAGGCAATGTGTGCAGGGTAAGCGGTTATATAGCAGAGTCAGTGGTGGTTACATAACAGGGCCAGTATCAGGATGAAGCTGAGGTGACCAGCCTTAAATCAGTATATTTTTTTGCTGGATCTATCAATAGATGGTAAGATTCTTGTTGAATTTATTGTACGCTATAGCCTATGACACTAACCAATCAATAGACTGCCAGATTGCATGTTCCCAATAAGATATTCTGTACCATGATTGTTCTGAGAACTTATTTTGACCAATGAAATACCTAAGAGAGGAAGATTTGTAACAATCTTTACGTTATATCAGCCTGGTTTATTCATCATTAACTGAAGCTCAATTTGGCTAGAAATTAATCTTATTTATTTCCAAGAGATGAAATTGCTGTTGCAATTTTTACCAGCAACTGGAAGGGACAGTGTATAGTTATCTTTCCTCAGTGCACACCATCTTCTTGCATCAGAAAATCTTGGATTTCCTTTCCTAATTATTATTATTTTTATAATAATATTCTTGTTATTCTACAGCAATGATGCTCAACCTTTTGGTTCAGGGGGCTGGATGGGCAGTGCCCAGTCCCTCTGTGGGCCAGATCCTGCCAGTGGACCCAATCTGGTGCCCAGGGCCCCATCCAACTATACAGAGAGGGTTGGGTGGGTGGGCAGCCCGGCCCCGACCTAGCAGTGCTGAGAGGGGGTGTGGTCCAGCCCTGAGGGAGGAAGGGGGCACAGTCTGGCCTTGAACCAGCCATGCAGATATAGAGGCCATGGCCCAGACCCACTGGGAGAATGGGTTGCAGCTTGGCACTAACCAGGCTGCGCAGAGGAAAAGGGCTCTGAATTAGCCCTGATCTGGCCATGTAGGAGGAAGATTGTGAGCTGGCTCTGATCTGTTGCATGGAACGTGGGATTTTGGCAGCAGGAAAGGTGGTGCTGCTCTCCTGCTGCCAAAATTTCTGACCCATAGGGAGCCCCACAGGCCAGATACCAAGGCTCTGCGAGTTGCATTTGGTCTGCAGGCTGGAGGTTGAGCACCCCTGTTCTACAATAGTGCATAGAGACCTCCACCTACCAAAACTGGAGCCCTGTTTTCCTAAGCATCTTACACACAGAGTGAGAGACTGACACCTCCTCAGAGTTCACAAAATAAACAGAGACAAAGTGAAAAAAAGCATAGGCACATAGTGAATGCCCTTGCTCAAGTTCAAAGCAGTAAGTTAGCAAACAAGCAAAGAAAGTCATCTGTGTGTCAGTTTATTGCCCTTTCCCAGTAACCCATGATGCCAACGAGGCTAAAACTGCATCTGCCTCTACTCTGTGAATCCAGAGGCTTCAATCTGACGGTAGGAATTTACATTAGGGAAAGAGTCAGCTGTACAATGTAACTTAAAAGATCACATTAGAAGTACATATACTGGCTCCTTACAGTGCACTGATTCTAATTCCTCTAATGTTTTATGCTGGGATAAGTCTATTCATTTTGGTGGAGCTGCACTGGCATAAAACTCAAGTAATGCAGTAATTAATGATGACAGGCAAACTATCTACCACATACACTACATCGTATAAACTGCAATATATGCTATTTTTGTACTTTTATGCTGAACTATAATTATACTACACTTTTATCTATAGTTTCAAGACTTCAACTGCAGAGAGACTCTAGTAGTTCACAACAACAGTGAAGTACTAAAAATAAAGCAAGAATAAAACCCTTTACTCCTTGCTCATTCAGCAGTGATTTCCTGGATTCTATATAATGGGGAAAAATGCACTTTCTCTTACAGAACACCTGTTACCTTGCTCTGCCAAGAAATCTTTTGAAGCTAAGAATCCTTCCACACTGAGATCCACATTCTAATTCCCTGCCATTTTCTCTTGACTCCTTTGCTATACAGTGCAATTTTTCTTCATATTCAGATTTCTAATAGCTTTTGACATGGGCAGGCTGATGTCACCACATTTTTTTTGATAGGACTACCAAAAATTTAACAGTTGGTAACCCAACTCATTTCCTGCCTCAGGGAGCCATTAGATTTAATGAAGCAGCCATCCCAACATACTCAAGTCAGATTGGCAATCAGCTTTCTGGTAATTGGATTAGTAGAATACTCTGGGTTTGAAGATTCTCGGACAATTTGCATATTTATATAGATGCTGCTTCACTCTGATTTATGGCTTGATTATTTATATTTACATGGTAGTCTTGAGGCTGACTAGTGACATACCACCCCAAAGTAGTTCCATTCTATTTTTTTACCTCTATAAATATATCTTAGTATCTTTGTTATGATCAGTGGTAGTTAAGAAATATGCAGGTCAGATCAGTGCCGAGATTCTTTTAGGGGCCAGTGAACCTGATAGTGTTCTTTCAGCATATTTACAAGTGCTAACAAAGTTCTCTGTGATGATTTGCTTGTAGATTTGCTCACTATAGAACCACAAACAACCACTCTCATAAATACTTGCTTGTGGGTCTTACCACGGCTGTCCTGTTGAGGACCAAAAACCTTGCAACCCACCCTTCTCCTCCAGAGGTGTTTGTCCTTAATGATCCACTCTTTCATCTTTAAGCACACAGAGGATCTCTCCGCTCCTTCCGAAACTGGAGAAAACGTCCAGTGGGTTAGAGAATGATTTGACCCAACGCCATCCACAAAGCAGTCAGACTGGCTAAATACTATAACTCCTCGTATAAAAATGTAAAGCTTCCTTTACATTTGTGCACTTGCTGCTTTGCTCAGCATCACAAAGTCCAAGGGCTAGATCAAAAAGAGCACTTAGGTGTCCACTCTGCACTTAAATATAATTTAGGTACTTAATGAACTCTACAAATCTCTGACTAAGCACTTTGGCATTTGCCAGGCCATGAATACATTTGTTTTTGCTAATAAGGTCACATAGATAGGTACAGGTTTCACTAGTACGCCTGCCATCTTGACTGGGCTTGTCACCCAGGTCTCCTGTCTAAGGCCATTTGAAATTCAGAAGCCCAATGGCATAACTAAGACAAGGTGACTGTGGCAGCCACCCCAGGTCCTGACTTGGAGAGCTGGGGGAGAAAAAAAAACACTCGCTACTACCACAGCCAAATGATTGCACCAGCGACGCAGCAGTAACCAGAAATTGCCACTGCCCCTGTGTTATGAGAGTTGTCCTGTGTGCCCAGCCATGTTGTTATGCCTCTGCCCAAACCTGACCTCCATGAAGCTGAGGCTCCCAAGGAACCAGTTCTGATGGCCTTCTCTGAGCTTTCTTAATGCATATTGACAACAGTGAGTTCATCACAAAACAGCATCATTAAAAAATGTGACAGAGGAGGAGGAGGAAATGTGAGCCTTTTATATAATAACACTGACTTAGGAAGTGGAAAATCAGGTTCAACACCTTCTTCAGTTTGAGGAGTTTTTAACCCCAAATTTCTCACTTCCTTCAAAAGAATCCTGACCACCAGATAGACATGGGACCTGTCCTTGCCTCTTCCTGTTGACGCTGTGCCACTCTACAAAAAAAGGAGTGAAAGACTAGAAAAAGAATAAGCAAGAGGGAGTTGGATTTACAACTGAGGGTTCTGCCAATGCAGGGGGACAACCTAAATTCTGGTCCTTGCTCCCAACATGGTTTATGAATTTTAGCCAACTATTGTTTAATGTAAAATACACAAGCATCTCTTGTAGAAGACACCAGAACCTAGCCAAATCTCTGCTATGTGGATTGTGGGACTATAGAGTAAGTCTTCCTCTTACTTCCACTGGACTAGTTAATATAATATTATTTTCTGCATAGTGGCCCAGCTTCAAACAGGAAGAGGAGGGACTGTCTATATCAGAGTCTTGTTTATAATGGCTAGTATGCTTCCTTTAGTGATGCAGAGTTGAACTATATCAAGTCAAGAAGGCTGTTGAAACTGGGCCTTGTACTTCCTGGTAAGTGCTTTACTTACTATGCTACCACATAAAAAAAAATGGGGACTGACTTTTTCCAAGATAGCTTTTGAATGAAAGTGGCCATTAGGATGATATATTCAAAGAGTATTCTACAAGGCTGTTTGGAGAGGACTCCTCTCAAGTATGCCTTGCCTTGCCTTCTGGTTCATGCTCCCTGTCACCACTCTGAAGCTCTTTTTCTCAGATGTGTTTGAGAGCAGCAGTGGGGGACGCTCCTAGAGTACCTTTAGCACTTCATTTCTGAGTTTGGTTTGTGCAAATGAGAGAAGGTAGGAAGGGCCTGATGCAATGTAGTCATATCCAAGGATACATAGGACTGAAGTCGACTATTTACGCACACTGACATTGTTAAAATACTGTTGAGTTGCTGTTTAATGCTGAAGACACCCAAGTGTCTGGCAGTCCACATCTGGACAGCTGTCTGTGCACTGACACTGCCCTACAGCTAACAAGTTGGTCAGAGGCCTAGCTTGAGCCAAGACCCCAATGCAGGTTCTTGAAATGAGGCAAAGAAACATCTGTTTTGCCAGAAGGACCTGATGTCATATCTGTAGTTGGAGAATTCCTAAGTCAGATGCAGCTTGTACATAAAAAGTGCTGATGGATGAAGGCGCAGGCCATGGCAGTTACCTACCCTGAGTTTTAGGAAATCTGAGTTTAAATCCTTCCTCTGCCTGATTTGGAGCAGATAACTTCCCATGTAAATTCCATGTTATTGGATTACTGGGCATGGTGGGGTGTCTCTCAGTCTTTCCTTTTGGACCTGTTCCACTGTGTATGAATAATTAAGTAATCAATGAGTATGTCTACACATATGCATTTACTGCACAGTAACCAAAATTACTGTGTAGCGTGGGCACATGTTTTAGGCTGACTTGAGCATAAATTTGATACCTGCATAATGGAGGTATCAAATTTATGCCTGATTAGTTACTGTGCAATAACGCAGGTGTAGACACCTTACTGCGCAGTAACACTGTTAATTCCAGTCACTAAAGTTAGTCCCAAATCAGTCCACACACACCGTTAATGTGCTTTAATGCCTGCACGTGTAGATACTGGCCTATTCCCGCTTACTGTGCAGTAATTTACTATGCAGTAAATTTAA
>NW_017729022.1:30884641-30899646 GCF_001723915.1 Gavialis gangeticus | reverse complement strand
GTATGTCTACACATATGCATTTACTGCACAGTAACCAAAATTACTGTGTAGCGTGGGCACATGTTTTAGGCTGACTTGAGCATAAATTTGATACCTGCATAATGGAGGTATCAAATTTATGCCTGATTAGTTACTGTGCAATAACGCAGGTGTAGACACCTTACTGCGCAGTAACACTGTTAATTCCAGTCACTAAAGTTAGTCCCAAATCAGTCCACACACACCGTTAATGTGCTTTAATGCCTGCATGTGTAGATACTGGCCTATTCCCGCTTACTGTGCAGTAATTTACTATGCAGTAAATTTAAGCCAGTATAAATGCATGTGTAGGCATGCCCAATATGTATAGACTGTATAGACTACTGCTTGTGGTGCTCATCAGAAGCTTCCTTTTTAATTCTATGCTTTAGATCAGGGACAGCAGGAATTTGAACATGGGTTTTCTGCTACCCAGATAAGTGCTCTAACTGATAGAGTACTGCCTGTTTCAAAAACAGAAAATTGCACTGACCTAAGTCACTTTTAAAAAATATGACTTGGGTCTTTAGTCTCTTCTCTGTTTCTTTTGTAAAAAAATACTCCTATTATGGGGTTGATCTATTTAAAAATAACATTTCCCCTAAACCAGTCATTATGGCATTAGTGAAAACCCAAAATGAAAGCATTTCCTGAGAGCTTTAAAAATAATAATCTTTCTTAGCTTGAATAACTCTTATTTTCTACAGACAAGTGGGCCTGGCAGAGGTTTATTATAAGGTTGAGTTATTTGCAATAGATTCATTAGAACATTAACCACTTGACTTGCTTTATGCTGCAACTTTTCAGGATGGCAACAGGTTGACCCTAATGCACCCAGGAGAATTACAAATGGAGGTAGGGCACAGAATAATGGTAAGTGATTTTGGGCTTTGCAGAACACTCCAGAATATTAGCTAATGCATTATGCTCATTGGCTTAACAGAACGGTAGGGTCATTAGAGGCACTGGCATCATTTGTGATCGTAGCACCCATAAAGGATAATCACGAAGGAAAAGGTTGCATTATTTTCTAATATGCAGTAGAATTTGATTGGCATTGTCTGAACAAATTCTTAGCACTGCTGAAGTCAGATAGCAAATACGGATAGAACTAGATGGTGAACATGTAATAAATATTATATAATTTGTTGTTGCTTTGTGGTAACAACTAGAGGCCTAAGTCTGGACCAGAGGCCATTTCTGTTTGGCACTGTAAGAACACAGAGCATGGGAGTTTTTGTTTCAGAGCGCTTCCAATCTGTACTGCTAACTATAACAGTGATACAGAGCTTCCTAGGTAAAAACATGAACATGAAGAAGTGATTTTAACCCTAACAGAAGGCATTCCCTTACCATACGATTAGTTTCTGTCTAAGAACATCAGACCCTCCAACTCACTGAATATGCTATATAGAGTTTAATTTTACCTAGCTTTAATGTCTACATTTCTCAAATTTCACATAATGTCTTTAGGACGGGGTTCATACTTGGCCTTTTTGTTTGTTTGCTTCCTTAAGTTTTTAAAATCTATCGAAAACATACACCATTTGATTCCCTCTGTACTGAATAATAAATACAATTACAACTACAACCTGGGTGATAATATTAGATATATTAGCTACAGTATCAGCAAAAATATATATTGTCCTGGGAACGTTGTTTCTTGCAGTCAACAGAAACTGACTGGGACTATTTATCTGATATATATATATATGTATATATATATAGTAGTTTTCAAACTACCAAACAGTGGAAGACAGAGCCCCTGAATGTTAGAATTTATGGATCTGTTAACAGAGAGTAAGCAGGTAGAGGGTAATCAAGGAAATCCAGTAAGCAATGGGGACAAGGGAAAGAGGTCCCTCAGTTAACAGGTGTGTATTATCAACAGAGTTATGTGTGGTGCTCTTCATTAATTATTGTTAAGAATCTGGTTATTCCACCAGTATTAGCTCTGTTGTTTGGGTATTCAGGCATGGCCTATCTTGATAATTAGCTTTGGACAACAGCTGAAAACCAGGGAGCAGAAGAATTAGTAATCAATATAAGTTTAAAGTTAATAGGATACTTGTTGACAAGACAGGATGCACAATAAAACTTTAGTATGTTCCAGCCCTTCTAGACAGCAGGGTTTTTTACACTATCACAGCCCTGAAGGGAGCCAGGAAGACATGTGTCCTCACTTGAGGGCCAACTCTGCCATCAAGGACTTTGATGCTGATTTGTCAATGCAATCTATGTGCACATTTCCACAAGCATGCATGTGAAGGGGTGCATGTTTCTGACAGGACAAATTGCAGCGGCACATATTTGTGCCACTGCTATTTGTCCCTGGGCATGCCCTTACATGTGAGCTATGGGGCATGGCAAAGGGACCTGGGTGGGGTAGAGGAGGCTGTGGCTAGCATCAGTGCTGGTCCCAGCAGCCTTACCTGGGATCCTGGAGGCCTTCTGGAGCAGCAGAAGAGCCAAGCTAGCCCCTTGGAGCCTGGCTAGCAGCCAGAGCCAGGCTCCAGTTTTTGGTGGTACACACTGCTGTCACAGGTGCTGCACTGCTTTTTTTTAGCAGCAATTTTTTTTCTACACTGGAATCTCCCAGTGTTGAAAAACTGTACCACTCTGCAAATTATCAGCATGATGCATAAGTGCACATGTGTTGCATGAGGTTTGCGGTGTCTCAAATGGCTTTGAGGCACCATAAGCCACGTGTCTGCTCATGGGTGTGCGCCCTATATGGTTATTGTATGTACTAGAGGAGGGGAAGGATTCTTAGGAGGCTTGAAACTCTGTGCGGTCCTCTGCACTATATTATGTAAAGGGTAGCATGGGATGCTTGTGTCGCCCAAAATAAATCCTGCGGTGTAAATTCAAAATCCGTTGGGAGGGTGGAGAGAAGTTAGTCATTGTGCTGATTAGTTGCTTGGTGACTTGATAGGAAAATCCTTCCCTACACCATAAGCCTAGAAGCTGTCCAGGTTACTGTATACTAGAGAAGGGATTCTATAACAGAGCAAAATAAATAACTAGGAAAAAGTTATTTTGATTCATGTCAGGGCCTTTTTACATCTAAAGCTGTGAGTTGCACAAATGTTGATATGTATTAGTGCTAGTTTGAGCTTGGAGCACTCACACTTCAGGCCAGCAGAGGCCTGGAGGACTGAAAGGTAAGAATCCTCCCTCCCATGTTCTGGGATTCCCTGCTGCCTCCAGGGCTTCCCCAGTTGCCTCTGGCCCCTGGGGCATTACTTACTTGTGGTTGCTGTACTGTCTGTCCCAGCGGAGCAGGCAGGGAAGAGTTAACCTGCTGGCCAGCTGCTGCTGTTGCTGGTCTGCTGCTTTTCTGGCCCAGAGAGCAAGAGAGGCAGTGGCAGTGGGGGTGGTGCAGCCAAGTAGACAGTTTAACCCTTCCCTGCCTGCTCCCCAGGACAGACAGCCACAAGCAAGCAGGGGACAGGATGGGAGCAGGGTGCTGGGGGGTGGGGGGCAGTGGACTAGATTCAGGCCAGCGGGAGAGGAAGCACGTGGGATGCTTACATTAAGGTGTAGCTTAGCCTGGCTGATCCTTAAAGTAGCACAAGCTGGGTAGCATGGATCAGAGATGATCCCGCCCTGGAGTGGCATCACTTTGAGCTGCACCACAAGTGCTTAAAACCTGTTTCAGGTGTTAATGCGTAGACAGTCCAAGGGTTAGGAGCTCCAGCAGCCACCCAAAATTACTGTGTAACAAGTCCCACAGAGTCTTTGTATACAGGCCATGTTTCAGTCCTGCATCTTTTCCATGGAAGGATTTGCTAAACTACAAGGAAACCGTTGTCCAAAGTTAAGTTCTTTGTGTCTGGCATGAGTGGGAGTGCATGTCACCATTTCCACAAACCTTTGTGGACTAAAATGAAGGCCCATCCTTCGACTAGCCAACAATAACTTTTATTCCTAACTGGAGCATAATATTGCTGTCTTGTTTTAATTTAAGTCTCTTATGCTATCTGTAAATAATGTAACACATCTTATTTTCCTCTTCTCTCTCTCTCTCAGTTAGATGATTTTTTTTTGGTATGGCAGCAATTTGAATGATTGTCTGCTATGTAGCCTATTTCTAAGAAGAAGAAGAAAGAAACAGTTCCATGTGATACAATGCAATATCTGTGGGTTTTTGACTGGAAGGAAACTGTTTCTATCTCCAGAGCTTGCCCTTTTTACTATGGTCATGCGATTCCTTTTCCTAAAATGTTCTATAAAAGGCAATGCAACCCTGGTTATTTTAGCCAGCAAAGTAGGATAGGTACAGACATTATGCATAAACTGGTATAAGTGATCAGAAACTGATCTAAACCTGTAACAGAACAAAAGTTCAATACACATAGATCAATTTAAAAAGGCAGAACCCAATCAAAAATAGATCTGGATGGATGTAGTATTAGATTTAATCAGTTTATGTTAGACTGGTCTATTGAACTTCTGTACCACATCCCCTCCCAACTCAACTTAGGTCATAGTCTGTCAGCATCCTAGGCACCTTTGTGAGCCCCCCTGCTCCCTACCCTCGCAGGATGGTTCACTAGCCTCAGCCATGCTCATCTACTCTGACTGAGTGCTGGGCCAGCCCTGCTCCTGAGCTGTTACAGAGGTGGCAGGAGCCAGGACTGAGAGCAAGCACAGCTGGTGGGGGGGAGGGAGGACTGGCAATGGAGGGCCTACACTCTCCTCCCATACTGCCCATGTAAATTGGCAGCCCTGCATGGCTCTCAACCTTGGCTCCTACCTGCCTGTGACAGCTGAACTAAGCAGAGAGCAGAGCCCTTTGCTGTATGGGCCCCGCTCCCCTCCCAGACTTAAGCAAGCACAACTGGGGGGGGGGGAAACTGCCCCAACCCCACTGCTGCTGACAGACAGGTGTTGTGAGGGAGGGCTGGGGTGACAGGCCACACTGGGAGGTGTCTGAGCTTCCCCCACCTTCTGGCTAGTGCAGGCATCTGCATGCCCCCCACAGAAGGGTGAACATTTGTTCCATTTCCTCCTGATCCAATCTATATAGCTTAGAGAAACCTGCGTAGGCTCAATTGATTCCACCTCAAGCTTTTTGAATGCCTGTACCTAGCCAAAAAATGTGTAACTCCTAACTGAGCTCAATGAATCAGCACTTTGTACTTTTTATCTCTTTCCAAGATTCAAGGTGCCGTCTTAGAAAATGCTACAGCAGGGAAAGCTTTTTTTTGCTTCTGAACTGCCCAGAATGGATAAATGTAATTCCATGCCAGTGACTTTACCAAAAATTACTTTGAAAAAGCCTCATCCTCCCATGTATTGAGAGATAAGAGCATAAACTGTAATCCCTATTCTTTGTATAAGGAGCTGCTTGCTAGTTTGACAAAGGGAATGAACTTCAAACTGCTGAAACCAGTTTTCGATTGTTTAGCTGGTCTTCGTTCTGGATTCATTTTCTGAGCTATCGATATCTTGTTGTCTCTATCATTTTCAGCGCTCATCGGCTGAAATTGTCTTGTTGTTCATAAAGTGAAAATGAGCTTTGAGGAGTAGCACTGTTTTGTTGTCTTTTCTCCAGGACTATAGATCAATCCTGTCAGCCATCTTAAGTGGTGTCAGACTTCATTCGAAGTCTAGCAGTTCTGGGTCAGAGCCAGAGAAAGGGGACCTAGGGCCTAATGTGGGACCTATGAGCATGCCTGCATTGCTTCTGCTCCACACCTGTTTATGTACCAGTGAAGCTGCTCCCGGCTTTATGTTTGTGCCCGCTCTTGAAATCTCAGTCTCTGCCAAGCTTAAGAGTAGCTTCTGGGGACAACACCAGAGGAGCTTCTCCAGCACATTTCTGGATCTGGTATGTGTGAGTAAGTATGGAGTGGGTGGCCAGGGCATGCTCAAGGGTATGCAACCAAGGCACATTATTGCCATTATGCAGCTATGACCTATGAGCAGTTTAAAAACCTAAGCCAAAAACAGTAATTCTGAAAAAATAGTGTTCATATAGATCCAAACCCTGGAGAAGCCTAAATTCCCTAGGCACCTCAATTTTCAACTTTAAAGGTCTTTTGGTGTCTAAAATGCTGGTTCTGAGTCTTCCCAAGAAACACCACAACATAGATCAGCATGCAGCTCATACCTGAACATGATCAGGGTTCAGAAATTAGATGTTTCTCTGACAGTCTCCCAGGAAGAGTGGGAGGTTGATCTGGTAAGCATTCTCAGAGTATACCCAATGGATTGGGCTCTGTTTTTCAAATGCAGCTGCCAGAGATGATGATGTTGCTCAGTTGTCCTAACAGTGGGAGACCTGGATTTAACTTTTCCCTATGCCTGAGAAGAATCCAACCCTTGTCAAGCGCAAGACACTTGGTTCTGGCTGTTCATGGTCCCCATGGTTAAAAGCCCCAACAGCAAAGTGGTTCTCAGCCAGGGGATCCTGTTTCTTACCAATGCAGGGTTCCCCTGGCTGTTGGGGCTTTTGACCATAGGGACCATACACAGCCAGGACCAAGTGTCTTGTGCTTGACAGGGCTCTTGGTTCTGGCTGTGTGTGTGGTGCAGCTGAGACTGAGACCCCTCTCAGATATGGGAATACTTGCTCCCAGCTTCACATGGGGTGTAGTCAGGACTGAGAGCCTGTCTTTTAGATGTGGAGATTCTGGCTTCCAGCTATGCATGGGACCCCACAGCCGTGGCATGCTACAACAGTCTTGTAGCCCTTGGGGTATATGGCATTCCCCACAGCTGGGAGATCACAATGGCTGGGAGATTGCAGCAGCTATGATCTCTCAGCCACTGCCTGGAATGCTCCCACCCCCTGCAGCTGGGAGACCTCATTAACTATGATCTCCCGGGCTGGGGGATGCATTATGCTCCCCAGTGGCTGGGAGATCACAGCAGCTGTGATCTCCCAGCTGTGGGACAGTCTACATGTGCAAATTAAAGCTGGACAGAAACCAGTTATAAAGTTATTACAGATTTTTGAGAAATAACTGTATAGCTACTTGGACCTTTTAAAGATGCAGTAGTTAATTTGCAAGTGTAGCCAGGCTAAATGTATTGTCCACTTAACAAGGTAATTGTGCAATAGATATAACATGTAAAGGGGGCCTAGATGCATTTTTTGAATTTGCCCCAAGCACCTAAAAGTTAGGTGTCCCAAGACTCAGCATTTCAGTTTTGAAATCCCTTTCTGGATGTAGACATATTTCAATGAGCTATGGGCAAAACCATAGCCAAATTAGCTAAACTAGAGATGATATAAGCTAGAAACTGGTTTAAGATAGACATGGATGAATGTAGTATCAAACTTAACAGATTTAGATTAACACAGTCTATCAAACTTCTGTCCCAGATCCCCTCCCAACTCAAGTTAACTCACAGTCCCTCAGCATCCCAGCCTTGGATCACACTATTTGCTCCAGCCCTGCTCCCAGACTGTCACAGAATTGAGGCAGCAAAGCCTCTGTTCTATAGCCCTAATTCTGCCTGTGCCTGTCAGCCTGGTGGGTTGGGGGGGGGGAGGGATGTGTGGGGACAGGGCCCCCCTCCCCAGAACTGGCATAAAGCTATGGTGTGCTAGGGTTTGCCCCCTGCCCACCCACCTCCTAAGGCCTGCATGAATCACTGACATGCTGGTGGGAGGGGGAGGAGCAGTCCCTCCACCCTGTGTCTGTCCCAGATCTCTGTGCCTCAGTGGGGGTTCCCCCACCCCAGGCAGGGTTCCCTGACCCCTGCTACTAGTGCAGAGGGGGAATTCACCCCTCTCAACCCTCTGAGCAGTCCAGCAACAGCTTAGCTCCATCACTGAAGGTGCAGGTGGGGAACAGTCTCTCCTAC
The DNA here is from genome assembly GCF_001723915.1 of Gavialis gangeticus. Classification (NCBI taxonomy): domain Eukaryota; kingdom Metazoa; phylum Chordata; order Crocodylia; family Gavialidae; genus Gavialis; species Gavialis gangeticus. The sequence goes on along the minus strand of NW_017729022.1, from coordinate 30,891,807 downwards.
CCAGGGCCAAACCTGTGCCAGACTGCACAGTGGGGTGGGAGGAGGGAATTCCCCTTCTGCACCAGTGCCAGGGCTAGAGAGACCCTGCCCAAGGTGAGGGAACACCCTACTGAGGTGCAGGGATCCCCCCATGTGGGCTGACATGGGGTGATAGCTTGGCCCAAGGCTGGAGGGACTGTTTATCCACTTCCCGCAGCTGTGGGGGTGGGGCTAAGCTGGCACCAGACCATGTGGAGGGGGAAAAGGACCCTGACTGGGGTGGGGGAACCACTGCTGAGGCACAAGGATCTCCCCATGTGGGCTGATGTCCACTGCTGGGTGGGTCCCAGCCTAGAGGAACTGTTGCCCTCATGTGGGGGGGAGCAGGGGGTTAGGTGGCATATGCTTCATCTTGTGGCCTGTTATAAACTGGTTAGGGGGGATCAGCAGGCACTGGGGGAGTCCCTGTTCCCCCGAGCACCGCAAGGAGTGACCAGGAACAACGGTCACAAGCTGGCGGAGGGAAGGTTTAAGTTGGACATCAGGAGGCGCTACTTCACGGTCAGGGTGGCTAGGGTCTGGAACCAGCTTCCAAGTGAGGTGGTGCAGGCTTCCACCCTGGGTGTTTTTAAGAGGAGGTTGGATGACCACCTTGCTGGGGTTGTTTGACCCCAGTACTCTTTCCTGCCATGGCAGGGGGTCGGACTAGATGATCTGCTCAGGTCCCTTCCGACCCTAGAAACTATGAAACTATGCTGGGCAGCCAACCAGGGATGGGTCCTGATTGGCTACATGCAGATGCCCCTGGCAGTGGCTGGCTGCAGGCTGGGATGCATGCTTTAGCACCCCCACATCCAGCTTCTGGTTGGGGCCACTGCTGCAACCTGACTGCCTTTCTGGATTCAAAAGTGAACTTCAGTTCACTTCATTATAGATTCAATCTATGCTGCTTAGAGAAACCTACAAAAATTGAATCAGTTCAGCCTTGGGCTTTTTGACTGTCTATACTTAACTATAACTTTCAAATATAATATATGCATGTGAAACATATAAAGATCAAGACTGGTGCTCGGGATAGAAGTTAAACATAAACTGGTTTAAGTGATTAAAAGCTGGTTTAAACCTGTAACAGAACAGAAGATCAGTGCACATAAGCCAATTTCAGAACGGCTGAAACTGGTTTAAGTTAAACCTGGTTGAATGTAGTATCATCCTTAACTGATTTAGGTCAAATCAGTTTATGGAACTTCTGTCCCAGACCTCTTCCTGGTTCAAGTTAACTCACAGTCCCCCAGCATCCCAGGATGCTTTGCTGCCCTTGGTTGGGCTAGGCTAGGCTGTCTGTTCCAAGGAGCAAGATTTTCCCCACCCCTCTACTCCCTACCTGGAGCACTATCACTGCTCAGGTTGGCTGAGAAGCAGGAGGGCATGGGACCCAGCTCTGTACTGACCCTGCCAGACTTTTGCCTCACTTGCTGCTCTGGTAGGGGAGGCAGGGGACATGGCCAGATGCTGGCCCTGGGCCAGCATGGTGAGGTGGAGAGGAGGAAGTGGGGTTTAAACCCTCATTCCCATTGGCATGGGACTCCAGCTGGTGTCTGCTTGGCAGGGGTGCAGCAGCCCCCGGCAAGCTTTTCTCCACTCACTGCTCTACTAGAAGGGGTGGGGAGTGGGGAGCATGGTTTGAGCAGTGAGCAAGGAAAAGCCTGGCATGGGCTGTTGTGCCCCTGCCAAACAGAACCTAGCTGGGGTCCCCTACACCTCAGCATGCCAGCCCAGGGCTGGAATCTAGCCATGCCCCCACTCCTTCTGCTCAAGCAGAGAATAGGGAAAGGCCTGGCAGGGGCTGCTGTGCCCCTGCCAAGCAGACCCTGGCTAGGGGAAGGAAGTGGGGTTTAAAACCCCCTCTCTCCCCTCCATCCCAGTGTGACAGTTGGGGCCAGCATCTGGCCATTCCTCTTGCCCCCTCTGCTCTACTGGTGAATAGGCAAATGCCTGGCAGGGGTTGCTGCACCCCTGCCAATCATACCCTGGCTGGGGTCCCATGCAGGCAAAGGAAAGGGTTTAAACCCCCCTCCCATGCCCCACTATGTTGGCCTAGGCCAGGGTCTGGTCACAGCCCCCACACCCACTCTGGTTCAGTAGGGAGCAGGGGAAAAGCCTGGAAGAACTGCTTTCACACTCCCCCTCCAAGGACACCATGGCTGGGGTTCGTACAGGCCAGGATGGAGATTTAAAACCCCTCCTCAATTGTACTCAGCAGTCCCCCACCCCCTCCAGCTTAAGCAGGGAGTGGGGAAAAGCCTGGAGGGCTTCTCTCCCAGTTTCCCTCCGGCCTTCCAGCCACTGCCAAAGGGAAAGGAGGGCTTGATCTAGCACTCCCCAACTTCTAGCCTGAGCCACTTCAGGCATGTGGCTGCATTTCTGGAATAAAAAGTGAATGTCTGTTCATTCACTTCTTGGGTCAATCTACACAGTTTAGGCTAAACTGCAAAGATTGACTCAATTCAGCCTCAGGCTTTTTGACTGTCTGTACTTAGCCTGGGAGACTTAGTCAAAAATTTTAATTGGAATGGGAATTTTGTAAAAAGTCATCACTTTTTTTTTAAAGTTCATTTTTCATCATAATCAGAAAATATGCATGGTCAATATCTTGATTTTTTCCTGTTTCCCTCTACTTTCAATTCCTGCTGAATACAAGGTAACGAGTGATTTGAATGATTTCCAGTATTTTTTAAGTGTTTATTTTTCATTTCTTTGTAATACAGCTCCAAGTTTTCAAAACTTTCACAACTTTTGATTGTTATAGATTGAGTCTAACAGATCAATATGTTCCTTAAAGTTGTGGTTTATCACCATCTATGACACCTTCTATAGATAGGCTTATAACCATCCCTAATGTATAGTACCAGTGTGTAACATAGTTGTAACATCTATTAATCAATTCCACTCTTTACTGACTACTGATGTATATAACCTTAATGTAAAAATGCCCATTGTATATGTTTGAGTATAAAACACATGCAAACACCAATATTAGTTCAGTGTAAAAGATATAATTAATGATGAAACATTTTTAGGGTTTTATATTCATGGTTAATGGCTATGATGACAAAGGTCCTAATTTAGTCAATGCAAAACAGATGATGCCAGGGCATTGAGTTAATTAATTACGAAGTATTAGAACCAGCAACAGGGATAAAATAACTTAACCAAAATATATATTTTGTTCTAGAGTTTTCAAAAAGTTCTGGCATATTGTTAGATTTTAAGATTAAAACTGATATGAATTACACAGAAAGGGGATAGAAGAGGCCTGTACTATAGCCTAATACAAGAATCTGTAGCAAAACAACAATTTAGAACAAATAGGCAGTAGCTATTCTGTATCACATCCAATGCACCAAAATAGAAATGAAATATCATCCAGTAGATGATAAGTGAACAAACAAATACAATAGGTTTTGCTGGGAGGAGGGAGATGGGTTGAAACATCACTATTGACTGACTTTGTTGTGTTACACTAGGGAACTAGGTCTGAATGAAATATGTTTAGTTTAGATCTGAACTGCCAGTCTCAACCCTTTGATTAAAAATAAAAACTGTTGTATCATGACACACAGCTTTCTCAATCTACAATTCCTGATAAAAAACCCATTTTATATAGCTGCACTGCACTGCATTTCAGACATAATGGGTTATGCTGAGTTTTAGCTTATGTAAATGGATCTTGTAAATGACTGTTCCTAGAGACCTTGATATCCGTTAGTGAAATATCAGAGAGAAGGAAACAAAGATGAAGCAAAAACAGAACATATTGATCACCCAATACTAAAACAAAGACTCTTCTAATGAAAAAGTGTTGAATCATTTCTGAGATCTGACATATTTGAAATTCATAGCTCCTACAATTCCTTCCTAATTAGCAGACACAAAAATGTCTGCTGTCTATAGCAGAGTACCAAAGCATCACAAAAGAAAAACCAGCTTCCTAATTCAAAGAGATAAATTTTAGTGGAATAAAACTCTCAATGTTTTTTTTTTTAAACTCAGTGTTTTCCCCAAATGATTATGCACTATGTATTGTTGACAGAATGATTTATTTCTATCACTCAGGTACTATGTTCAAATCTGTTAGATTTTTACTGAAGATACTATAAATTAACACTGAGGGGTTATGATATTTAATTAGATGAGCATCAATATTAATAGCCAGCTGTGACTGTCATCCATACTTTATCCAGTTTAATACCATATACCATATTGCACTGGAATATATATACAGCAGGAAAGGTAGAAAGAATAGAATGTAGGATATTGAAAAAATATGTTACAAACATAATCTAATTGCTAATTAGATTCCACTAAAATCCCGTATCTGCAATGATTAATGTGCTCTTAACAATAGGAAGGAATGAGTCATTCTGGAACATGGGAGAGGTTTGCTTAACAGTACAATTAATCTTTCAGTTTCATGGGGGAATTGTTTATTATACATTTCCCCCCCTCTCTTCACTGACAGAGATGGATCATTCTGAATGTCATTCAAACTAGATCTTTCATTCCTACTCAGTATTGATTAGTTTGACCTAACATTTTCATGATATTTTTAACTTTCATATAAGAGTCCAATTACCACAGAGGGCTGGAGCTTTATCTTTCATCATTGTTACTAGGCACAGAGAAAGCAAATCTTAGCTGCTTTCCTTGACCATGACCCTAACCTGAGAACAGAACCATTTGTTGTTATGCTTGTAGAAAATACACAGAAGAATTACAAAGTAATTTGTAAACTTTTGCTAAACAATGGAAATCATTTTTGTGGTCATAAATACGTTCTCTTCAGGAAATCCCTGAATAGGATGCAAGTCCAGCACTAGGTCCACTGCAAAATTAAAGCCCTACATTGGAACCACACAGATTGCTTATGCTTCCCAGAGTTACTATCTAAAGTGTCTCTGCACCAATGTGTAATCAATATAGAAAGCAGTAGGGGCAGAAGACGGCTCAACAGAGGTATATTGACACAGATCCAAAGGCCTAAATACACTGTGCACTAGATATGGATGAGTTGCCATTATGACTGTAGCCATAAACTATAAGCAGCCCAGCAGCCCCCATCCAGTCCCCAATCCAGTCACATTTCTCTTCCATTGAGCATGATATAGAATCTGCTGTCATGTGTCTCTAGGCAAGTTAAGTGCTACCAGTAACAGTAATTATTATTCCTGTTGTTGTGTAGTGACAGTGTACTTAAAACTCTGCGTATAACAAGTTGCACCTGTTTTGCTAGACCTGTATTGCTACATGCAGATGTAACATTTATACAGTACTATATTAGTTGATGTGCATTCCCAAACAGCAGTTCTCCTACCCCTCTGAAAGCAGTAACAAGTTACATCTGCTCATAGCTTAAGTGTTTCATTGGTAGGGTCCTTTGGGGGTCTCAGAAAATGCCCAGTATGCACCTTCAGGGCTCCTTGCAAAATGCAGCTGCATATATGTCACTGGCTTTTAAAATCTGGATAGAGAAAAAACACCCACATTTTATATAAATACCTTAACATTTAGATCAACTGCTCAGGAAATGGGAGACCCAGATTCAACACTCTCTTCTGCCAGAGTCCATCCAAGCACATATAACATCCCTCCTAAAAGAGTTCCTTAGGTTCTAGTCTATAGACTAGTCAGGGAGGGAGGGGTCACCCACCAGCCATCCTATTGCAGCTGTGCTATTATGCAGAAAAGAATGTAGAAGAAAATAATATTTGAGTGTGCAAGAACTAGAGGGAGCAAGACTTCATTACCTAGTAGCTAGAAAACCCAACTAAGGTGGTAAGTCCTGGGCTCTTAGAACTGATTCTGTCTCACATTAAACATTCAGTGGATAAAAATACATTAATGGTCTTGGGGGCAGAATTTAAGCCTCCCTCCTCTAAGCTGAGAAGTTCAGCCACTAGATTTCAGATATGTTGCACACACTTTCTCTGGTGGCAGTAATCTTGCATTCTTTTCTGTAAAGTGACACATCTTTAAGAGGAAGACAAGAGAATACCCTTTCACACACAGGCATGCACAATAGCTTCTTGCCTGGTGGTAGTTAGGGCACTTGTACAGGATATGTGTGTTTGAACACCTTAAAAAGGGGGGGGGGGGAATAGCACCTTTTCCTTGGCTGGATTTTAAAGAAAAGGGTGAATCCTATTCTGTTTTACAAAAGAAATGTTGTAGGCATTAACATGCATGAGTGTTCTGAGCTATGGATCCTGAGGAAAGAGAGAATATTGAGTCCAAGAAAAGAGAAAGTTTTCAGACTTGCGAAGTGCAGCTGCTCAGCTTTATCTTTTGGCTAAGTCTAGGTAGCTCTGTCCTGAATGGGATGACCTTAGGCAATAGGGCTGTGCGAAGCTTCAGTCCCTGAGTTGATTTGGCAGAGATTTGGCCTGATTCGGTGGCCAAATCTATGCATCCAAATTGAATCAGAGGTCCCTTTAATCTCTCTGAATCAAATTGGAACCCTCCAAATTGATTTGGAGAAATTTGGAAAGATTCGGAGATTTGGACATACAGACAGCTTCAAAAGTATTTTCTACATACTTCTAGGTATCATAGGCTTATGAGTGCTGTGATGCTGGGGCACATGGAATGTCAAACAGAAGTGTGGGGAGCTCCCCAGCACACTTGGCTGCAGACCTGGAAGTGGACCAGAAGCACTGCTTGTCCACTTCCGGGTCTGCCAGGGAGCGTGCTGGGGCCCCCCCCCCACACCTTTCTGGCTCAGTGACTGGTGCTTCCTGGGTCTGTGGGGGCATCGCTGACTGCTGAGTCAGGGAGGCATGGGGAGCCCCCCAGCATGCTCCCTGGCAGGCTGAGAAGTAAACTGGAAGTACTTCCGGTCCACTTCTGGATTCGCTGTCGAGCACATGGAGGGACCCCCCTCACTCCTGTGGGACACTCTATCCACCCCAGCATTGCAGCATTCACAAGCCACACCTGCTACCTCAAGGTATGTAGAAAAAACTTTTAAAGCTATGTCTATGTCTGAATCGCTGATTCTCCGAATTAGCATCGAATGTTCAGATTCAGCCGAATTGAATCAGGGACAGTGATCAGAATCAATGAATTGAATCACTGTCCCTGATTCAGGCTGAATCCAAATCTGAATTGAATAGGGCCCACTTCGTACA
>NW_017729022.1:30871035-30879641 GCF_001723915.1 Gavialis gangeticus | reverse complement strand
CACTTCATACACCCCTATTAGGCAACTCCCAGCTTGGTGTACAAGCTGCTCAGGATCCCATGCTGAGTGGTGTATCTGTCCATGTATATGGGAGCAGACACCAGATTATCCCATATTGTACCAAGCCTGGAGCCCCAGAAACTGGCACAAGCAGCAAGGGGGAGTTCCTACTTTTATATAGAAAATCATAGGGGATGGGGTCACAACAACTGGCCAAAGGAAGGGAACAAATGAAAAATAAAGAAACAGCAACACTGTAGCATATACTTAGCACTTGAATTTGCAATCCACACCTCTGCAGGTGTCTCCAAACAAGGTGTTAGTTCAGGGATGGGCAAAATGGCAGATCCAGCTGGCAGCTGGACTCCATTTCTCAGCAGCCCCTGCCCTCATGGCTGGGACTGGTCTCCATGGAGACCCCAGCTGCACCTGCACTGTGAAAGCTCAAGGCTGGGGTTACCATGGAGACCAGCCTGAGCCCCACTGGCAGCATGCTGCAGCAGACCAGGGCAGGGGCCTGCTCTGGAGCTGCTGGGATCTTGCAATCTTGCTCCTGACCCAGGGCAGAGCCACGATCTGCAGTCTGCATGCTCCGGGCAGGGGCACGCAAGCAGGGGATCGCTTCTCTGCCCCTGCTCCAGACCAGGCTGTCACTGCTCCAAGGAGCTAGAGCAGAGCTGCAGTCCCCTGCCTGTACACTGCTGCCCTGGTGCTGAATCAAGCTGCCTCCATTGCAGGATCCCAGGGGCTCTGGAGCAGCTCCCTGTCCTGCTCTGCTGCACGCTCTGCAGCTGAGGCTGGTCTTCATGGCAACCCCAGCCTTGAGCTTTCACAGAGGATCTGAAGCTGGGGTCTCCATGGAGACTGGCCCCATTCATGAGCAGGGCAGCTGGGAAATGGAGTCCATTGCTGACCAGATCCAGCTCATGGGATGCACTTTGCCTGCCTCTGCTTTAGTCCCTTGAATGCTGAAGCAGGAGCCTGCAGCTGCCTCTAAGTCTGAGTCCAACTCTTTCAGTCCACTGTCCTGGCTGACAAAGTCAGTGAGATCTCTAGCTCCACTGTGCACTCCTCTGTATAGGGCTTATGAGGTTCCATGTGCACATTGCTCTCTCTTCTCCTTACTCCAGAGTCAAGTTTCCTATTCCCTTTCCCCCAGTCCCTGTGGGTTTCTGGGAGTTGCAGTCCATCACAGCTTTGCGGTCTGCCTTCTGATTCCACCCACTGTTACACATATTACATCCACATTACACAGATATACACCAAGTACTCTATGGTTTAGATCTCACGCTGTGAGGTCTCTGTGAGTTTCAGAGTTCCTTGGACAGGCAGTCATAGTTTTTCCACTTTGTTTTGTAAAGTAAGAGTGAATTTATAGAAAAAACCTTTCCTCCAGACTCCCAAAACAAGAGGGGAGGGGGACTACTGATGCTGTAAGCACTGTGGGAATTGTATGTAGTGGGTTCTAAAGTCGGGCTTATTTTGCATTCCCTTGTTGCTATCATCACTTTGATAAGGAGTCTAGGTACCTATATAGGGTTTCACATCCCTCTGTGGGGCCTAACTGCTTAAAAGATAGGTATTGCAACACCTAACTTTTAGCCATCTATGGGCATGTGTAGATGAAATGGGGACCTTAGATTGAAGCGGTGGGTTTTAAAAAACACCGCTTCAATTTAGGGCTGATTAGACCCCCGTGTCATGCACACACCCCACTCACTTACCTGCCTCTCCGGTAGGCCTGTGAGAATAGGAAACTATTCAATTCAGGTTTGGATTTGGGCTATTCAGATGCCAGCGATTCAGTTTGGAGCTCTGAATCAGTTTCCCGCTTCAACTTGGCTGAATCGACTCTGAAGCTTCAGAGCCGATTCACAGATTCGGTCATAGGGTACAATGGGAAATCAATGAAATATCTATAACTTTGTTGTCATTTGGCTGATTCAGTTGAAACATACAGGGATGGTAGCCTCTGCTGAGAGCACAACACGTGCCAAGTTTCAAAGAGGTAGGTGTAGAGGTTTAGGAGAAACTGCACCTCAAGCTGCTGACAGGCAAAACTCATGACATAGGTGACACTGTGTGTGTGTTAAGGCACGGGGGGTGGCGGGGTAAAAACTGCAGGGATGCTAGCCCCTGCTGTGGACACGAAGCGTGGCAGGTTTCAAGGAGATAGGTGCAGGGGTTCGGAGGAAACTGCATCTCAAGCTGCGGACAAGCAAAACTCATGGCATGGGTGGCACTGTGTGTGTTAAGGCGCAGCGGAGTGAAAGCTGCAGGCCTGCTAGCCCATGCTGCAGCCACAACACCTGCCAGCTGTCAAGGAGATAGGTGCAGGGGTTCTGAGACCCTGCACCTCTAGCTGCTGATGGGCAAAACTCATGACATGGGTGCTTGTGCAACTCTGTCTGTGCCCCAAACACACACACGTGATGTGAGTTTTGCTTTCAGGAATTTGAGGTGCAGTTTCCCAGAAACCCCTGCACCTATCACCTTGAAACTTGGCACACATCATGCTCTCAGCAGAGGCTACCATTTCTACAAATTTCATCTGAATCATCCAAATGACAACAAAGTTATAGTTATTTCATTGATTTCCCATTATACCCTATGGCCACATCTCCGAATCTTTTCTGAATTGATTCGGAAGCTCCAAATCAATCAGAAAGCCTAAAGTTTCCTGTGATTTGATTCAGATTCATAGATTCAGCCTCCAAATCATCTGAATCATCTCTGAATCTGAATCATAATTGTCCGGACCAAATTTTAAGTGTATGCTGGCAACACAGGAGTTAAGTTTGATCATGCGCAGACAAGCAGACAAGGCCTATGGAAAATTCCACAGCGTGCCCAGCATGTGCCCCCTATGCAACCCTTGGCTTGTCAATCAAAGCTGACCTAGTTTTGTAAGAACACGCATGCTCAGTTCTGCTCAGCAGATGAAGTAATCTGACCAGACGCATGCTCAGTCCACGGACTGCATGACATAATCGGACTAGAAATTTCTTTAGAGAAGACAACCTGATTGGCTGCCCGGTTGTCATAGAGAGCTTGTGGGCCCCTCCCAAAGGGGAGTTAGTAAGCGAGAAAAAGTTAGAGAGGGGAGAGTTGGAGAGAGAGTTTTGGGGGGTTCTGACAGCGGTGCTGACAGGGAAGATTCATCCTGAGAGCAGAGGCTGGCCTGACAGGGACTGCTCCTCAGGAGGGCTTTAAGCCCACTGGTCTCCTGTCCGAACCCTGAGAGCAGAGGCTGCTAATGCAGGGACTGCTCCTCAGGAGGGAGACCACTCTCAACCTGAGAACAGATACTGCCTTAGCAGAGACTGTCTCACAGGAACAGATCAAACCGATCCTGAGAGCAGAGGCTGCTGCTGCAGGGACTGCTCCTCAGGAGGGCTTTGGGCCCACTGGTCTCCTCACAGCTATGATTTTGCGATTTATTCGATTCGTCTTGATCTGATTATTCTGTATTGATCTCTGGCTAATGAACTAATTTCTGGCTTCGACCTCGACCACGATCCCGCATCTTGACCACTGGCAATGACATCGTAACTTTGACCTCCACATCAACTTAGGCATCTTAATGACCACCCGTTTCATCCACATTGGACTGGTGTCATGACATTCTACGTGTTACAGTTCTGTTATTTGTTATCCCGATCAATGAGCTGTTGACCAGCCCTGGGACTATCGAGTTGGGCACCCGCCCCTAGCTCTGGCTAGAAACCAAGGGCTCACTCAAGAACCCCATGGGCCAACAGACCCCTTTGTTGTTCATCTTCGTTTATTGCTGAAGCAATAAACTGTAACTGAAGCAATCTTCTCTGCCTACGCTTCCAAGCGTAAGTAAATAAAATCCATCTTCTGAAACTGCAAGCAAGCCCCGAACCTCTCAGACTCCTCGCCGCTAATCCCACCTGTTTGTACCGAAACCCTCGGCCCACCGTGACCTTGGGGCCACTGTTCCCCGACAATAATCTGAAGATTTGCACAGCCCTACTTGCTGGCAAGGAGGGGACAGTGAGCTGCTGGCAGGCAGAGTGGTCCCTGGGCTGGTGGGGGGCGGGCCTGGTTTTTCCCTCTGCAGTAGTGGTGACCCCCCCCCCCCAGGTGGCACCCGCCTGCAGGCACCCAGCTTGGGCAGTCTCATGAGGCACTACAGCCATGGAGGGAAGCACTGGGCCCTTGCGCAGCTCAGGCAAGCAGGCAGTCTCCAGGGTGAGGAGGAGTGGGGAGGAGAGATCAGGCTTGCTGCTTTTCTTGGGTGGAGCTGCTTTCCGGGGCTGCTGCCAGGCTTCCTGCAGGGCTTCCTGCATGGAGCCTGGTGCTTCACTTCACAGTTGTGGGGGCAGCTGTTTAGGAGTTTGTTTTCTGCACCCCGAGTCACATTATGCCACAATTTCCTAAAGCAGCTGGAATTAATGCACAATACGCTGCCAAGATGTGCAAACAACAACACTATTAAAGAAGTGCAAAAGCATTTAGCCCACTTTAAAGTGTCGTGAACACATACCTCTTGTTTCGTCTACACACGGCCTATGTTTTTCATTAGAGAAAACCTGAAATCAATGAGAGTTAGGCACCTAAGCTTTTGCAAATCTTACTATCCCTGTCCCAAATTGCAGTAGCTGATTTAATGAGAGCCTGTAGGTGAGGGTCAGAGAAGAATACAAATAATTTAGTGAGTGGAGAGCATTGGGATGCATACAGATAGAGGAAAAGGAGGAGGAGACAATTAAGCAATAATGAAAATATCCCAATATTTTATTCCATGTTGATGCATGGTGATTTTGTTAGATTTTGAGTGTATTTATTTTCCACATCCATATTCCCAAAGCAACTGTAACATTGTAGTGTCATGCTGTGATGCTGAAAGTGATTTATCTAAAAATGATGTTATACAGTGAGTATGGCAATGGCTTTAGTGCTACAAAATATCATTTTCAGAAGCCTGTGTTTCCTGGAGTGAAACATGTCACCACTCTTTTGCCATGTAAGTGTGTTATTATAAAAATGTATTGGTTAACTCTTGGCCTGGCTGATGATTCATGTTCACAGAAAACTGCTAAGGCAATTGTAACACCATTGCTTTCACGCCCCTTCACAATCTTGTAAGTGCTTATAAATTCTTTTTTATTTAAATTGCATGGAAAACAAGTAGAACTTTTAATTCTCCATATTTAAATATTGATGGGGGCATAAACGTTCAAGAATGCATCATATAAGAGCTAGCAAACAAAATACATGTTAATACTATTTTTAGAAGGAAGGATAACGCCTGTGCACTCTCTGGCTAACCTGGCTATATTCACTATTAATGAAATCCTTTTCTGTCACAGAATGGATGGTCTTATGTAACCACTAAAGACTCATAGGTATTTGGGTTTAAAAAAATATTTTACAGGGCATAGTATTGTACATGCATTAAACCACAAGATGCATGAAATCCATAACACTCAAAGAGCATTTTCTCCCATTAATTCAGTATGTGAAATCATTACAAGTCAAATCAATTACCTTGAAGCAAAGATGCAGTTACAATTCAGGTCTTTCAGCTCTGTTCATGTACTGCAGGATTGTATAGGATTTTCTAAATATTAAAATTTGTACTTTTTACCTATATAGATTTTTTTTAAAGAACATTAAAAGCTTGTTATGTACAAATGTTCAGTGAATGAACCAAGATGATACATGGCATCACACTTGCTCATGTAGGACTCAATGCCGCACATCCCATTTATGCATAGAGGTTCTGCAGAATAGGGACTATACTTGTCATTCCTTTTGAATATCACCAACTCAAGCCTTTCCAAAGGGTTTAACAGAGTACTAGACCTGGGGAACTTGTGTATCCCAGGCTGCTTCAGGCTGGCCCTTACTGCTGTAATTAACTCATCTGTGTCTTATTTAATCACTTGGGAATAGGACAGAAAAGTATAAGGCAAGTTTGCATTTTAGCAGCTTAGTGCGAGTTTTAGGAGACTACAAAGAGGAAAACAAGGTGGAAACTCTAGAACCCAGGCATAGGGCCTAGTGAGTGAGACCTACAAGAGATCAAGAGCCTGTTGGAAAGAACATTATGAAAGATTAAGAGGAAGAGCTGCAAGGATGCTGAAGCCCAGTAAAAGACTGAGAAAGTTACTGAGCCTAGGAAAGGGGTTGGAATGAACAGTTGATTTCAGAGAAGGATGTTTGAGAAAATTATTCATTCTATTAATAAATCAGACTCCAGGAGGAGAGTGTTCCTGGGCAGACCATCAGTTGTGGAATGAGTGGCTGATGGTGATGGCGGCAGGTGGGTCCATTGCTAAACTGCTTGAGACCATACTACAGGGTCAACTTAATCATTTTCAATCCTTATTGATAAGTTGAGACATTATCTAATTCTACTTAGAAAATTAGATTCAAATTCAGCCTGTGCATGCACAAGAGGGCATAACTGTATTCATGTCAAAGCAGCTGCAGAGCCAGCTTTAGAAAAGGGGGCTTCCTGACTCCCAACCCTCTGTAGAATCCACCAGACTATCATGCTTCCAAATTTTGCTCTGTCTTTGTTTCAATATCTTTATCGCACATTTATCTTTAGGCCTATGCAAATAACTAGTTAGGTCTCCATCCTCTTTCCCCCTCACTACATACATGCACCTCCTGTAAACATGGGGTTAAATTCTGCCTTCCAATACACACAACATCAGTAGAGTCATAGGTGTACTCATGCTATGAGAATCTAGCTTATAGAGAGAATGGTCCAAATGGTCCAAAAACATGCCAACAGTTGATTTCCAGAATACATGTAACCCTCCCGAAGTAGGGGTTTAATACCTGTCAGTTGTCTGACTGTAGCTCTGGCAGTAACTGCTGTCCAAGGTACTGATTTTAAACCTGTTAAAGTCAATTGAAAACCTGCTAGTGACTTCAAGTGATCTGGGATCAGGCCTCTAATATGATAAGAGTTCATACATGAAGAATCCATTTATATCTCCATTGCTTTGAATGAGTGAAAAGACTACAGAGCAAACTTCTTTTTAACCACTAGACCTATGGGAGATAAATGGTACTTTCAGTGCTGAATGCAGGGAAGATGTGAACAACTTTCATTAACACTGAGGGGTAAATTGCATGTTACTCTCTGTGTATGTTACAAAAACTTTCTCTCATAAAATGTACTGCACTATCTATAAAAAACATACTTGCCATTTTCAGTTCCTGGGTATTTATTGAACATTTCTACCACCAGTTATTGCTTTCAGTGGAATGGTCTTCTATCTGTTTTGGTGAATGTTATATTGACACATAAATTTTATCCAAAATATGCAACAGCCATATTTTAAAGCCTGGGCTTATTTAGGGGATAGTCTATAGATTTAAATTTTTACCTTTATGTGTAAAGCAAAAGTGTCTTGGACCTCTTCCTTTGCATTCTGTAACATGGATATTTAATTGTTTTGGCCAAGCTGATAGGTACATAAAGGAATCACATTTTATGTACCTTTTAGATTGCTTGCTTTTTTCCCCCAGGATGAACAAGGGATGTCTGGGTTGAATTTCAGATGGAAAAATTGCATACATAAATCTTTATTTCCTGAGTTTTTTCATAGAAAGACCTATAAAGCTAAGGTTTTTCCTTTCTTTACCTTAGTGAAATGGTAAGGGTTTATTAATGGTAAAGGCAAAGTCTTAATTCAAGATTTATTGAAGTGCTCAGGAACCACTCCCTGCTCAGGAGTACATAATGTGGAGCAGCCAATATTCAACTGGAGTTGTAAAAACAGTTTTCAGGGTTTCAAATAGCGTCTGGAGCTGGTGGCCATGTTCACTCTGAATCTCACCAAGTACATTTCTGCATATCTATAGTGGTGCATTAGAGAATTCCAGGAAATGTCTTTGTTTTAAATATTCTTGGTGGCCATTTACAGAGGGCTGATAATAACTGCAAACACAGAGCAAACAAAATCGGTATGTTCTTCATCTGTTCTTTTTTGCAGAACAGCCATTGACATATTGCTCAACAGGGCATCTAAACTCTCTCAGAGAAAGTCACCTGTCTCATTTCATCCATTCCAAGAAATATGCAAGTGAAAAGAATATTTCATTAATAGCATCTTTTTAGTGGCCACTTCAGGTCATGCCCACCTCTGCCTAGGGAGCACATCTTCAGCTTGATAATCAACACAGATAAATATTCAGGTGGCCAACCTTTCAATTCTTTTTCTGTCTTTAGCTATGACTGTAATTTTTGTCTGTTTTCATGTTTCAAAACCATGATTTTATCCAGTTAAATAAAAAGCAAAATATTTAAAACAGATACATTTTTAAAATTAAAAACATAATTTATAATTAATTTGTGGCATTCATCTTTCTATTAGTTTTTAGTTTTTTATGACTTCCCATTGCTAAATGTCTGAGCACATTCTGGGTAAAACACACTAGGAGTTGGAAGATCCACACTGGGTCTATATGAAGTCCCTGGTACTTCTAATTGCTTGAGGAGGTTGTCAAATCTACTGGAAATTGAGGTAGGGCTTTTAGAGGAAGAAAGAGGAGGGGTTTTTGTGATGGTCATTTTACTGATAGTTGAAAAACCCTGATAAAACAGGATTTTGCAG
>NW_017729022.1:30857509-30870892 GCF_001723915.1 Gavialis gangeticus | reverse complement strand
AGAGGAGGGGTTTTTGTGATGGTCATTTTACTGATAGTTGAAAAACCATGATAAACCAGGATTTTGCAGTATCTCCTAAATTTGGTTTGATTATGATTAATCTAGTCTCCAGTGGAAATTTATTCCACAGAAATATCACTTAAACTGAGAATATTTTATTTGTACCTTTTACATTTTTTTGCTTTGGACTCTGTAATCTGTTTTTTCCCAGAAGAGTGAAACTTTGTTGGTGCTTCATAGACTGCTTATACATGTACACTGAGACTTCTCTGATGCGCTGTAATTACATTAAACAAATGCTAATTGAAGTGCCTCCCCCCACCTGCCTCCTGGAGCATGTCCATTACTGCCCATAGATACAAATGTTACCTCTAATTTAGAGGAATTTGATTCATTAATCACAATAAGTGTTAGTGTAGTAAATTGGTCATGATAGGGTCAAGTGAGCAATTCAGCGAATTACTGGATAAAGCCATGACCCATCTTACCATTCCTTTCTGTTTTGTAAGAGGGGGTTCCATACCTCTAGTTCTGTAATGTATTTCAAAAAAGATGTGGATTTCAAGCCTACAGTTTCATTAGTAAGCCTGTTTCAAGTTGCATGGAGTAACAGCTTTACAGATTAGGGAAGAGATGTTACCTATGTTAGTCTTAAATCAGGCAGAAGGCAGGGCAGGGTGGCACGTTAAAGGCTAACTTATTCGTAAAGGCTTTTGTAAGATACAGTATACTTCCTCAAAAAAGTTATATTTTTTTGAATGAGTTAGTTTTTAAGATGTCACCCTTCCCTGCCTTCTGAAAAGATGTTGAAATAAGAGAAAAGTGAAGTGAAAAAGCTGGAGGGACCGGAAACACAACCCCTAACCAGGGTTAGGTTGATGTAAATGCCCACTTGGGTATGTGTTCACAGGGCTTAAATTGGCCAAAAATGGTGCTCCTGACCTAAGTTATTTCACTGCGGGAGGTGTGCAAACTTAGACTGAGAAAGGGTTAACCCACTCTATTAAGGGGTTAGCCCCATATAGCAAATGCCTGCATGTATTCTCAGCCCAGCCCAGCCCTTCTGTGAACTCACCAATACCTCCTTTTGCCCTCTGACACATAACCACCAGCTTCCTCCTGGACCCACCAACCCCTCCCCACACACCAGATTGCTTACCTCAGGCTGTCTCCTGGCACGTTAAAGCCACCTAGACCATAAACTGTGTGCAATGATGTTTGTACATACCCATAGTTACATTTTATATAAACTAAGGGATATAAACCCTCATGTCAGCTGCTAACTACCTCTTCTTTGGTAGAGCATGTTTGGATTGCCAGTGGAGCTCTCCAGGAATAAATGTCAGTAAATCACATTCCCTTCCATGCATTTCTTGTCTTTTATATTTTGGCTGCATATAAACAAAATATTTGTATTTACAGGGAGAATGTGGTGAGAAGGATGTATATGAATGGCATTTTCTTCAACCTTACTTGTTCTTCCTACCTCTGTGTTTTTTTTATGTTTCCAGTGTCCTTCTATTAATAAATAATTTTCCAGCAGGGACAGCCCTACTACCCCTCTCAAATGTTTTGTTGTTTCAAAACACACTTCCTATTCTAGCCCTCCTACCTCACCCATCACCATAGTTTCTGAATGTATGGACATATGTACGCTTTGTATGAATGCTATAATTATTTTAACAATATCTATGATTTAATTGAGTAGGTCATTTCTAATGCCATAGAATGATTGCTTATAGTTAAATATAGACATAGATTTGAATTTACTTCCCCTGAAATCTGTGGAGTTACCTCAGGGATGAATTTGAATCAAAGTTTTCTCTTCATATTTCCTTTAATAGCTCTATCTCTGTGTAATTCGGAAATATTCCTAATATTCTGTTTAATCTTTCTAAAATAATTGTATTTCTTTCACATAGAGATATCTTGGAATCCTACCTTTATCAGCCCATTATGTATAACCAGCTAGCCATTGCCTGAGTTGTCTGACAAATTAATCAAGTAAATCACTCATTGCTGTGCCTTTCTGAAACCCATAAAAGATAATGGACAGAAAAATGGACAAGATGTTAGATTTCATTTAGCTTCTGGTTTATTGCCCACTTCAAGAGAGAATGTAAATAAGAACCCAATCTCATGGCTATCATATTTCTCATAAAATGATCACATTTTGCTGATGCAGGTGCAATTCTCTATAGTGTCTTGCATATACATTTTACCAAGTGCTGCACATCAATACATCAAACAAGCATTATAAAGATCAACCCAAATAAATTACACTGTCAGAATTTCCATGCAGTCAAGATGCTTTGGCCACAAAGAGTAGGTAATTTCTCTTTTTATGAGAGAAATGAGTAGACACAGCTACAATTTACAGATTTACTTCCAATATGTGCAGTTCTTGCAGAATACGGTTTAAAGCAGATTCATATTATGCAGCCAAATAAATACTGCCCATACTCAGAAACTGAGGTTAAGATACTGCTATGAAAACTCCCCTAAAACAGCATCAGTACAGAACTCTGACTCAATTGTGTTTCAGTTCAGCTTTATACTTGTTTACCATTGGTTCCCAGAGCTGTGTTTCAGGTCTTTCCATGAAGTACACATCCTCTTTTCCTTTAATGATCTTTTGCACTGGGATTTCCCATCTCTACTTTCTCCTGAAGGCTTGGAGACCCTCTGTCATAGGTGATATGTAAAAGACTTGAAATTTCATTATCAATACAGACATATCCAGATCCTTCTTTCCCTGTATAGTAATAATTTTGAAATGTACCTTCTCTTGATTTTATCTAGCTTATATTTGATTATTGAGATATTGAAAAAAAAACCCAATGACAAAATATAGATTAACTAGTCCAAATTAGGTATCTTGATTTTACTGGGAAATGGTAGTGTGTGTCACAATGGTCTGTTTAAATAATGTAAGTAATTATTAGCTGTACTTTTCACATCTTGTTCAAAAATTGTTATCTTCGTTTTATAATTATGCCATTCCATCCATAATATAGTTTATTCAGTGCATGCATTATTTTTATGCTCAAGGACAAAGTTTTATTTCTGTTCACATAATGAACTGGGAATATGGAGACCAGGAGAGAACCAGAAATCCTAATATAATGCTAAGGATTAGCTCCTTTACACTCGGGGTCCATAAAGCCTTTTGTGGCACCTGGTCTACATTCATAAGGTTTACTTTAAGCCATGTGAACATAGACCAAAAGAACCATGTACAGGGATTCATTAGTCCTGGAAGCTGCATGGGGATACCAGTGTAAGCAACTCAGGGGGAGAGTGGGATGGGTGGGATCAGGAGGGTTTGGAAGGATGGTGGGAGTAATGGGTCCACAGAGGGGTTGGTGAATCTGGTGGGCCAGGCGGATTCTATCCAGATGTGGAGGGTTAAGGGGGCTAAAAATAGACCAGTCACAGTCTGGGAGATAGCTAAAGCACAGCCCCAGGGCTAGGGTGAGCGGCTGGACTTTGTGTTCCCTTGAGCTGTGCTCCAAAAGTGTATCTATGCTTGTAAGATCACGTTATCCCATTCCTGATTTTAAGTTAGCTCACCCCTCAGGTGAACTAACTTAGGTTGGGCCTACCATTTTTGGGCAATTTAAACCACCCTGAATGCCTGCACAGATGGACATTTAGATTGATCTAACCCTAGTTAGGTTGATCTAAATATAATGACTGTATATACCCCCAGAGAGCAACTGCTGAAAATACAGAGACAACCCTATTAGATTGTAGTAATTTGTACCGGTGAACTTTTTGTTCCTTTGCACTCACTATTCAGGTTCATTTAGAAAACACTTTTACTCAGTGTTCTAGATGGATTTCTGGGAAGTGCTATGTGTATGTATGTGCATAAATGGGATCTACTCTGATCCCAGCAAGAGCTTTCAGTTGCTTGAAACTATAGATAGAGGATGAATTTAGAGAAGAACTCAAGGAAAAATAATAAGATGCAGCTGCAAGAGAAAGAGAAAAAGTAGAGCTGGTAGAAAGATTCATGCAGAACATTTTCCATAGAAAAACAATTTGCTAAAAAGCAAAATTTTTCACAGGAGAGTGTCAATTGTGATATAAACTTTTGATTTCACTATGGGAAATGTTGAAATAGAAAAGTCTTAATTTCCCAAGTGAAAGGGCCTTTTATTTCAATGTCATTCTAAAATAGAGAAAATGAAGTTTTCCATTTGAGATTTCTTTGGTTGGGGAGGCGGGGGGTGGGGGGCAGTAAGGGAACTGTCAGTTTTCTGATACACTCTAGTATGAATGTTGATTTAGTGTTATAGCTCTACTATTATGCACTTCCTGGACCCGAGTGTCAGTAAGGTGGCAATTTTATAGTGGATTAAAATCCAGGTGGGATAGAGGAGAAGGATTAAAAGAAAGGTCAATAAATCCACAGAGAAACAAACAAAAAACCACCTGTTTCTGTACCACTGTACCTGGTATTTATTTATTGGATAACATGGATAAAGAGCAGCAGGAAATTTCTGTTGCATCAGGAACAAGGGTCCACACTCTTCAGCTCATCTACTTCTGCTTGGATCCATATACCTCCCTTGGGTACCCAAAAGGCTGGCTTCAAATGAAGTGCTGGAAAAGGCTAATGCTAAGTCTGTGCCTTGATGGTTAGAGCACTATGTTCAAAAGTCAGTAAGGTGACACTGGTTCAAACCTGTTCTGAATGAAAGGACCCTTGAACACATGGGTATTTGTACCAGCATATTTCCCTGTCCAGCGCATACCTCATTATCCATGTGGATGCTTATGTCCACACTGCAAAAGGGAATAGGATTGCAAACCATATATAAGAGCCAAAAAATGCCACTTCTGCAGCTAGGAATCTGCCAATTTGAACACAAACTGCTGTCCAGGTTTGAAAATAATGGCCTACAGGTTTAAGTCTGAATATCGTGCCTGCCACTAGATTAGGTGAAAATGTATGCATGTGGGAAAAATTATGCTCCTTCAAAAACTGTGGATTTAATGCTGGTCCTCTGAATTAGACACTGGTACACACATACATTTTGAAAGGGAAAATCATTATCATCGCATTTCAATGTAAAAATTTCAAACTTTTTTTTCTCTTTTCAAATGCATCTAAAATTATGTCCCTATGTTGCTTCTTCCCCTTACCAAAATACATTGTACAGCCAGGCCCATATTTACTGATCTGACTCCTAGGTTAACCTATTGAAAGCATCACAGTAATCATTCACCTCTAGCACTTTACATGACTATATGGCACTTCATTTCCTCTCTGATATATAAGCTTCCTTCACAATCTCACCTTTGTCTTTTTTTAACTTTTCCCAGGGGTCACTTTGTATGATGGAAGTCTAGAGATTGTCAGTTTTGGATGCCAGATCCCAATAGGAAGTCTAATTGTTTATGAAGTATACTAGTGTGTGTGTGTGTGTGTGTGTGTGTGTGTACACACATATTTTCTGCATTTTTCATCTTTTAGCTGTAATCAGGGGCAGTATTGTTGACGCCATTAAGTGACCACTGGGTTTGTATCCGTTACAGGTTTTGGTCTCGTTGGCCCCTGTGGTAAAGGACTGCATGACAGCAAAATAAAAAAAGTAGCTTTGGACAGAATTGAAATCATTGCAAATGTGTCTTGGAATAACACAATAAAAATATAAAGTCTTACTCAGATACTGCACCTTTGAAATGTCATTACTTGGCTTCACATTGTGACCCAAAATATTTTCTTACAGTTGGAAGGATAGTCATTAATGAGACACATCTTAGAATTAGGAAAAGCAAAACTAACAGCACTGCAGAAAGCTCAGAGGTTTTATTAGATGATAAAGGAAGACTGCAGAATAGAATGCCAGTAGGTCACCAAAGCAGGCAGGATTATCTTCAGGGATGTGCTCTTTAAACTGTGATAATGTTTAACTTCTCACAAGCAGGTGTGATGCTTGACACCGCAGAGCATGCAAAGCTTGGCCTTAGGTCTCCCACCTGCACACAGTGCTAATAGATTTCAGCAGGTTTGAAGGAATGTCATTGTAAAGGTAAAGAAAGAGAGTTAAATTATGCAGCTGATATCACTGACACATTTCAGGATGAAAATGGCATATTTGCAAATGGCTTTTTTGCTGCCCCGCCTTGCTCTGTAAATTGACATCCCATTATCAAGGATTTTAAAGTTTATGCCTAAGAAAAATTATTGACCTTCAAGTTAATACCATTAAAAATATAATTTGATCTTCAAATAAATAGAGTTGAAAGGATCTCTGCATAAAGTGTAATACTGTCTTAATTAAAAGTGCATTAATGTGCAAAAACATAAGGTCAAAGGCATTAATGTATTAGCTGGAGAAGACTGACCAAAAGTCACAGATCCCTAAAATACTAATTAATGCTTTTAAAATACTCACTTTTACATAAAATTAGAAGTTTATTTTCTACAGCCACCTATTTTGGCAAAAGAGGCAAAATTTAACAAAATCTTCTATCATGCATAGCTGTTAAACTCCAATCTAATCTGCACTTTTCTGATTTTTTTTACTAATAAACAGTAAGACATTCTTATGATTTACATTTATACAGTATTGTACAGCTTACAAATACTAAGATTAGCCTTGGACAAAAATGTCCTGACTAGACACTGCTCTGTGAAAATACCCTTTTTTATGTCAGTTCCAACATTTGGTGGAAACAAGACTGCCTAGTGAGCCAGGCACCCCTGAAAACCCAAAACCTTGTGTTAAATTAAATCATAACATTAACCAAAGGAGAGCTAAATCCTGAAAATCATCCATTCTCAATTTGATTAAGATGGAGAATCCACCATTTCCCTTCAGTGGTTTATTTGCAAGAAAACGCTCATACTTACATTTCAAATTTGAATTTGTCTGGTTTCAGCTTTCAGCCACTGGTTCTTGCTACACCTGTCTCTGTTAACACCTATGGAGTGAAGATATTAGCAAGGAGTCAAGTAGATAATAAGGAGCCATGAAATCAATCGACTTCCTCAGCTCCACCTGAATAGAAAGGCAGATGTCCCTGCAGGACAGTTAATTTTAAATTTTGAGAGGAGCAGGAATCAAATGTGGCTGTACAACTGCACCATTGACCCTCCACAGATTCCTCCCTGTAAACATCCAAGGATTGCACTGGGAGCTTACGTTGAATTCATTGTCCGCTATGACACATGGATCATTTTTAAAAGGTACTGCTTCCCACCGTACAGTATACCATTCTCTAAATATGGTCTGTCTTCATTGTTTAAAATCTGCATTTGTTTGTATCATAATTTTGTATGCTCCCAGTTTACTAAGTGATCCATGTTGCCCTACATAAGTGCCAATGGGGGATTCATATTAACTTGCAGATTATTAACAAAAATCTTAAATAGCATTGGTACAAACCCTTCTGGAATGTCAGTAGAAACACCCCTATTTAGGATAATCACGTCTTTTCTTCTGAAGTCAGTTAGTCACTTAATATATCTTCATTGATTTTTGTATTATGCTAATTCTTAATCTATGTTATGTGATGCTAAATCAAATGTTTTAGAGAGATGTTTCGTATATGCCGTTACTTTTAATAATCAAAGCTGCGATTTCACTGCAGTTTTAAGAACTTGCTCTGAGACCAAATGCTTGAGAGAGTTGCTTCTTTCAGTGTCTCAGTTTTTCTCCAGATATATCTCTTCTAAGATGGATCTTACAAGAAAAATACAAGCTTACTAAGTGATCAAAATTGCCCCATGTAAGTGCCCTGTCATTATTTACTACTTCAACAATGAGCAATGAACTTTTGTATAACTCAACTACAACTGCTTATAACCAGCCTACTAATTTCACTATTAATGTTCAATTAGTTTGAGATGCTTAGCATTGCACTTGTATTTGTGGATCTCACTTGGTATACCAGTCAATGGTGTTGTCATTAGTGACGGGAATATTGGTTCCAACAGCTCCATGCCCCAGGACTCATCTATCTTGCTGTGATTGTTTCACATCTAAGACATCTGTAAAAAAGCTTGTGGAAAATCAGACTGAGTACCCTTATCCTTTTCCCTTTTAGAGGTTAGAGAAGGTTTAGTCTTTTCGTCCTTCATATGTGTCTGTCATCTCCTTAGGACTGACATTTGATTTTCATTGTAAATGCATATTGTATCACTGTTCTGAAATGATGACATCACTTGGGACCCCAAACCATATACTATATATATTTTTTAATTTTGCCTTTTCTGCCTTTTTAAATTTCTGCAAATCCCTAGTACCTCTGACATCAATTTCTAACAGTACATGTATTCTTGTTCTCAGCTTTCTGTTAAATTGTCAGCACAAGACACCTCATATGTAGCTGGTCCTATCCTGTCACTTACAATGCTAAATATAAATCACAGTGTAAGTATGCAGTCTTTTTCAGCAGGTGCTTTATTATTTTGATAATTTTTAATGACAGTACATTATACAAGAGAAAATGGAGACTAGAGGTTAAATGTCTGAATCTGTACTTCAGTGCCAACTATTTGGACATATGCCCATTAAACTGTTGCCTGTTTTCAGGCATTACTATGCCAAGTATATCATATGTAGGAAAAATAGATTTAATGTGCAAAACCACTTATTTACTTCAATATTTTTTATAAAGCCACCTTACAGAAGTAAGAATAATCTACAACACTGATTATTTCCAATCAGTTTTAAGCAAATCTATATTTATTTTTTTACTAGAAGACCAATTTTTCATGGGCCATTAGCATTAGCTCTTTTATTTAACTGGACCTGTATTTTTGTCGCATGTAGCAAGCCTTAGCAGTTTTCTAATGCCATTACTAATTAGAAGCCCATGTAAACATGTCTTGATTTTTAGGTTTTTCTTCTTAAATCAGTAACATATTCCTGTAGCAATTTATGAATCATCATCCTAGTGCTTTTAACCAGATTTACATCTAATACCAAGAGTTTTTCCCTTAAGAAGAACTGGGAGCACATTTTTCTTGCCATCCTGAAACAATAGACTTGCCATGGGATCCGAGTTTGGCCTGTGGCTCTGGCAAAAACAGCCCACTTTTCATTTGAGACTAGATACATTATTTTATTCACATTGAAATACATAATATTTAGTGCTGGTCTCGGCTATATTACACCCTTGACAAAAGCTCTTGAAAGTATCTGCAACCAGGTTTGTATTTAATAAATTATATAAATCTACCCCCAGTTTGTATTTAATTTACAAATTGTTTAGAACTGATCTTTGTACCCTTAGTGCAATGGGTTGTTCAATGGGCATAGTTTTTGCAAGGATAAAATACCTGGAATAACAAGAATTGTCAATCCAGGGGTCACGAGCTCTTCTGGGGCTGTATTAACTCAAACTGCTGCTCAACACCAGCAGCCTCAAGGGTAACGACTGGAACAGAAAGTGACAGGGTTCTTAACTTGAAAGCTAGTGGCAAGGAGCTATACACTAATTCCCCAATTGGGAGTGGGAGGACTATGGATCTGCATGACAATAAGCAAATTGAGTCAGCATAGCAGGAGAGATAACAACAGAGCACAAAACATAGGCTGTGAAGTTTGCATCTCTTACTCTTCCCAGGGCAAGAAGGAAGTAAGTAACCAGACTGTGACCCTCTCAGACTCTGGTTTGCTCTTGGGGCGGTGGCAGCTATATGCTTCCATTTATTTATGGCTTATGACAAATCCACAATTAAGCCCTAAATTGTTAGTAACAATGTGTATTTCATAAATGTACAGCTTCAATATTTTGAAATTGCCACTAGGTATTTTAGATTTTGACTTGGAATTTCATGTATATTTTAGAGATGCTACATTTATTTAAGATAAAAGCACTATAGTCACATAAAGCTGTAACAATCCTAGTGAAATAAAAATCATTTTTGATTCATGGCTGATAAAGGTGCTAAAACAGCTGACTTACTATGTATTACAGCCAGAGCAGCGAGCACTGTGACATCTCATGGTGATATTTTTGCTAAATAAATGATCAGCTTAGAGTGGAACCTTCTATAGACCACAGAACAGTCCGAAGGCTCCATGTATACACTCCGTTCCCTTTTCAGCCTCTCACAAAATAGTAATACGTTTTACTCTTACACACAATAGTCTCTAAATCTACAAACTTTTCATTTAATGCCTCTTGTCAGTATTAGGCATGACAGTCAGTCAAAGGGGAGTATCTCTGCAGGGTAGAAAGAAAGACAGGACAAGGGGCAGTGTATACACGTAAGTTTTTAGTCCAAGATTGTCAGCCACTTGCAACATTTGACACAGACTCTGGTTCTGATAAAAGGTTATTTATAAAAAGAAAGTTTCCAGGGAATTAAAACACTACCATGCTTCCTGGTAGGAAGATACTGAAATTAGTCAGGCTTTCCTTGTTTAAATTAAATTTAATCTTTCTCTCTTTCCTTCCCCTGTTCAGTCTGAGACTTATTAGATTTCTTGAGTGATTGGCTTAACTAGTACAACGGATGGATTTTATAGAACAGACACCCAGTACTTCATTTTCTGTACTTCAGAAGAAGAATGAAAAGCTCCTAACTTATGTGTACGTTTGACACCTAGCAAATCAAGGCTTTGTCTTCTCAGTCATCAAATGCAGTGACACTGTAGTGGAAATTTTTAACACAGATGATTGCAGACATTACTACTGCATTCTGATAATAATGAAGACCAGCAGTATGGGATCTTGGCAGTTCAGTAATTATCACTGTTCCCTTCAAGTCAAAACTAAGTCAATATATGGAATAACAGGGGATTACTATTATCATGATGGGCACATAGTCCTGATCACTTCATTTGTTAAAGAGCTCTTCAGGACTCATTGGGCATGTCTACATGAGACGGTTACTGTGCAGTTGATTAATTTGCTGTGCAGTAAACATCTCAGCATCTATGTGGGTGTCCATTAGGGCACACAAAACTAATAAACTCCATAGTGGGGTAGGTCTTGTAAATACAAGTCCTACCCTGTTGCAGAGTTTTTTTTCTGTGCAGCAGTACACATGTAGATGCTGAGCCAGCTGGCTGAGGCACAAGGGTGCTTCAGTGCCAGGCCTACCTGCTGGCTAGCCCTGCACTGAAGCACCCTCATGCCTCAGCTAGACCCTCCACAGCACATTAAGCCTAGTTGGAGCTGCCTCAAGCTGGTAGGCTGACCCCCTGGGGGCCCCTAACAGCTGGGGCTGCTGCACCCTTGCTCAGTGTGCTATGACCCAGGTGTATGTGTAAACGGCATGCCTGGGAGCTTCCCAGGACCAATAAACTGTGGAGCAATAAGCTCTGCAGTTTATTGATGCCCCATAATAGCATGTGTAGATGTGACCACTGGGTGCATTTACACATGCGCTTTACTGTACACCAGTTAGCTTCACAGTGGGTGCATCTACATGTGACGCTGCACCACTATAACAACACGCTATGGTGATGTAGCAGTGGCGATCACAAACCATGATGCCGCAGCTATGTTGCTGTAGCAATGGGCTCTCTCATTATAGCATGTTGCTATGGTGATGTAGCAGCTCAAAATAACCCTGCACAGTATGGGCTGTTACTGCGCCATCATTTAGTACTTCCAAAAGAAAGTAGTAAATGATGGTGCAGTAATGAAGGCACTGTGGGGACACATGTAGATAAGTCCAGCAAAGCATTACATCTACATGTGTGCTAGGATTAGGCTGCACTAAACTAATCAACTCTGCTGTAGGACAGTACTGTCAGGGACAGCATTATCTTACAGCAGAGTGCTTTACTGCACTGAAACGCATGTGTAGACAGTGACTGGGGACATAAATTGCTTCTGGTAAGCCCAGCCAGCCAGAGGCCTGCTCTGCCCCAGCTCAAATTATTGGTGTCTAAGCACACATGTAGATGCTGCACTCAGGAGCAGTTTACTCCAGCGCAAACTGCTCTACAGTTTGTTGCATCACATTCATTTTATGTGCCCACTGGTACCCATCTTGTGCCTCAAACCACCATGTGCATCTGTCTCTGTGTGTATATGCATATATAATAAGAGAAATGTTTTATTTGGAAGAAAAGAAGGTAACATCTTTATATTTGACTAAAACTGCTAGGACATTTGAAATGTTAGCAGTGGTCCAAGTAAAGATGGAACAAAGGAAGTTAGATCTACTAATATAGGAACAGTAAAAAGTTTTAAAGTTTATTTCAAGAATTTGAATGCCTATTCAGAAAGTACTTTGTGCCATGACTGGGAGTAAATTAAATTATTTTCAGTGTATTCTTGTCCTCTATTTGAAAACATGTTCTATTTGAAGATTATTCTAGTGAAACAGAGGGTTATCTGATAATAAGTTAATAAAATGCTTGAATTCTTTTTAGGAACATGATATACCAAGTTATATCTGTAATGTAGAAACTAACTTTAAGGAAGAGCATCAATAGATATTGTAATCCCAGCATTAATAACTAACTTAGTGGATAGTTACTGATACAGAGGATTTGACAAGACTTGAACTGCAGACAGTAAAGTATTGAGTTTCAGAAACAAAATATTAGACTAACTCACATATTCTTGGCTTTCCCGTAGTGGAAAAATGCATCATTTTAGGAAAAAAGGGTTAATACATTCTAACTTACAAAGTGATTGGTTCTCAGCATGGATTAATATAGCCTGTTCTGTAAATTATTAGCTGATCATTGTTAGGCCTAAAGTTTCATGGTACAATGGTTTTCATGCTATGGACAAGTCTTACAACTACCAGGAAGATTCTAACACACTCAGTCCACTCCATTGTAGCAGCAAATTTATTACAACTTAGGGAGGGAGCACAGTAATATATTCATAGTGGAGAAATTTAACATGGCAATGTAGACTTTATCAACATGTTGCATAATAGTACATTTGTTCTACATTTTTGTGCTGGTAGTTAGTTATCATAATCCCATCAGGTGTTCATTACCAAAGAATAAAAACATTACAATTCAATTTGTAATAGGACGCATCTATAGAAATGCTTAATGACCATTGGACTAATTCTACTGAGTATAACGTAGCTGGCAAAACTGTGCTTAATGTGCTAATGTGCAGTAGATTAGTCAGATGGGCATTAAGTGTCACACAAAAAGCATTCATTAGCGCTAATGCGCAATAGTGCCGATTACAGCATATTAAGTTAGTGCCTGTTATTATAGGTACTAAACCTATTATTACAGGTACTAAACATAATTCACCATAATTACAGCTCAATAGAAAATGCCTCAGTATTGACTGGCTGACAGGATTATGCCCTTACCGAGGCTAGGCAGCACAAGGACTGAGGAGGACAGCAAATTAGATCTCCTTTTCCCACTGGATGCTTCTACATGAAATGCTTAATGCACTGCAGCTTAATAACACTGCACAGTA
>NW_017729022.1:30850228-30852509 GCF_001723915.1 Gavialis gangeticus | reverse complement strand
AATTACAGCATATTAAGTTAGTGCCTGTTATTATAGGTACTAAACCTATTATTACAGGTACTAAACATAATTCACCATAATTACAGCTCAATAGAAAATGCCTCAGTATTGACTGGCTGACAGGATTATGCCCTTACCGAGGCTAGGCAGCACAAGGACTGAGGAGGACAGCAAATTAGATCTCCTTTTCCCACTGGATGCTTCTACATGAAATGCTTAATGCACTGCAGCTTAATAACACTGCACAGTAGTCTACCAGGCAAAAACCATGCTAATACACTACTGAGCAGTAGTATTTGGCTACTGCACAGGAAGTGTTACGCATGCACACATTTACCGGTGCTACTGTGCAGTAACTGTAGTTACCGTGCATTTAGTTAGTACTTCATTAAGTACTAAACTAAATACACAGTAACTACTGTACATTAATGAACATGTAGATGCACTCTATATGTATTGAACAGTATCCTTCCTAGCTTATTTATAACTTTCAAGGAGATAGTTAGAGTATGGCTCTTTCAGTGCTAATTATTCTGTAAAGCTGCCTATAAAATTCTAATATTGGCTTATAAAAGGAAGGTGCTGATTTCCACGTAGGCAGCTAAAATTGTGATATGCCCTTGAACTGAATAGACTAAAAGAAGCTGATGGACATTCCATTACCACTGGTTTCTTTTATACACCTTCTGTCTCTTACAGACAAACAACACCCCTCACTGGTTTCTGTCTCATTGGAAACTTTGTATCAGGCATTATTTTTCAAATCTATAACTATAACACACCTGAACTAAATTTCAGTCAGAAGTGAAAATCTGACATTGCTGAAAGAGCGGCCTGATGATCTTAGAGAATCATTGTCTTGAGCTACCAAATTATAAAATGAGGATCAGAGAGAAGTTTACTTGCCTTGGGTACTACCTGGATTACTGAGACTCCGTATTTGACATGGGTGTTGCTGTTTACAGTTTTTCGTAAAGAGAAAGGCAATTGGAAATATTTGACCAAAATCAGACCTGCTATGAGTGGGTACAACATAGATTCATAGATGTTAGGGTCAGAAGGGACCTCAATAGATCGTCGAGTCCGACCCCCTTCATAGACAGGAAAGTGCTGGGTCAGATGACCCCAGCCAGATGCCCATCCAACCTCCTCTTGAAGACCCCTAGGGTAGGGGAGAGCACCACCTCCCTTGGGAACCCATTCCAGACCTTGGCCATTCAAACTGTGAAGAAGTTCCTCCTAATGTCCAGTCTAAATCTGCTCTCTGCTAGCTTATGGCCATTATTTCTTGTGACCCGCAGAGGTGCCTTGGTGAGTACAGCCTCACAAATTCCTTTCTGCACCTAGAAAATTTCTAGGGTTAGAGATTCCACAGCTTCTCTGGGGAGCCTATTCCAATGCTTGGCCACCCTTATAGTACGAAAGTTCTTTCTTATCTCCAACCTGTATTTCTTCTGCTGCAGCTTAAGGTCATTGCTCCTTGTCATGTCCTCTACAGGCACATTCACTATAGTAGACTGATTGACATTTGGTGGTAGATCTGCTTCGGACTGTTTCCTTCCATCCTTTGCTCTGAGATAATTTCCTGAATTAATTGTGGCTGCCCAGGTGGTTTTGAATTCTTGCTTTGCAGCCACATATATCTTCTGTGTTTTTTCAGTAGATGTCCTCTTTCTTTAAGCAGTTGCTACCAACGTTGTTTGTCAGGAAGGAATTCTCTACATCACCTGTCCATGGGAGATCATCAGTATGGATAAGGGCTATTGCTCTGTGGCTGTTGCATTACATAATCCTCATAAAACTCACATATACAAAACAATCTAAAATTATTTTCCTCCCTTTTTCTCTTAAAAAAGTCAGGCATATTACGTGAATAAGGTGTGTTCATGCAGTTACCAGGTAAAAATTACAAAATGATAGAATAGAAAAAAATTAAGGTTCTAGAAGTTATTTTTCATTCATCATGTTGCATTTTCTATTCCTGTTTTTCTAGCTGAGTATGTAGCTGAAAATACTAGTGGGTAGAGTGTAAAGCATATACCTAAAATATTCAGGATATGAGCTAACTGTGCTTCTGGAACCTTAACTTTTGCATTTCCTGGCTGTCATTTTTACTTTGCATATTCAACTGAGTTTGCATTTAAAATCACATTCTGTATGAAGATGGCAAGAGAATCATAAAGAATTAAATTGCAAGAGAAAAATATTTGAAGGGGATAGGAACATTATACTCAATCTTTAGCAGTCAACCACAAAAGATAAGATATTTAATCAGAATATT
>NW_017729022.1:30820884-30845228 GCF_001723915.1 Gavialis gangeticus | reverse complement strand
AGCGTGTCCACTTCTCCCCACAGTTTTGTATAATCTGCAAACTTGGATAGAGTACACTTCACTCTCCTGTCCAAGTCACTGATGAAGACATTGAAGAGTATCGGTCCAAGGACCGAGCCCTGCGAGACCCCACTACCCACTCCCTTCCAGGTCGATACCGACCCATCTACTACCACTCTCTGGGTATGACCCTCTAGCCAACTTGCCACCCACTAGACTGCGTAATCATCCAAGTCACAGCCTCTTAACTTGTTCACCAGTATGGGGTGGGATACCATATCAAAGGCCTTCCTGAAGTCTAAGTAAATTATATCAACCCCTAGTCCTGCGTCAAGGTGTTTTGTAACCTGGTCATAAAAGGAGACTAGATTAGTCAGGCATGATCTACCTGCTATGAACCCATACTGGTTTCCCCTTAGCATAATTTTTCCTGCTGGGCCCTCACATATATGAGCCTTAATAATCTTTTCAAAGACTTTGCCAAGGATGGAGCTGAGACTGACTGGCCTATAGTTGCCTGGATTCTCCTTCCTCCCCTCCTTGAAAATAGGGACCACATTGGCCCTTTTCCAATCCTCTGGGACCTGTCCCATGTGCCACAAGCGCTCAAATATTCTTGCCAGTGGCTGTGCAATGATATCGGCCAGTGCCTTCAGTACCCTCGGATGGAGCTCATCCAGGCCTGCTGACTTAAACACATCCAGTCCTTCCAAGTGACTCTGCAACATCTCAGGGTCAACGCTTGGTAGTCTGGTGCCCAGCTGTTGCCTCTCTAGCATGTGAAACTTGTCTTGCCCCTTGTTTAGGAAGACTGAGGCAAAGAACTCATTGAGGAGTTCAGCCTTGTCCTCCCTGTCTGTCACCGATTGCTTTTGCCCATTCAGTAGTGGTCCTATTCCACCCTGGGCCTTCCTTTTACTCCGAATATAAAAAAGAAACAGTTACTATTTCTTTCAGACTCACAGGACACTGTTAATGTTACTATATTTTCTTCCATGTATCACCCTTAAATAAAACACATATCTTGTTCTTGGAAGGCAGAATGCTGAAATAAAAAGATTTTCCCAGAGTTATGGATAACTGTGACTGAATAAATCCTCCTGGGAATCTGGAGTATTCGGGAAGCACAAGCAAGTTCCTGGTGCCAGCTGTCACCCAGACTGTCTCCTATGTGCCACACTTCGAGGACACTTTGTTTCTAGGAGGACTTAAGCTGTCTTGCACAAGATTAGACCCCAGACTCTTACAAAGGTAGCAGCTAGACTGTTAGTTCTTTACTGTAGGTAGTTCTTTGTATAATTCCCTATAAATAAAGCGTTGTTACCACATCACAAGCCTTATCAAGATGTTGCCAGCAGTTAATTTGCTGCTTCAAGCACCAGCTACAGTGCTCAGCCGATGGATACAACTGTGAGAGGATTAACACAAGACTCCACCATCTTGGCAGACATTTTAGTAGTTGTATAGCATGCACCGTGTCTCTAGGTTTGCTTCTTTTCCAATAAAGAAAACAGCTTCCCCACTTAAAACATGCACCCCAGTTTTAGAGGGATAGACTTAGACAAGCTAAAGAGGAATGCATTGCATTTGAAAGCTTGTCTAAGGGTACCCCAACCATTCAGTCAGTCCAATAAAATATATTATACACAATAATCCTTGCCTGTTGCATATTTCTTAGAAAATCATGGCTACAACTTCACTTAAACACCAGTATAATGAAGTAGTACTCACTCCCACCATTTAACCATTTGAATCAGCTATGGAGGGTATGCCTCCAGAACTAAATTTGACATTTCTATAATCCTCAGGTGCACAACTAGTTAATAGTAATCTGATAGAACCTAAGTTTTTGACTAAGAAAAAGTTATTAAGGATTAACAAATTAGAGGCACAGAGTTTACAAAAGGTTGTGACAGGGGCACGCTCAGGGCCAAGTCTCAAGTCAGCTCGCCTGCCTGCCTATGGGGTAGTCCACCCAGTCTCATCTGCCATGACTTTGCTGTAACAATGAAATGGTGTTAAATGTGGTAGGCTGCCCATTACATGCCCTGATGCCAGGGGGCACTATCCATGGCTCTGTACCATCCCTACACCATAGCCCATGCCTCACAGATGGCATCCAGTATGTCACTATGCCCCTGACCTAAAGCCAGGCCAACTGAGTCATTTGTCAGGTCTCATTCTCTCACACACTCATACCATCCCTCTCTCACTTGGGTCTCTTCCACTCCATCCTTTCTCACAGGGTTTCTTGACTGCTGCACAATACTGTGCCCCCTTCACTCTGCCCTGCTCCCTTGAGCAGCCCCATAGGCCATCAGGCTTATCCAAGTCACACCTTGGGTGGCAACATGAAGTCTTTTGGGCCTCTCCCATGACCCTCACCTGGGTAGTGGCCAGCCGACTCACCGAATGGAGGGCTAACTCCACCCTAGCCTCTCATCAGGGTTTTCACATCCTACAACACAATCTTATGGGGGTTGGCCCATGTGCTGCCCTTTTGGCCATCACACAGCCCTACTCAGCACACCCTCTTGGGCTGCCCTTCAGGCTGACCCTCAGCTCTACTCAACCCCTGTCAAGGCCCTCACTACTGCCCCCTCTCTGGGGCTACACAACTATCCCCTTCCTGGGGCCTCTGAGGTCTTTCATCTCTGTGGGTTCACATGGACACAGCCATGCCGGGCCCCACTTCTTTCCTGGGGCCTTACACCCCCTGGGCTCAGGTAGCCTTAGCCATGCCTGGCCCCCTTACCTAGAATGTTGTGGGGCCCCCCTTACCTAACGTGTTATTAAAGTGCCCCACCCACCTTTTACTGGGGAGGTGAGCAGTCCTGGTATATGAGTGGGGCTGCCACACCACCAGCAGTCCCACCGGGCCTCCCTATCCTGGCAGGGTGCAGTTTTTGGTCATGGCCAGGACCAGGAGCCTCCATGCCGTCCCTCTAGCTCCTGCCTTTACTTCCAGGATGTTTCATGCTGCAAGGGAGCCAAATGGTGCTGCTCCCTCAGCTGCAAGCAGCTAACTGCTGTCTTTGCCTGGCTGACCTTTGTTTGAAAATGGCCACCTTAATCAGGCACCTGTCAGCTACCTGCTCCAGCCCTTAAAGTGGCAAGCACCAAAGATGCACTGCTACAGGTTAGGTGGGGGTGTGGGGAGGGAGCTAAAAGCTGCCCATATATGTACATCTTGCCTTCCTAATTCTGAACCATTTGGGGAGCTATCAACAAATAACTATAGACCTGCGCAGCAATACTGAACATCTTTTACATCATGTTATATTGTACCAATTTCAAGTCAAACTGCAAAGTTCCAATATTTGGCAGTGTCCAAGTTTAAGTGAAAAAAGACTTCATTATAAGAAATGTCTTTCTGTCCTACTAGGCCAGGAAAAGCCTAAGTACTTGATCACCTTAAATGACTTCCTACAAGCTGTTTGAGATGAATCCTTTTTTTTTTTTTTTTTAACCAATCACTCATATTTCTTAGATATTCAGACCTAAATCCTGTTGCATCTTTAGGTATCTACATGTTACTTAACCATCTGAAAGCAGATATATTGTAAGTGTCACTAAATGTTACTCTTCTAGGAGAGTGTTCATCACTAAGCCACAGAGCCAGGCTCCCTCCTGCTGATTCCCATACTGAATCTAAAATTCATGTAGTACCACTTCTGTGTTAACTTTTGGATGGCCAAATACCATTTAGATGCCTAAACATAGAATAGGATTTGGGCTATTTCTATCAATTGGTCTTAATATAATCAAACCTTGCAGTTATTTTCAATAAGAAATAAGAGGAAGGAAATGTAATATTTTATGAAATGTACTATTTTATTTAAATGATACAAGTTATCAAACACTTCACTACCTGAGACAAAATGGTGTTATGTTGGGATTGTTTTAAGAAATGTCAGAAATGATTCTTGCAGTTAAAACAAGCTTTACTTTCATATCCTATATTAGAAAACCTTACATTTCCTTTGCTTTTCAATATACACTTATGTTAGTGTTTTGTGATTGGGTGTGTTTTTCACATACATGGGGCTAGAATGTATTATTGTCTGTGTCTCTAGATGATTATCGGTACTGTTGCTAAGATATGTTGTCTCTGACATAAAGGACAATGGATCAGAGTAATGAAAACTCATACAAATATTGTTTTTCACTTTTCATCCATGAATATGCTTTGTGAACCAACAGTAAAAAATCCTGTATACTTTATATCAAAATGATTCATGTAATAAGACTTAAAACAAAAGTTGATATCGATTCTGTTGCTGTTCCTTTTGATTATTTTCTAAATAAGGTGCAGTCCGGAGCTCTTTTTGACAATGTAAGCCAGTAGATCTCCATTTCACCCTCAGAGATGTTGGTTCAGCACCTGT
Source organism: Gavialis gangeticus (assembly GCF_001723915.1). Classification (NCBI taxonomy): domain Eukaryota; kingdom Metazoa; phylum Chordata; order Crocodylia; family Gavialidae; genus Gavialis; species Gavialis gangeticus. The sequence continues at coordinate 30,840,840 of NW_017729022.1, read as the reverse complement.
TAAAATCATTGGGTAGCAAGGGTGTGACAGAGGATTTCATGGCTTTTGAAAGATTTACTAATCAGTTTATATTACACATGTTGTAGGATTCTACTGGATGACTGATTTCACAACATTTCAGGTTGGAATGGTATCTGAAAGAAACCAAAGACAATCCTGTCATTGTCCTCAATTACCTTGGTCCTATTCTTCAAAGCCTTGTGTGGGATTGATTTAAATTAAATGAGGCACCTTTTTGTTTCATAGATTTCATAGACATTAGGGCTGGAAGGGACATTCAGTGAGAGATGTGTAACAATGGAATTGTCAACTGCAAAAGTAAAATTTTATGCAGAGAAATCTTTTTTAGCAACTGACCTGTAACAGCGTAACTCACTTTTAAGAGATCAAACAGATTGGCTATTTTAGGTTTGTTCTGATTAATAGGGAAGAATTAATTGACAGTATAAAGCTGAAAGGTAATTTTGGGTAAAATAGCTCACTTTTTTAACAGTAGGAAGATGTGGGAGTAGTCAAATAAAATAATGAACTTCAGAAGAAGCAGACTGCAGCAAACTCAGGGAACTAGTAGGTAGATTCTCTTGGCAAGATATTCTGACAGATTTACAAGTTCAGGAGAGGTAGCAGTTACTGAAACATATCAAATGTATATGAAGTACACAAAGATAAACTGTCTTGATGAGAGGAAAATAGGAAGCATCCAGAAGCTCTTCAGTAAACTGAAAATCAAAAAGGAATAGTACAAAATGTGGAAGTAATGTCAAGTATCAAAGGAAGCGCACATATCTAAGAATAAACATAAAGAAATAGAACATGAATGTAGGCATAAAATCAGAAAGGCCAAGGTGCAAAATCAGTTTCAATTACCATGAGACATAAAAGACAAGAAGAAAAGGTTCTGTAAACACATTAGAAATATTAGGAAAACAAAGGAAAGTCTAAGTTCACTTCTAAAGTTGAAAGGAAAGCAAATGCTAGATGATGTAGGGAAAGCTAAAGCATTCATCCTTTCTTTCTTTGTTCAGTCGTCACATAAAGGTAAAAAGTGACCAGCTAACTAATTATTTTTTCAAGAATTTAAGAGTACGTGATAGAATATGGAAAGAACTGATTAAGAATATTTACTTAAGAGGTCAGTTTGGCAGGATCAGATGAAGTTCACTGAAACGTGTTTATGGAAGCAGCCATAGTAATCTCTCAAGTGTTAGAAGTTATGATCCAAACTTGTGGAGGTCAGGGGATGCCTCATAAGAGTGGTGAAGGGCAAACATATATTAGTTTCAGTAAGGCATTGACAGTGCACTTCAAGACCTTTTCATAAACAAGGAAAAGAAGTTGTGATGACTGTAGGTATTGTAGGGTTTGCTGCCCCTGAGCTTATTTTCCTACAGGCAGTGACAGGGTGGACCTCAGCATTGGATCACTTGGTCTGCCAGGAATTTGGTTTTATGTTTCTCTCCGGCCACTACTTTCATGATATTTGATGAACTTTGATTATATTGGTAGGAGGCAATGCCCAAGGTGATCCTACCTGGTCTCAATCCCTATTTTCTTCAGTGGGGCTCTAAACCTCCCCTTTACCCCACCCTAGCCTCTCCAGATAGCACTCGTAGTTCTCTGCAGCCAGATCTTAAAGCTGCCTATTGGTCTATTGTTCCACCCTCAGCCACCAAAGTGACCATCAGCTTTAGTTAGGTGCACACCCTTTCAGGGATGGCCTTGTCCTGTACTCAAATATCCAGAAAAAAGAAAGCAAAATCCAACTGCTCTCAGTCTCTTTGTCAGACTCAGTCCATGTCCCCTTCACCTGCGGTCAGGATTTCATGTCTAAATCACAACAACAAAAAATCAGTTAATCCAGTCACTGCTCTGCACAGGCCTGTCCCAGTTTACTCATTAGCATTCATAGTCCCAATGGGATCTCTCCCACTTGATTCAGGAGGTGCACAGTCCCACCAGAGGAGGTGCCCTGTTGGACCTGGTCCTGGCCGCAGGCGACAACCTTGTAAGGGGCCTCCAAGTTCTTGATCACCTGGGCAATAGTGATCATCGCTTGCTGGAATTCACCATCCAGCGTAGGGTGTCAAGGGCCCGCAGCAAGGCGGTAGCCCTAGACTTCAGGAGGGCCAACTTCATTGAGATGAGGAGATTAGTGGGAGAGGCACTGGGGTCCTTGAGGGCGGAGGAACTCAGTGTCCAAGACGAGTGGTCGTTCCTTAAGGAAACGATACTCAGGGCCCAAGGGGTGTCCATCCCGACAAGAAGCAAGGGGGGCAGGAGTGTCCGAAAGCCCCCCTGGCTCACCAAGGGCGTCCGGGACTGCCTGCTTGCCAAAAAGGCGGCGTACGCCCGGTGGAAGGGGGGTGAAATCTCCAAAGAGGAGTATACCTCCTCTGCTCGGGCCTGTAGGCGAGCTGTTAGGAAGGCCAAGGCGGACATAGAGCTCGGATTAGCGTCCAAGATTAAGGATAACAAAAAGTCCTTTTTCAAATATATTGGGAGGATGAAGAAGGCGCCGGGTAATGTGGGACCCCTGCAGGATACGCTGGGCAATCTGGTGGTTGCGTCAGAGGAGAAAGCGGACCTCTTTAACCAATTCTTCACCTCCGTTTTCTTGTGCAGGGACCGGGACTTCCCTGCTGTGATAGAAGCCGGACTCGAGGGGATCGCCTTCAGACCTCAGGTTGGGGAGGACCGGGTTAGAGAGCTTCTGGAGGGGCTGGACGCGTTCAAGTCAGCGGGTCCGGATGCTCTCCACCCCAGGGTGTTGAGGGAGCTAGCTGGGGTTATTGCAGGGCCCCTGGCACGGCTCTATGAGCGATCGTGGTGCTTGGGCCAGGTGCCAGATGATTGGAAGGTAGCAAATGTGGTCCCCATCTTCAAGAAAGGGAAGAGGGAGGACCCGGGCAACTATAGGCCCGTCAGTCTTACCTCAATCCTGGGGAAACTCTTTGAGAAGATCATCAAGGAGCACATTTGTGATGGGCCGGCATCAGAAATGATGCTCAGGGGCAATCAGCATGGATTTATTAGGGGGAGATCATGTCAGACCAACCTGATTGCCTTCTACGATCAGGTCACAAAGGCCATGGATGCAGGTGTCGCGGTGGATGTAGTCTTTCTGGACTTCAGCAAGGCCTTTGACACCGTCTCTCACCCCATCCTAGTTAAAAAACTAGGTGACTGTGGCATAGATGCCTACACAGTCAGATGGATTGCAGATTGGCTGAGGGGTCGCACTCAGAGGGTGGTGGTGGATGGGTCATACTCGACCTGGGGGGAGGTGGGTAGCGGAGTCCCCCAGGGCTCGGTCCTGGGGCCTGCGCTGTTCAATTTCTTCATCAGCGATCTGGATGATGGGGTGGAAAGTAACCTGTTTAAATTCGCTGATGACACCAAAATTTGGGGGGAGGTGAGCACGCTAGCAGGGAGTGAGAGATTGCAGAAGGATCTGGATAGGTTACAGGGGTGGGCTAACAGGAACAGGATGCGTTTCAATACGGACAAGTGCAGGGTGCTGCACTTGGGCAGTAGGAACCAGCAGCACACTTACACAATGGGGAACTCCCTACTTGAGAGCACGGAGGCAGAAAGAGATCTTGGAGTCATTATTGACTCCAAGATGAACATGGGCCGACAATGCGAGGTCATGGTTGGCAGGGCTAACCGGACCTTGTCGTGCATCCACAGGTGCATCTCGAGTAGAGCCAAGGAGGTGATCCTCCCCCTCTACGCGACGCTGGTCAGGCCACAGCTGGAGTATTGTGTCCAGTTCTGTGCGCCCCATTTCAAGAGGGATGTGGACAACATGGAGAGGGTCCAGAGGAGGGCCACCCGCATGATCCGGGGACAACAGGGCAGACCCTACAGTGAGAGACTGCGGGACCTGAACCTATTCAGCCTCCACAAGAGAAGGCTGAGGGGGGACCTGGTGACCGTCTATAAACTCACTAGGGGGGACCAGAAGGGTTTGGGGGAGACGCTGTTTCCCCTAGCGCCCGCTGGCATAACAAGGAGTAATGGGCACAAGTTGATGGAGAGGAGGTATAGATTGGACATCCACAAAAACTACTTCACAGTTAGGGCGGCTAGGAGCTGGAACCAACTTCCAAGGGAAGTGGTGCTGGCCCCTACCCTGGGGGTCTTTAAGAAGAGGCTAGATGCCTACCTGGCTGGACTCATTTGAGTCCCGTTTTTTGTTTTGGGGTTTTGTTGTTCTCCCGCCCTGGCGGGGGGCCGGGCTAGAAGATCTACTAGGTCCCTTCCGACCCTAAATCTATGAAACTATGTGCAGCGAGGCTTTAACCTGAAAACTGCAATTCTTCTGGCCTCTCCCCCGGATCCTCAGCTGTCACTCCACTCCAGGGATTATCAGAAGTCTTGTGTGTACAGGTCTCTGCCTGCCTCCTTCTCAGGGTTACACCCACAGTGTTTCTCACAGGTTTCACACTTGCCTGCCAGGATGCTCAGCTGCTCCTCTCTCTGTGATTCGTAGAGAATTGACCCTACTCTGCCCCTCTCTGGAGCTGGAAATACCTCTGTGTAGCCTCCCTCCTCCAATCCAGAGTAAGATGCTGCTCCGGAAGTGTGGTGATTGCTTCTCTTCTCTACCAGTCTCCAGCTGCAGCCCTGCTAGCCCTCCATACTGTAAGTGTTGCTTGCTTTCACTTTCCCCGTCTGCTGCTGCCGGCTACTTTTCTTCTCCTGAGTAACCCTGCCCAACATGTAAAGCATCTTGGGGCTTTTGTTTACTCTCCCTCATTCCTTCACAGAAGTATGATATAACTTAATCACTACTTAGTGGATTTACTAGTTGAAGTAATATGGCAGAAAAGAACCTTGCCGTCAGCGGGTTACAAAATATATATGAATAAACAGTGTGATGATATCACAAAAAAGGCAAATCTCATCCTGAGGTGTTTTAACAGGCAGGTAGGTAAACCACAGGAGATAAATATTCTGCTGACTGGCAGTGAAAAGACATTACTTGGCACACTGTGGCTAAGTACAAGCATTCAAGAAGCATTAGGCAGAAGTGCTCTTATTTTTGAGCTTTCCTCTAAGTGCCCAAGGTTAGGCTGGGAGCAAGCAGAAGACATGGTAGCCTTTGTTGGGGAGGCTCAGAGGCTGCCTACATGGGCCAAGCCCAGCAGGAGCGGGAAGTTCTCACATAACTTCCAACATGCTCCATGGACTCCCTGAGCTGCCAAAGACTCCCAAGTGCAGCCAAATGGCTGACCCATCCCTGATTGGCTGGTAGGGACATCATGGCCATCCAGATCTGATGTGGCAGTGACTCATCATCACGGCATTTGCCCTCATGGCCATGAGCCACCAGCCAGCCATCCCATGCATGTCCATCTACCACACCCTGGGCCTGTATGTATGCGTCAGATGCCTGGGTTCTGTCTGTGTGTGTGCACACATGAGTATGTACTGGATGCCTGTATTCTCCCCCTGCTGATGCTAGTGGCTGTAGCCCCACACATTGGCAGGCTGTTCAGATCCACAAAGGCCTGGCTGAGTAGTTTCTGACCTGCATGAACTGAGAGCCCTCCCTGGATGAGTAGGGTCTGAGGGCTTTGAGTGCCCCTGCCCTGGTACTGGGTCATGTGTTTCCAGCCCCAGGTTCCTCTGGCACTGCATCATGGCCACCACTGCCCACAACCCTCCCTAACTCCTACAGGGGAATGCAACCCAAGTAAGAGACTTGCCTCATTTTAATCCAATGTTGAAACTGCCAAACTTTCAGTGTGTTTGTTAAACCAAAACTGTGGAGTGCTGCCTGCTCCAGAACTTGGAACCTTCTCAGTTAGCACTGAGAGAATGGAAAAAGACCCTAGATACACTGGGTGCCTATGACACTGGGGAGGGAGGGAGGCAGCTGCAGGGGCTCAACTTAACAAACACAAAACCTTGGGGGAGCAGAGGAAGTGTCACATGCAAAACTGCCACCCCTCAGTTTAATTACATGTGGCAGTTGCCAAACCCTTTGTGTCCATAATAACAAAAAACTGTGGAACATTATGCTCTCTGGAACTTGGAGCTGAGCCCAGGTGGCTGCCTATTCATTCAGAGGCCATGCTACTCCCCCCACAGTGAGGTCCAGGCCTAGAGTGGCCTGGCCTGATGGGCTGGTAGGTTGCCTCTCCCTGGTCTCCCAATTTTGAGTTGTCCTGGGCCCTTCCAGGACTGGACTTAGAACTTTTTGGGGCCCTGTGCTTTGGCCAGTGACCAGCAGTGACTGGAGGTAGCAACTTGGCCCTGTATTCTACCCTGTTGATGCTGGTGGCAATATCTTCATCAATGATCTGGAAAATGGGATGGAGTGAACCCTCAGCAGGTTTGCAGATGACACCAAGCTGTGGTGGAGTACTTGATACACTGGAGGGTAGGGCTGGTATTCAAAGCGATCTCAACAGATTGGAGGATTGTATCAAAATAAATCTCATGAGGTGCATTAAGGAGAAGTGCAAAGTCCTGCTCTTAGGATGGAGCAATCCCATGCACAGGTACAAGCTGGGGACTGACTGGCTAAGCAGCAGCTCTGCAGAAAAAGAGCTGGGGTTTATAATGGACAATAAGCTGAATATGAGCCAACAGTGCACCCTTGTTGCCAAGGTTAATGGCATGCTGGGCTCAGTTAGTAGGAGCATTACCAGCAGATTGAGGGAAGCAGTTATTTCCATTTATTCAGCACTGGTGAGGCCACATCTGGAGTACCATGTCCAGTTTTGGTTCCCCCACTACAGAAAAGATGTAGACAAATTGGACAGAGACCAATGGAGGGCACTGAAAATGGTTAGGGGGCTGGAACACACAAAGAGAGGCTGAGGGAACTGGGTGTATTTAGCAACCTTCAACTACTGAGATTAAGGGCGGGGGGCAAGGCTGGTTGGCAGCTATGAGGGAACACTCCACACTGCGCATTGATGGGGAGATGCTAGGTTGCAGGGGAGTCACTGACCCATGGTCCAAGGAACCAGGTAGGCATTTGGCAGGATCTTGTCCAAGGAGCAGCATTGGAGCTAGACTACTCTCAGTGGTGGCAGATGACATAATAAGGAGCAATGGTCTCAAGTTGCAGCAAGGGGTGTTTAAGTTAAATATTAGGAAAAACTTTCTCATGCAGAGGGCAGTAAAGTACTGGAATGGGTTATCCATAAAGGTTGTGGAATCTTCATCCTTGGAAGTTTTTAAGACCCAGTTAGATAAAGCCTTGCCTGGGGTGATATACTTGGGGATGGTCTGCTTTGAGCAGGGGTTTGGACTAGATGATCTCCTGAGGTCCCTTCCAACTCTAATTTTCTATGATCTTATCAGTCTATGAGTTAATGCCGACCTTGGCATCAGGTCTCAGGCAGCCTGGTCCCTCTTCTCGCCCACAGTACTGTTCCCTGGAGCAGATCCCACTGGATGCCTACCTGGCTTCTTGTACCATAGTTCAGGGACTCCGCTGCACCCCAGCATCTCCCAATCAATGTACGATGTGGAGCATTTCCCCATGGCTGCAATCCAGCTCCCACCCCCCATGGGGCTTTTGGGCATGTTGTCCTGGGGAGGAGTTCCTAGAGCAGGGCTCTCTAAGCTGGGGGGTGGGAGTAGGCTGCAGCCTGGCCTACCACTCCTGCCCAGGAGGGCAGTGGTCTGATGCCACTCAGGGGTGTTGTAGCTGGGTCCCAAGTGGTCTTTGACCCTGTGCATAAACTTATTCTGGCACTGTGACTCTTTTAGCTCCATAGTGGTGCTAAAAGAGTCTCCTCTGACAGGAGACGGCCATCTGTATACATCATTCCTGGACCTTTTCAGTCCATTCCTGGGTGGCTCATTCAAGTGCCATGGAAGTGTGGGTGCAAACAGTCACCAATCTGTCCATTCTGACCCCCATATTGAGGGTCTCATTTGGTTCATATTTAATTGGTGCCATCTATGCACATGTCTGCGGCTGGCCATCCTGGACCTAGCATCTCAGGCTCCATGATTGGGCCTTCTGTGCACAAATGTGGTTGTCCCCTGTCCAGACTCTTTTCCCCCATCCAGAGATGGAAGCTATTCAACTGCTTATAACCCAGCACTAACCATGCCATGAAATGCCTGCATTCCACCTCCCAGCTGGGAAACCTTGGATGCCTGGGTTCTATCTCCAGGCTATGGGAGCTGGGAGACCCCGGAACCCAAACATCTGGGCCCAGAGGGATAAGCCTTCTCCAATTCTCTGGGAGGAGAGGGAAGGATTGAGTGGGGTATTTTTGCTAGGGAGAATTCCTGTTTGCCATTGTGCTTTACCTGCAGCAGTGCTCAGAAATAGGTGCTCTACTGAACAGTGGCTAGAGGCATTCCAGCAAAATGTAGGGTTGCAACTGTTATAAAACCTTAGCTGTGGGGATGAAAAAAACTTTCAGTGTCTTTTGGGGTGTGTTTGGGTGTGGTTTTGCATTAGGTAGATCCACGTAAACATGCTAGCCTCTTTCAGGCATTAAGTTTGAGGGATGGGGCAGCCAGTTGTCAATTAACCACATTTATGGTCCCACTCAGTGTAACACAAACTGAAAATCCCCCAAGAACAGTAGGAGGTTACCAACTCTGTTGCCTCTACTTCATTCCAAACCAGTGGCATGAGGTCAGGGGGGAGCATCAATAAATTGGTATCATCACTCTTTCATGTGGACAATTGTCAAGCCAAGAATATGATGCTTATCAAAGTAGGCAACTATATCCTTCCCTATGAGCATACCCCAACCTACCAAGGAGTCACATTAGATCATTTGCTCACCTATAAACATCACATTCAGAAGGTCAGCAGTAAAGTCTCTGCATGGATATCTGCCTTAAGACATTTAGCCAGCATGACATGGGGCGCCAACCTCAAAGTGCTCAGAACCACTGCACTTGCAATGGTATATGCTCCAGGAGAAATCTGCACTTCTGTATGGTCCAAAAGGTGTCTCCCTAAAAAGCTCAACACTGTACTTTACAGTGTGCAGAGACTTAACAGGTGGCACAACTTACACACACATACACACACACACGTTTTCACTGCACTCTTGGCATTAGACCAAGTGATATAAGAAGACCCCTAACTGCTCTGCTGCTGTCAGGTTTCTAAGCCCATGAAGAGCCCAGAAGGCAGAGAAGCTTCCTCCTACTCGGCCTCTCATTGCACCAGGAGGGTGGAGGGCAGCTGGGAGCTCCATACCCTGGGGCAGGAGCCACCTGGCTGTAGCTTCCCCTTCCCCTCTCCCTCTCCACTCCACTCCCCACCTGGCTGGGCATATGGTGCCTGGTATACAACCCAGTGGCTGCTGCTGCTTCCCTTCATTCCCTGCTCCCAGGATTGGCACAGCAGGGGCAGGAGGAGCTATTGGCGGCACAGGGAGCTAAGCACTACTAAGGCAGCTGCGCAAGCAGTGGGAGAAGCCTTGCTCGGAAACTGTGTGTGCTGGCTGGGACCAGGGCCAGGGCTGAGGCTGGGGCAGTGTTGTTGACAGGTACAGGGCAGGTGTGGGTGGGTGTGTAGCATGGGCTACCCTGGGTGGGCAGAGCTCAGCCCCATGTGAAGCTCTACGGGGACAGCCACAGGCTGGATACAATCAACTGGTGGCCCATCAATCATATTTTGCCCACTCTTCACCTAGGAAGTTTGGTAGAATATCTTTAACTGAATGATTTTTTTCCCCCAAGAATACTTAGACAAACATCTATCTGGGAGGGATAGCTTAGATCAGTAGTTCTCAATGGGTGCCTGTAGACATGCAGGGAGGCTGCTCCAATGCTCTATAATTACAGCACATTAGAACAGACTCAATTAATTGAGTCTTCTGGAGTGTACTAATTAGCACACCTCCACCAGCCTCTGCATCTCATGTATCAGTATCCTTGTGCTTCAAAATGTTTTTTGGGGTGCTTTAACTGAAGCTCATTTGACAAGCTTTAGTTAAAGCATCCCCACCACCATTTTGAAGCATGGGGAGACTGGTGCATGAGATGCTGCAGGTGCTTTAATTAGAGCAGTCTTTGGAGCTGTAAAAATGTCCAGCCTTTTTAGACTTGAGGCACCCCTCATTCAGCTTCAGGCACCCTTCATTAGCTTTGGGAACCCTTCAGAAAATGTCATCTCTTAGTTTTCACTTCCTTTTTCAGTACAGAAAAATAATAGAGTAATTCTTTTGTTGCAAAAAATCAGGAAGACTACAATGGATCAGAACTTTTTTTGGACTAAGAATTCCTATTTGAGATTTCTGCATTTGTCTTGTGACTTATATTTGCACACCTAGCAGTGTTAATATTGTGTGATGCCCCTGAAAGGATCTCAAGGCAATCTAGAGTTCTGTGGCACTGGCTGAGAATTACTGACTTAGATATGTTTGACTAAATGATCTATTATGAGCCCCTCCAGACTTATATAAGCTGTGCTTTGATGCACTTTTTTCAGGGAGCTACAGCAACTAGCAAGACAGTTTCTTGTCAGTCTTAATCTTTCTAGGGTCTTTTCTTGACACAGAGCTACCTTATGAGAGAGGCATTAATATTCAGTTGTTGAGAAAGCAAATGGCTTTTGTGCTTTATGTAGCCACCTCTGTTCAATGACTGATATATATGTAAGAAGCCCCAGGAGCCTGGATCACTGATTTCTCTTCTTCTAAAATACAGGTCTACAAGTTTCATGAAATCTTTTATCATTTGGTTAAATAGTGATTGTATACAGAAGGATCAGTTTTAATAAAAGAAAAAGGAAAAAAGAATAATCTTTCCAATGACTGTTCAGATTTTCAAGAGTTTTCCATTTGTAATTTCCACCATGTGTATGAACCATAAGTACAGTAATGTTGCAGTGAAATATTTCCACACTACCACCTGCAATTATGTACATGTTATTTAGCTCGAATCCTCTACACAAATTCATGTTTTTTGTATAGATGTGAGAAACAGTAAATAGGTTGCTGTTTATAGTTCTGAATACAAAAGTAAAGACAGCGATCATCAGAGAGCCAGCGCTTGGCCAGGAATGGTCCTGGCCATTATGAAAACGCATAATTTTTAAGTTGAGGAGTAAGATTTTCCCAGTAATGAACGGGCTAGAACATAAGCCCCTTACTCATATAGGAAAGCAACTCTTGGTCCTTGTGAATTAAGGGATCACAATTTGGCCAATATATGAATGTGTTAGGGATGTCTTGCCCTCCAGTCCCCAAATCTCCTGCCCAGATAAATACTCTCAAGTTGAAAGGATGAGTGAAGGAGAAGGAATATCTAACAGGCTAAAGCAGCTCAGCAACATGCAAGAGAGCCAGAGGTGATTGTAATTTTGCCAACAGTGTAGAATTTGCCAAAGAAGCAGATGTAGCTTCACAGAGAGAAACTTCCCAGTTTGGCATCTGAGATCTGTAATCTCTTATCCAAAGGGAAAAGGAATAGTGTATGGTGTATGAGCAGGGGCTGGAATGTCCACATGGGTGATTCTTCTAGACCCATTGGGAAAGTTTCCTGTACGAGGGTCAGTGAACCAACTGATGCTCAGTTAGGTGGAGAATAGCCCTTGAACAGGGCTGTGGATGAAACCTGGCTGTATCTCAACACCTCTGGGAAGAACAGATTTAATGAAAAGAAAGGAGTGGATTGAACACTGTGGAGGAATGATTTGAGGAGGAAGTGCCTCTATTGTCATGTAATGCTGAATTGCTAGAATAAAACTTGATTTTAATCCTGTTTCACAATACACTGATTGTATAGAATCTATCAATGTAACAATAAGTTATGTCTTCACTGTGATTATAGCACATCTTGTTTAAAGGACTAAATGAGAAGCTAAAATTGCTGTGGCATGAGGATTTATGTTACAATAGACATTTTTGCATAATGTTATGGTGCTGCTTCAGCTTTCTCTAACATATGCAGCTTTAGAAGATCCTTTCAGAGAATTTTGAATAAATATTACTACCATGGGAGCATAGCATTTTAGAGGAGTGAACCAACAAATGGGACAAGACAGTCCTATGAAACAGCACACACATAAGCCTTTAGACACTAGGCATTTGGGGTAGATGGGACAGGCAATTAGGAAACACTACTGAAGCTCAAGAATATACATAATAATTTCATTGCAGTGTGAACAATCAGGATTCCAGTTTGATTTTCAGTGTCACAGTGCCCAAAGGAATCCTATCTTTACCAAAAATTTTCTTTCTTCCTGATATCTATTAGTTTTTGATCAATACTGCACTGAAGCACTGTACAATGTGCAGATGGAAAGATGGGTTTTACTATAAAGAATCTAAAAGACATTGAAGATAGACTTCTTAACTTACTGTATGTAGAAAATATAAGAGACGGGGAACTACAGATTAGGTCTTATTTATTACTTCCTTAAATCTGTCTAAGGTATCCCACCATCATGTCATGAGTGCTTTGGTTCAGACTTTAGAAGGAACCAAGAAGAGGGGGAATATGCCAAGACTCGAATGCATTTTCTCCCACTATGGTATTTGATATGTGGGATCCTATACACATGCTCTGGGGTGGGGAGGGTAAGGCATTTTAGCAAGAGTTGCTTTTGGCAGCCACTCTAATTAAAATGCTGTAGCATCTTGTGTATACAGAATCCCTTTAGTTAAAGCACCCTTGCTGCTTTAACTAAAGCACAAGATGCTGAATGAGATGGATGCTGCAGCACACTGTAGCATTCTAATTAAAACGCTCCAGAAGACTTGACTAATTGAGTCTATTCTGATGCATTGTAATCAGAACATGTCAGAACATGTGTAGAGGCACCCAGTAATTTGGGGGGTGGTACCAAATAGAAATTTTCTTTTGATTCAAAATGAACTGTTCATTTCTGGGGGCACTTGAAAGAAAAGCAAAATGGTTTGAAGGTTAGATTTAACAAGGTCCTCAGAAGGCACCCTTCTCTTTTCAGTGGCCAGACCACTCACCCAGAATGCAAAAGCAGCAAGTTCATTTCTCAATTTTTCCCGGAGGGGTGGGAGGGGGTGCAGAAGGCAGGGACAGGACTTGAACCCACATATTCTATAAGGAGGAATTGACCAAAATCACATTTTCCCTTTTTCTGTGAAAAACAAAGTTTCTATGATTTTGGTAGGCTTTTTAGAAAAGAAATAAAACAAAACCATACTTCCTGGGAAGTAGAGAAAAAGGCAGGAAGCCCTGTAGTCTTGGAGGTTGGGGGAGCCGGGAGGGGGAAACGGGGCTGCTTATAGCATACAGTGGGAAAGCTGCAAGCAGCTGCACCCAGGTCTGCAGAGCCCCAGCCCAGGTGTTGCCAGTGATGCATGCACACACACTTCAGGGCCAATGGTGGGGAAGGGGCTGGGGCTGGGACTACACCGTTCCAGGCCCCTTCCCTGCTGTTGGCCCTGAGGTCCACATGGAGTTTAATTGAATGCTTAGATTGCGGATTGCTTGAAACCGTGGCTTAATTCCCCTGATTAAGCCCAGGGAAGCCATTAATCCATGCTTAATAATGCGTGGATTAATGGCTTCCCTGGGCTTAATCGGAGGAATTAAGCTGCAGTTTCAGGCCAGCTGCCAATCTGTGAGGAGGGCAAGACTGCTAGGGTCCCTTGGCCAGTTAAGGGCATGGGGGGAGGCATGGTGATAAGACCATGAAAATGGTAGCCAGCCCCTCAATCTCCCTGTGAAATTGGCCACCTACCTCCTTGAGTTGGGTAGATCCCTATCCATAAGAATGCCTTAAGCACCATGCCGTAATGTACTTTGATAGTATTGGAGTGATGTATCTGTGATGGTCCAGGAATTATGCAAGAGGTCATGGATGTCTTGCATTCACAACCTCATCTAACTTGATCACAGCTGTGAAGTTGGTCCAATACAATATAGAACCTACACAAATCTTTGCCTCGCACATAGTTTACTTTGACAAGTTGGGAGAGACTTTCACTCTCTCCAGTTGATGATTTTTCCCTTTACATGAATAAATAAATATTCCTTGGAGCAGAGCCTAGAACACAGATATCCCATCTCCCAGGTTAGTGTCATAATCAGGAGGATAGAGAGTTTTTTCTCTCTCTCTTTCTCTCCATCTCCCTCAATGAGATATTTAAGCATTTCATGCAGTGTACAACTCAATAGGAGGAACTGAAGGAATCCCATTTCAGAATGCCTTAGAGCTTCCTGAGATGTATATTCAAACCCCTGCAATGAATTGGGAAGAGAATATATTTTGTGCAATCCCTTTCCCTTTACTGTATTCTGTAAAGTAAAGCCTGATTTACTAATAGCTTGGGAATACTGAGATCACATTTTTTAATGAATTCACAAAAAAAAGTGAAAACATAGACATATTAATTACCTCTACAAATGAGGAATTTAAACCTCTGTCTCAGGGGAAACTGAAAGGTAGATGGCAAAGATAATAGAAAAGCAAAACTGAGTTCCTACAATCTCTATCCCCAAAATAAAACATTAGAAAATATTGCAGAATTGCAGCTCAACATTTTTAATCTGTGTATCCTATCAGACATGAGGGGCAGATTTTTAAAGACAAATATTGTAAACAATTTATTTACCTCCCCTATCGTCTTGTTTTGCCTGTCTTGTCCTACGGGTTGTGGAGTACTGTGTGAAGGACCACTTGCTAAACAGCAGAAGTATACCATATGGTCATTTCTTGTAAATAAGAAAGAATATCACTTGAAAATGTTTTTCTTTTATTATAGTGAAAATAACTGCTATAGCGACACCAAGCAATTGAAACTTCAGCACATCTAGCTCTGGTCACATAATATGGTAACTTAAGCACTGCAGATCCATTGTCTCAAAAGCTCATGTTATGCCTTTCTTACTGAGAGTCTGCTGTTGACAATAGTAAACAGCTGGCACTATCTGAATGTTTAAAATAACTGGCACCACACCAAGAACCAACAAAAGGTCTATTTAAAATGGCTTCGGAAATATTGTAAATGAAGCAGAATACATCATGCTTTAAAGTCAAGGGCAACTGTCAGTTCTGCACAGGGGCTAGAGGAGGCAGGAAGGACTTATACAATCACTTTAAATCGTAAACACTTGTTATAATAAGAGAAGAGGCCCAGCAGCAACAGGACGTGAGCTTAGCCAGCACAGCAATTATTCCAGTAATAATACAGTGTGTTTCTTCTTTACTGCTCTTGTGTGGATTACAAATGGGATCTAAAACAGAGCTGGATAAGCCTGGGAATATTGTATTTATATTCAGTTTAGGAGCCAGCAGGAAAATCTACAGAGACTGCAAGGCTCATTGAGGATCCTGGCCTTATAGATAGGAAACAATAGCAACAAAACATTAAAAGCCTTAAGGAAGGAAAAGAATTAATGTTGGATTTTCCCAGACATCCTTGATAGTAAATGGATAGGGTCCCACATCTTTTTCTCCACAGTCAAATGACCTGACATTTTGCTGCTGTTATGGCCCTGTTGTTCCCTATATTTACATAAATTACCAAGAAAGATGTAAGCTGAGACATTTGCATTTGATAAAAATTCTTCCGAGAGCAGGATTTAATGGAGAAAGACATAGCTCCTTGTTCTTTTGATCTTCATCTGAAATCATTTATTTCTTTTCCCTGTGCTTTATTTAATCTTTGAACAATGGGCTATCAAATATATTTCACTGCTATTGTTTTTTCTTCACCTCCTTTCTTTGCACTGTAAGCAAACTGTTTTAGTGTCATGGTTTATGCAAACATTTTCTCTCCTTATGTTTGCTCTGCTTGTATTTGCCTTCACTTTTCCCCACTGAGCCAGCTAGTCTATTGCCAAGAAGATTTTTTCCCTTTCCATTTTTAAACAAGATATCTATTTGTGGCCTTTAGAAACCCCTAATGATTAAAAAAAAAATTTAGTTGTTAGAGGAATTGTGTATCCCCTCTCCATCCCTTTGATATTTCAGATCTGAAAGCTATCAGCTAGGACTTGCAAATGGACCTGTTGGTGTCAGGCAAACCTCAGTAATAGTTTGACAAAGGTTTATTTTTCTTCTTTTAACCTTTGAATTTAAGCGTGGTTGAACTTCGAGTAGTTCTTCACTGACCTGCAAATATTTTAATAATTTTCTGGTATCATAGTCAGTAGAAATTACAGCATCTGAATCTGTAATCAATGAAAAGTGCTGAAAACACACAACAAAGTGTGCAAAAGTCAACAGATGCAGCATGCAGATGGAAGGCAACTGGCACTTTGCCTAACACTTTGTACCTATAATCTAGAAGCTATTTTGTCTTTATTTCCTCTTTTTTTCTTAACAAGATGGTTTTTTTCACTTGTAAATCATATCCAACCAAATAGGCCACTAGATTTCTGTCAGGTGAATGCTAGTTTTTCTTGCTTTTTTTTTTTTTCCCCTCGTATGCTTTTAATTCTTTTAGGAAACAGACTCGCAAGGACACAGGTTACGGATTGCCTAATAGCTTGGGTTTTGGTAAATCTACAGTGCAGGGAGGTTTAATGGCCACTGGGGGATGGATGGGGTTAGGACTCCTGTGTTTGAGCTTCATTGCTTCCAAAGGGGAGGATGGTAGTCTCTCCCTTGTTAGGCCTTTCTGACAGGTGTTATATTGCTATCACACACACCAAGATTAATTCAAATACTGGATCCTAACTTTACATTTCAGGCTTATCTCTAGATTTTTAGCACTTGCTTTCAGATAACTGCTTTTACTTTCACTAAAAAGAAACATAGTTTTAGACACCTTGCCCAAGTTCAGACAAGCGCGGCGGTGTGGTATGTGGCACTGCAAACACGTCTGCGGCACCACATACTGTACATTTAAATGTTCTCTGTGCTGCAAGGGAGAGCTGCTCATGTGTGAGCTGCTCCATTTTTCCTTTCTGGGTGTTTTTTTGACCCCTGGATATCCAGGAGTCAAAAATAACATGGAAAAAAAAGTGGAACAGCTCACACATGCAGCCCTGGGAGGCCCCCAGATCCCAGGTAAGGCTGCTGGGGCCAGCCCAGCACGGGCCCCAGACTCTCCCACCCCTCCCCTGGGGTAACTTGCTGTGTGCCAAAGCACGCGTCACACAATTGTTTCCCTAGGACAAGTAGTGGTGGCGCAAGGTGTGTTGCTGTTACTTGTCCTCAGGGAACCAAACGTCCACACTCATCTGGAAGCGCCCCTTCAGTTCTATCAGTGAAAGGAATGTAGCACGTTTTGGAAGCTAAGCATATAAAATAAGATAACTTATAAAAGTCAATACTACATGAAGCTATGAGTCATCAAATGAGGGAGACATTTTAAAAATATCTAAAAGATTCTAAATTCAGAATTTTGGATTCTGAATTCAATATTTTATAGTGGTACTAATTCAGTCTTCTTTTTTTAAGGAGTGGTACTCAGTAAATTATTAAATATACCAGATTCCTTAGCTCTGATCTGATTCTATTGTCTTTATTCTCATTGTTCTACGGGCTCATCTGCATATATAGGGAATCGCCTACATCGATGTTTGGCCTATGAATTTAGAGAGATTTCTAGAAGAAATTAGAAATAGAGTTAATAATAAAAAACTTAACAGATCATATTTCTGATTGCATTGTCAATTAAAACAAACAGCCAGTTCTATTTTTGTCTTCAAATGGGTGGAGAAGGATCTTAAGCGCTGAATGTTACCCACAGAACTAGTCAGTGAAAGTGCCATCTAATTAGTCCTTTGTCATTGTTGCAATGTATTGCCACTCTATACTGCAATTTAGACACCATTTTGACCTTTAAGTGGTTTTGGAATACTTGCTACTTTGTATCTTTAAGAAATCAATGGGTTGGCCATTGACTGCAAGGGGAGCAAAGCTTTGCTCATGCCAATGCTTTTGCAAATGTCACCCTTTGAACAGAACTGATGGTGTTTTATTTCATCAGTCAAATTGAGGGTACCGGAAAAGACTGGGAAAGAGAACGCAAATCATTTTATTACCAACTACAGGACAACAGTGACCTGGTGTTAATTAGAATCTCCAAAGGGGCATACTGATTAGATCAAAAGGTTCTATATGACAAAAGATATATCACATAATATTTGCAGAAAATTAGCAGAAGAGCACCAAAATAAAGAGTTGATTATGATGTTACCTGAGATTTGCAGGTGCCTTCAAACCTCCAAACGTATAAATTAAAGTGTTATGCTGCTTGTTCCACAATGTCACCTTCCTTCCAATGTCCAGTAAAAAAGAGGTCTAAACTGTTGTGATGTATATCTGCAGGTAGAAAAACTGTTATATCATTAGCGACTACAATTCAGACATATAAGAGCCTGGATTTATGTAAAAATGAAGTTTTAAAATCTCACAGTCTTTCTAGTAAGAAACAAATTACATTGTAATTAGAGCTGTGCAAATTATACTTTTAGTTTTGGTGGCCAGACTGAATGATGAGGGGTGTATCTACATTGGATGTTTACTGCAGTTGCCTAATTAGCTCCTCAGTAAATGTCTCAGCCTCTACACATGCAGTG
The DNA here is from genome assembly GCF_001723915.1 of Gavialis gangeticus. Classification (NCBI taxonomy): domain Eukaryota; kingdom Metazoa; phylum Chordata; order Crocodylia; family Gavialidae; genus Gavialis; species Gavialis gangeticus. The sequence continues at coordinate 30,822,378 of NW_017729022.1, read as the reverse complement.
CTATTAGGATAGAGTAAACTAATTATAGGTTAATTAGAACTTGTATAGTGTTATTACAAACACTATTATAGTATAGTGTTATTACAAACACTATACTATAAATACAAGTACTATCCTGCAGCAGTGTTTTTTACTTGGCAGCAACACACATGATGATGCTGACGGGGCTAGGTGGGGCACAAGAGTGCTTCAGTATGGGGGCTGCCTGCCAGCTGGCTCTTCACTGAAGCATCCTCATGCCCTAGCCAGCCCCTCTGCAGCACGTTAAGCTGGGTTGGAGCAGCCCAGGGCTGGCAGGTTGGCCCCCCTGGATTCTTGCCAGCTGGGGCTATTCTGACCCAGTTGAGTGTGTTGTAGTTCCAGGAGCATGTTCAAATGTAGCACCCAGGAGCAATAAACTCCATTAATAGCATGTACAGATGTGCACAAGGATGATGATAAAAGAACTGTTAGAAATTGACTTAAACTAGGAATTTTCTGAATTTTTAGAAAAATGATACATGAATTTGGGGTCCAATATGAAGCCTTGTTCAACTGGAAGTCCATTATTTTATGTGTTGGCATTTTTAATAAAAGCAAGGAACTAAATTTAGAGGGGAATGAGTTGTTATTCATAAAAATCAAGGTGGCGGAGGTGGTATCCCACCCTTAGCTCAGTGGTTAGACCACTCAGATGAAACATTTGGGACCTGCACTCAAATCCCTTTCTTGAGACAAGATATTATTCCTCTGAGTCTTCTAGAATATCTTGATTGGACTTTCTCTTCTCTTCTGTTGGGGCTGTTCCATTACATGTAAAACAGTCACTGGAGCAGGGGCTGGGATGTGAATGTCCCACATCTCTGCAGAATGTTTTAGCAACTGTAGGACAACCGTAGAGTAATTTTGTCTTTCTTCTTGGTCTCAATAAATATTTAATTATTTTATGCAAAATAGGATAGCTTCTGAGGGGCAGACCCAGCTAGGAATATTTATATTCCATTTATATTCCCAGCTAGGAATATTTATATTTATATTCCTAGTGGTTGGGGCATTCTCCTTAAAAGTTCAAATTATTATTTTGACTCAAGTGTAGGCAACGAATTTGAATTTGTTTCCCATTTCTTGTGTGATTGTCCTAAACATTGGGCTTACAAGTGGGACATCCTATCAACACCTCACTAGCTGTGGGAGTGACATGCAAATTTTATGTGAACTCAGCCTGTAAAATCAAAACATTCAACACTTCCAAGATTTGTACTTTTTCATTGTCTAAAACTATTTCCCAAATTTAACTAAAATTTGTGAATAGTTTTCAACAGATCAAAACTGTATTTTTCAGTGAAAAAAGTGTATGCCAAACCCCCCACAACCAATCATTCAGTCCTATTTGTAACTTTTCTGAGATTTCCTACCTTTGGTTGGGCACAGAAATCCCAATGAAAGTCTCTTGTCACTCACCATATTTAGTCTTTACAAACATTCCTTGGTATATTTTTCTTTTCCTCTCCATAT
>NW_017729022.1:30815295-30815884 GCF_001723915.1 Gavialis gangeticus | reverse complement strand
CTACCTTTGGTTGCGCACAGAAATCCCAATGAAAGTCTCTTGTCACTCACCATATTTAGTCTTTACAAACATTCCTTGGTATATTTTTCTTTTCCTCTCCATATTGTACTAGAAGTAAAACACAGAGGGCTCCCTTCTTTTGGGCAGTGGGTCCAATAGAGAACCCATTCCTTGTTATAATCCCATCCTTCCTCAAGATAATTAGGTGGTCTTCCTTATTTGTTCTTTTTTTTAGTTCCTTCACTTATACTCATTTAGAAAGATAAACTAAATTGAACACAAAGAAGCTTCAGACCATTTCTGACTCACCAGGAGAGCTGATTGACAGACATACACCTCTAAAAATGGACTCAGTCCTATTATAACAATTTTCAATCAGTGGACTGTTGGTGTCAGGAGACAAAACCGTATGTTTGTTAATGCTTTCCTAAACCCATGTTGTCACTAGCACTATCTTTGATTTTTTTTTTTTTGCCTTCAAATTTGTTGTTTGTGGTAGGATTTTTTTTTCCAGTGAGGATGTATAGGGATGGTTATTATTTTCTACCTGTACTACACAGTTCTTAAATGTCCACCATTGTGAGTCTAT
>NW_017729022.1:30806995-30810295 GCF_001723915.1 Gavialis gangeticus | reverse complement strand
CTTTTTTTTTTTTTGCCTTCAAATTTGTTGTTTGTGGTAGGATTTTTTTTTCCAGTGAGGATGTATAGGGATGGTTATTATTTTCTACCTGTACTACACAGTTCTTAAATGTCCACCATTGTGAGTCTATTAGCTATATACTGTACAAGGGACATAGTCTAATTATCTTCATTTTACTTTTAGAGTTATTTCTGAACAGGTTCAAATGTTGCTTTGGGATTTGAATGAGGGGAATGACCTGGCTCAGACTCCCTCACTGGTCACATTCTGAAAGTAATATTAATACACAGTTTCTTCTGTTTTAATATGTTGCATAGTAGCTATACTTTAGCAGTTCCATTATAAAGTCATTTTCCTTTACAGAGAAAGGTACTTATTGGCTAATGCCATCTAACAAATCTTTTAATTTTCATACACAGTGGTACTTAACATGTGGGCTAGAAAGATTTCCCCCCCACCCCCATTAGTTTAGGACATCAAATTACTCATGAACCTACGAGGCACCAGTCAACTTACTGCATACCACCCACATACTATGCATTTGTTTACACTATATATATAACCCTAAATCAAGCAGCTATATGATTTAGGTCTATATATACAGTGTAAATAAATATATATATATTTCTTTTTTCATATTTTGACTGTTTTTTTCTTTTAGTTACTATGGAAATGAACATTTGATTGGCATATGACTGACATCTCCAATGGCAGAATTAAGTCTATTTGTCTCATGTTTTGAAATCCAGCACACTCACTAATTATTGCCTCTCTCATTTGCACATGCAATCATTCTCAATAAAATATGCTATACATTCTCACGTCTCAGCAAGGCAGAGAAAACTCTAAAGTTTTTGAATGGCTATCCTTAGTTGCTGGCTTTGCTATCTTACTCATTTTGCAATTTTTAGTGGTCCACAGTGAGTCTCCTAGTCATTAGTATATGCTACAAAAGTCTGTATCACATGTGGTTTCTGAAACACAGTTTATGATAAGGTTATTATGCTGACGCTTTGGCAAGCTCTCAGTTATTTTAACCTTCTCTGTCTCTCATCCTAATAGAAAATTGTTGAGATACCCCATTATTAAATTCTTTCCTTGTCTGATCAGGAAATTTTAAAGGAGTACATTAGATGAAATCTTGTCTCCAGTGAAGCCCCTGGGACTACTTCCATGGGCTTCAGTGGGACCAGAATCTAACTTCTGTTATATTAGATAATAGCAGGATATACATACCCTATTTATTTTCACACTCATACTTCAGTTCTTTAAGAATAATTAATATCTTCAATAAAAGTCCGTTCACTTAAGTTGCACAATATTTGATTCTTTAAAAAATATAGGCCAAAATAAGTTATTTTAACACATTGCAAAATGCTTTCTTATAAATCAAAGACTTTTAAACTGAACTGTAGATTAGTCCTAAAGGAATAAGTCTCAGAGTAAATAAACATGACTGTCACCTTTGATTTCTTCCTCGGTATTCCTTGCTGTGTCAAACCCCACCCCAACCCAGTAAGTAGCACTTATTCTGTACATGAGAAGTCTATCTATACTTTATCCTGTATACTCATACACTTAATTGTTTGCTTTGTATACTGTTGCAGAAATTCACTGGGAACAACTCAGAGATCAGAAGACTGCACTGTGCCTCCTTCCATAAACCTATTTCATTTTCTCACTGGTTAGTTTGTCTGCTAAACCAGTTGGCATGGCTGCTATATTCATGCCAACCACTATCCTGATTTCCTTTACAGAATTAATGTTTCAAATATCTATGCCCAAGGTCAGGGCCCTGTGAACATAATGATTTCTCTGTTTAATAGAAGTTAAGGCCAGAAGAGACAATTAAACTAGTTTGGGCCACTGAGTTTCATAATATGATTTTTGGGAAGTACATGTATGATTAATGAGTTGTGTGTGTTGCCAGATCAGTTTCCAGTTGTCTGTCAGTCTGCAAACCTCATTTCAGGTGAAGGGGTAACAAAGTCTTGGCACTGAAAGTGCCAAGGAAGTGTCAGTGCTGCAACCTATTTAGATTCCAGGGAGCTTAAGAGGACATGGGCCTAGTAAGTTGGGTCTCAGGCACATCCACCTGATGAGCATATAGTCACGGTTGTGACTACCAGAATTATGGCACCATATTAAGGCTAATGACTTGTGTTACACTAAATAAAGAAAATAAACTGTGCACCACAGGGAAAAACAAGGAAAGAGAGAACCAGGTGCTTGAGATCCTGAAATAGGGGGGAATTCGTCATCTGTGATGTACCTATAGGGTTTGCCTGTGGGGGTCATGCCCAAGCAGCAGAAGAACAAAATATTGTCCCACTCTCAGTGCAAGCCAGGGGAAATATTCCTTCCTGATCCCTAATCTGGAAATCATTTTGACCCTGTTTAATAGTGGTATCTCAGAGCACTAGTACTCTATGCACAGTTGCCTGTCTCCAACTGTTCATACAGTGGTGGAAACAGAATACATCTACCTAGTGGGACAATAGGACTAAACACTTCCTAACTATTATAATCAATGTCTTACTGTAAAACTGGAAGTGTTATGAGCATGTTGAATACAATACAGATAAACCAGTTCTTCTAAGATGCATTCAGGGAAGAGATGAACAGAATGAATCCAAATTTAGAAGGGATGGTGATAAAAATTTTTTCTACATATAATTGCCTAAATTATCAAGTCACTGTCCAACCTTTTTCTTCAGTAAACCATATGAGTTAAACTACTTAAACCTCACATGTAAGGGTTGTTTTCAGCTACTAGATCTTTCTTGTGGCCCTTTGAGCTCCCTCCTGTATTTTTACATCTTCCACAAAGTGTGGGCACCAGACAGTGTTCTCATATTGGTCTTGCTAGTACAGCGGTGGGCAGTTACTTCAGCTGGAGGGCTGCTTAATGAGCTTTGGAGAGCTGTTGAAGGCTGCAAGGGTAGCCACATCCCTTGATAGGTGCCCTAGGCCCTGGTTGCCAGCTTAGTACACTCCTTGTAAGAGGGGGTGGCGGGGGGGCTATGCCATCTTGGAACTGGAAAAAAAACGAATCATATATTAACAATCAAACAACTACTATAACATATTTTAATTTTATTCCAACAAATATTTTTGTCCTGATTTACATATGTTTGCATAGTGTATATAGAGGTGATTGCATAAAAGCTCAAAATAAAATCTTACTGTTGTATATTGTGTATGGAAAGGTGTGTGGGATATGAATGGTGGAATGTCTGGGCTGTGGGTGTGTGGTGGGCTGAGTGTAGAATTTGTGGGGGGCATGGGGGAGGGTGTGTG
>NW_017729022.1:30803344-30806433 GCF_001723915.1 Gavialis gangeticus | reverse complement strand
CAAATTTTAATTTCAAGTATTTTAGATCATCATCTAGATCACTGATATAAATATTAAATAGTATTGGAGTTTGCGGACCCTGTTAAAAATGTCTCTTTTAATTGAATGACATTTAATTTAAATGTCTCTCTTCACTGTAAGGGTGGCCAGAGCCTGGAATAGGCTTCCCAGAGAGGTGGTGCTCTCACCTTCCCTGGAGATCTTCAAGAGGAGACTGGATAGGCACCTGGCTGGGGTCTTATGACCCCTGCCACCCCCAGTCCTCCTTCCTGCCCATGGCAGGGGGTGGGACTCGATGATCTGTCTAGGTCCCTTCCAACTCATTGATTCTATGATTCTATGATATCTCCTTATTAACAGCACTTCAAAATCTGTCAGTGAGCTAGTTTTAATTCATCTCATGTCTGTTCTGGTAATTACATATAATGCAAGTTTTTCCCCCCTTTATTTAAATCAAGAGTTCATGCAGTATTAAGTCAAATGCCTTGAAGAAATTCAAGGATACTATAAGTAACCATGGCCTTTATTAACCAGACTTATAATTTTGTCAAGAAAAAGACACTACATGTATTTGATGAGATCTGCCTTCCATATAACCATGATGACTGGCATTGCATCTTTAGCCTTTACCATATTTACTTTAAAACCACACGTAGAATCAGCCCTCCAAAATTGAGGAGCAAATCTTAAGCAGAGAAACTGAATTTTCTTCACTGAAGTAGAAGCAGAGAGATGCTGTGCTCCAGTGAAAGCCAAAATGGCTGCCTCTCCTCTCTTGCCCTAGTAAGTGGAAAGGGTTGAGTCACAAGTTAACCTTCTCACAGCCTCTAAGGAATTTGCAGTAGCTATTAACTGAACACTGTAACTTATTCCTGATGCAGTAACTGAGCTAGCTTAGGGCAAGTGAACTGCCACATAAAGTCTGTATTATCTTGATGAGGGGTGTGGAAGTAACACTTTATTTTTTCTAATAAGGAAATAACAGCATTGCTATTGCTCTTGTAAAGGTCTGGGGTGTTGCTGTCCTTCCATACCAGGAAGTTCCTACCGCCTCACCTAGACTCTCTCCTGGGGTGCCACATTGCACTTGGGGCACATCCAGAAGAGCGCACATATGTGTAAGGTCCCATTTTTGCAGTGGCACAAATATCAGTGGCACATATTTGTGCCAGTGCTTTGTGCCCCAGGCACACCCCTGTGTGTGTGCTCTGGCATGCACCAGATTTTCCTGGGTGGGGTAGGGGAGGTTGGGGCCAGTACCTGTGTTGACCCCAGCAGTCTTACCTGGGGGCCACGAGGCCTCCCAGGAGAGTAGCAGTGCTGATCTGCATAGAGCCTGGCTGGCAGCCAGAGCATTGCTCTGGGTGACCAGCTTTCATTTTTTGGTGGCACACACTGCTGCCACATGTGCCAGACTGCTGTTTTCTGCAGTGTTTTGGGTTTTGGGGGTTTTTTTTGTTTTGATAATGGGATCTCCTAGTGTCAAATTTTGACACTGCACTGCAAATTAGCAGTGCAGTGAATGGGTGCATGTGCACCACATGCAGTTTTTCAGCGCCTCAAAGAGCTTTGAGGTGGTGCAAACCATACATGCATGCTCATTTGGATGTGCTATTTATGTTTCTAGAAGGACTTACTCTAGGGTACAAAGTCAGCCATGACTCTGGAAAATCTTTTTTCCCCTATATTCTGCCCTCCAAAAATAACATGCTTGTCTCATTTAGGATGTGTGGTATATGAGAGAATATGGTAATTCTTTTTTGATAGATTTTTTTGATCAATCATGAGAGTGTTTTCTCTCAGACTGCCATGAGATTAACAGGTTAATAGTTCCCTAGGACATACTTTTTATATCCCTGACATGTAGAGAAGCAATTAAGTTAACACAAGTCTTCTCAACTTAAGTCAGAAGCTGCTAGCATTTTTGGGCTGTGTGCTTTTGGGGCAACCTTGCTTTGTTAATTGTCCTTGGATCAAGGACTGCAAAGCTTCAAGACTACTGAGCTGCTTGATTTAGGGCCGCTGGTTCTCTAGGCTATGGGAATTGATCAGGGGCTAGAAGCTTGAGAGTCCATCACCCTAGGGCAGTATTCATGGTAACATTGCCCTGGAATTAGGGACCCTGGAAGCCCACCCCATGACTTCCTGGGTCTATGGCAGGCAGCCTTGAAGCCCTGAGAGTTCTAGTTAGAGATAATGCGCTCAAGACTTCTGGGATCCCTGGATAGAACTGGTACTCCTAGTATTTTTTAGGGATCCTGGAAGTCCTTAACTCTGATGCAGTCAACATCGGATGCTTATGCCAGAGCTACAGACTTTGGGAGCCAGGGGAACTGTAAAAAGATCAAATCAGGTTCTGTCTGACCTCCCCCGAGGATTCACTGAAAGGTCATTAAAACAGACATTTCTGAAAAATGTTTGGAAAATGCCAGTTCATTGAAACCCGACAAAGACCTGTTTTGTTGGAAGTATGCTGACCACCTCTAGTTAAGAGAGCAATGTTAGAAAGTATATAAAGCAGAATAAATGAAGGATTATAAAACTAGTCTGGACTAAGCACTAGCAAGTGTAAAGTAGAGAACAGACTTACAGTGTTAGAAAGCTGACATAGATACTTTAATAGGTCTTTTTCAGCTATTATCTGTGATTCTGTCTTTACAGTTAGCTTCCAAGTAGCTATAAGATCTGCTTAACATTTATGTTTCATTTTTAGTCTTTCTTAATACCAAGTTGCCAACAGTCTGCACTTTGGTGAATGATATACTTGATTCAATTTTACTCACTCACTGTGATGTAAGTGTCTGATAAAATACCATCTTTCCTTGCTACTGTTTGACATTTTGGTTTTACTAAGCTCACTTCACAAGTAAAAAGTAATTCAAAGAAGAGAGATTTCCTGAAGAGGAAGTCACTTATATGGTATTGACAAAGCTACCCATTTATGCATCACAGATTCTCTAAAGAAAGTAAAGAAGAATACATATTTTAAATTATATAGTATCTGCTACATTATAAAGTGCAATGGCAGCTCTGAAGTATTGCTTTTGTTCTGCCATTGTCCTCATCACTTCATCAGAAGAATCTAAGAA
>NW_017729022.1:30797209-30798344 GCF_001723915.1 Gavialis gangeticus | reverse complement strand
TATAGTGTCTGCTACATTATAAAGTGCAATGGCAGCTCTGAAGTATTGCTTTTGTTCTGCCATTGTCCTCATCACTTCATCAGAAGAATCTAAGAACAATGGAAAGAGAAACCTTGAAAGCTTTGGTCATTCAAATACTCTGTTTTAGAATGAGAAGATGCTATCTCTAGAACAAATCAAACCAAACATTATAGAGGAACTTACAGGACTTGACTTGATACAGTTATGCAAACCGAAGTGTAAAGTCACGAGCCCCATTTTGAATTATGTAAAGCAGGGCCAGTACTGCATTAATGTCAGTCTTTTAGGATAGAGTATATAAATGAAGGCAAGACATATCTGTATAAAATTAAATTAAATCCTGAAACTTGATGATTTTGTTAGAGTATACGAGATAAAAATTTGCTTGCAAGAAGGGGCAGGTCACACCCCCTTTCAGCTGTGCACTGCATGCACAGTGAGCTCTTGGAGCTCACATATGTTTGTGGAAGTCCTGTTGATAAGTCTGCACATGCTGGGAGCTCTATGAGCTCATCGAGTGGCAGATCACTGAGTGGTCTGCCTTATTTTCTTGCTTTCAAGTAGCTCTGGAGTCCGCTGCTAGTTTGGTCTTCCCCTCCCACTTCTCTAACTCTACCCCCCACCTTCCCTGCCCCAAATCCAGCAGCAGAGGACAGGAGGCCCAGAATGAGTTGGCTGAAATGCCAGTGACATCTGAGGATCCAGGATCACAGTGAAAGGCTACTGGCACACTGCCCTTTGGCAGTGTGATACATGTACGATGAGTAGAGATCTCCCAAATTTGCATCAGAAGTACATGGAACAGCGACTTCTTTAGTCCTGGAGTTTCCTCTGAGTGCCCCCCACCCACTCATTGGCAGAGGGGCCCCGCACTTTCAGCTTGCCACCAACTCCTGAAACCTCAGCTGCAGTTTTCACCTCCTAGCCATCCAGTGCCGGCAGTGAGCAGTGAGCGATGGGTCCTTTCCACTAACCAGCCATGGGAAGGCACATGGGGGAAACTCCAAGATTAAATAAGCCATCTCATTGCAGACTTCTGGAGTAAATTCCAGAGATCCCTAATGATGAGCTTTCTTCACTACATATGTACCACACAGCCTGGGGGGGGGGGGGG
>NW_017729022.1:30795412-30796920 GCF_001723915.1 Gavialis gangeticus | reverse complement strand
TGGCCACACCTGTCACCACAATATTGAATGTTCCTATGCTTGTAGAGAAAGTTTCTTATGATTCCTTTCAGACAGTGATTGGTTTCTGACCCAAAATATGAGGTTTTAAATCCATTAAAAATATTGATGACAATATCCATTTATAGTTATCCATATAAATTGGGTATTTTTTTAACATTACCAGCCCCTTACACACAATGCTTCTTGTGTGTTATGAAAGGGGCTTTATGTGCACATTAAATTTGAAGCCTTTCAGTTTTACTTAATGTCTCCTTCACATGTTATGCAGAATTGTAAATACAAGCTCCCTGATTACTTCTCACATACTTTAATTGTATGCTTTACTCATCCTCACTGTGTTGCCAACTCTCCCAGCTTCAAAGTGAATTTCATGATGTAGTTATAAAAAAGCTCCCTGAGTCATAAGGTTAAGTGAGAATCTCAAATTTAATTAAAAGATCAAGACTTTTCATTAAAATATAAGTTTTTAACGATCTTCTTGAAAGTAGAAACATTGAAAAGGTGGACTAAGTCCACCTTAGGAGCTCAAAAGAGGCTGAAGTCCAAGAGGGCAAATAAAATAACCTCAAAATTATTATTAAAACTTTGTGGGTTTTTTGGCAGGGGGGGCAGGCTTATGATTTTTTAACAGCTAGCATTGGCAATACTGATTATGTAAAGTAAATAGCTACAATCTTTTTATTTTTTCTGCACATTAAGGAAGTAATTTTTGTTGCTTGTCTCTGAATTCCTTCTGTTGCCACAATAACATTGCCTCAGATGAAGCAGGCTGTGACCTGTACAAGTTTATGTCTCTCTGAACCAGTTAGTCTGTAAGGTACGACCCTACACTACAGTGAGGAACATCAGGTATTTAGATATTCCACATGCAGTGAATCTACATGAGCTATTAAGGCAACTCAATGAACTCCAGCATGGGCGGAGCAGATCCAGGCTGGCAGCAGGCTCAGGGGGTCAGCCCCAGGTTCTGGGTGGTGGTGTTGGGTGGCAGAGAGGATGGATGGCTTGGGCACAAGATCAGTGCTAATGTGTGGAGCTATGCAGCAGGCCATCCCCACACTTTAGCACCCTTATGCCCCAGGCAGCCCCAATAACCATCTACATGTGTATTTCATTGCACTTGATTACTCCCTAACAGTATTATCTTATGGTGGAGTTAATTAAGTTACTGTACCCTAACACCAGCGCATGTCTACCTAGTGACACTTTATTGCAGAGCTGATTAATCAGCTTCGCAGTAAAGTGCATGTGTAGGTGCACCCATGGGGCATATCTACAGAAGACGCTTAATGCCCACGGGGCTAATTCTAGCGTGCATTAGTGTGAAAAGGCAAAAATGGTGCTAATGTGCTAATACATAGTATTAGTATTTAGTATCTGTTATTACATGATCTGTTAAACTTAATATTCCATAAATACAGTGCATTAATGAACATGTAGACACATCCCACAGAGAAGAACTAATGAATAGGGTCAGAGTAAAGAAA
>NW_017729022.1:30790303-30795401 GCF_001723915.1 Gavialis gangeticus | reverse complement strand
CACAGAGAAGAACTAATGAATAGGGTCAGAGTAAAGAAAGAAATGCACTTAGTTTTTAGACAGTGGGACTCTTTAAGTTTGGACAGGGCACCACTTCATCTGAATGAAAATATAGTCTGTTACTATGTGTCCAAAGGCAATCATCTGAAGGTTTTAAGTTCTCATGGATATTTATCCAATTAAAGGGAAAGCTCAAGGGACTGTAAGCAGGTCACTTAACCTGCTGGCTTTTGCAAAAGAATTCATTCCCTTACGAGCTCTTCTGCCAGTTCTCCAAAGCAAAGTACAGCTTTAAGAAAACAAAAAACCAAAACAAGATCCTTCTGTCCCCTCCCAGACATGAGGAGGAGAGTGTCCCTTGCTCCATTTTTCTGGCCCCAGCACAACCTGGGACCGTCCTTGAACAAGCTGTTCTCTTCACAGCTTGCTTCCTCCTCTCTAATGCTTTCTCTTCTGGGAGCTTTCCCTGTGGGATACTACCTCATTACCCAAATACCCCACAGCTGAGCTTTTTTAACAGGGCTGACTGTTCTTCCTAGTATTGGGACCTTGATTTGAGGGTATATGCAATGAGACAAGTAATAGCTCTTTCAGAGAATACTTACACCCCATTCTGAGTGCTCTATAATATGTCCCCAAAGAACAGCCCATCTATGTGATATGATCTTTAGTTGAGTCATGAAGGATTTTTTCAGTTAGCATTACGAGAGTTATACAAGTATGTCTCCTGTGCAATATCTGGAGAAAGAACTTGTGAAACTTTCTCAATAATACAGAATGTTGGAAAAATAACATACTTGTCTCAAAAGTCTGAACCGAACCACTTATCTTACTTTACAAAGTAATTTAGGTTGGAAGAATGCTAATAATACAATATGAGCTTTTGAAAAACATCCCAATATTTCAAAATTTACAACTTAGAAGTTCTCATATATTACAGCTTATGAACAAAGGTTACATCCCATCAGCAGATCATAAACTACTATTTGAACATACATTTTTGCAAAATAAAATTAATTCTTGTCCGCTTTTCCAGAGCTGCCAATTTATCAAACATCTCTATGAAGTATCATTATTTTCTAGGTTTTCAACACTGTTTTTGCATTTATTCAGTTAGATGAGCTAGAAGACTAACAGATTGTCAAATAAATGGCCTGAATCTGTATTTTATAACATTTTCAGTTTAAACTTAGTCATCAAACAAGCAAGGAATTTTATTGCCAGTAACTCTTTACAAGTCAAAGGAATGGAATGACAAATACTATATGATGTTTTTCTCTTAATTTAGTTCTGAATGACCAAAATGGAGTATATTCAAAGAGTATATTAGATATGATTCTTGGACATTAAAGGTCACTTTCTGTTTTGCAAGTGGAATTTTAGGCAGTAGGGGACAGCTAAAAGTGAACCTGGGTGAAACTTTCAGAAGGTCTTCATTGCTTTATTATGGAATCTTTAATTACAAATTATTTATTAATGATTATATGTCCTATGTCAGCCTGTGCATGAGTACTTCACTGAGCTGTGGCCTATGTGATCAAAAGAATATGGAGTTAGAAGAGAAAACTTAGTTCCTGCGGCATAATCTGCCATCATTTTCACTTTTTCTACATTCCACACCTGTTCTTATACATGGTTCATCCTGTTCCTCTTGAAAGCTGTAAGCTTACAGCATGCTTCTTGTCAAACAATGGAAAATCCTCAAAAATATTACAAAAACATGGGACACATATTTACAACTTGATTTGCTGTAGGTACATGTAAGTCAGAAGTTCCCTAAAAGCATCAGAGTTTGTGTAACCATTGAATCTGTTTCTAGACATTTAAGGAACTAATTTTGTTATGGGCTCATAAAGTCTTTTTTCTCCTTGACTGCTCTTATTCTCAAATAAAACAACCGAATCAATACAAATATTGGCTGCTTTCAGAATTACTTTTCAAGATGCGCTTTGAACAGAAACAATGAGTGCATGAGCATAAAGGAGCTTGTTCAAAAGATATTTGAATCTCTGCCAAACAGCTCTCTACAGCTGTATTCTACATTTGAGATGAGCTGAACTCAGGTTGTGGGATCCTCTGTGGATTGTCCATAGTTGGGTAGAGACTTTCAGGGCACAATTTGTTCTGAACTAATGTTTAACACTGAATACTGATTCAAAATATGTCAAGAACAATAGAAAAAGCAAAACCTAATGGGTTCTTTTTTAATACATGGTTTTATTCTTATCTCTCTGCTCTGACCCCCTCTCCAAATAGCTCTGATATTGTATTTGCCTGGGCATATGTTTTCATCTTTTTATGGTAGAAGTGCAAGTTTCATCATATTTTAAGGACAACTTAATTGCTGCATCTCTAACACTAGCTGTAAAACTTCTTACCAGGACTTGTATTTTGGTACTGGCTGCCAAATGGAAATCATTTCTGTGTAAATTATCAGCAGACTCAATTTATTCATAAGAAAAACTGACAAACCTAGGTTTTCAACTACATCTGTGAAACTAACATCAATGCAACGCTGGCAGCAGTTACAGAACTGGTCATGGGTTTGTCTATGGTGCTTCCCTAGTGCTCCCAAAGCCACCTCTCTCAAGCCCACTCATCCAGCCTGTGCCAAACCTGGAAATGAGGCAGTGAAGATTTGCTGATGGTGGTATCCCCCTCCCCTCCACTTTTAAGGTATCTGTGTCTGGTTTGCTTAAGAGTGACCTCCCTGGAAACACAGGGGAAGCTGCGTAGATTTTTTTCTGTGATGACTCCTTAATTCTTTGCTTGATTTGTGGCTTCAGCAAAAAGTAGATCAGTCAAAGATCTGCTTTAACCTGAAAATCAAAGCAACAAATCTAAAAGGATGGCATGCCTTGTAAAGATAGCTTTGTGTGACACATCTTGCCTACTCCTTCTCCTAACACCCTCCTTTCCATACCTGATATGGAGTGACCCTTGGAGCTGTGAGCAGGGTGATGTAGAAAAGAGTTATGTAAACTCTATTCCACCTAAGCCAGTCTTCTTTTTCTCATATGTATAACCTATGGACATTGACAGAAGTGATATTTGTCATGCAATTGGTCCCCTGAAAGCACTCGAAAGCTATGGCCTTACAGAAGTGGATGGCTGCAGAGCACTTTAAAAGAGCCCAATCATGAGACAAATTACCCTGCATTTTATGAGGGTTCAGCTGCAGGTGCTGCAAAGCAGAGCACCTTCATTAACTTCTGTTTGTCCCTGAGTCCAAGCAGGACTGGATTGCATCAGCTCATCCCTGCTCCCGGTGCTGTCTTCAGGATGGAAGGTGGGAGAAGGCAAGGGAGGAAGCTTTAGTCTGGGGTTTGTCCAGCCTGTGCCCCCCCACCTCAGGGGGCTCCAATCTATGCCCCTTCCTCAAGCGCAGGCTGGGAAAACCTCAGACCAGAGCTCTTTCCCTTGCTTTCTCCCCCCTTCCATCCTGATAACAGCACTGGAACTGGGAGGGAGAGGGCATGCAGTCTCTCTCCACTGGATCAGCTCCAAAGTGGAGCTTGATTCCCTCTTCCTCCCCCGCCACCCCTCCCAACAGCAAACATCTGTTGGGTCAGGGGGCTCACTATAACTCATAGCACTTTCTGTGAAGTGCCATGAGTTACACTGGTGAGCTGCATAAATGTCAGCACCAAATGGGAACAGGGCAGAAAATTAAAAAATTACAAAAGTTTTAAATACTTCTACTACATAGATTTTAATAGAAGTGAAAATAGTAACAAAGATTAGTGGCAGAGAAAGAACTCCAAATACTGGAGCACTTCTGTCACTGTAAGTACCAGTTATTAGACTCTTCACATCAGTTTTAAATAGGGCAAAGGAGAGGAAAGTCTTTATTGCAACCAGATGGAAAGGGTGGTGCTATGTAGAGCTGGAGGGACTTAGCCAGAAAAAAAACCTCCCAAAAGTAGGGTGAATTCAAAAGGTGAGTATGCGTCGATATCTGAATTGTCTTTCTATCAACCCTCACTTGACAAAATCTAATGCTAAACATGCCAGTGATAATAGCTTTTTTCAACTTCCATTTACTCTCATTCTCCCCAACTTTGATCATCAAAAAGCCCATTAATAGCTTAATTATTACTTGTTTTTTTGTGATACTTTTGCTGTGCAAAGGAAATCCCACACAAGCTGTTAATGAAATAGATGACAATTAACATAACATTAAAAAAACACTGTAGAAAGGTGGAACAGTTAATCAGCACCATGTTTTATAGTAACACGTGCATGCACTACTGCATTGCTTTCAGCACCGCAACAGCTGTTATTTTATGCATTTGTAACATTTTCAAGCAATTTTTCTTTCATGATAAATTATACCACATTTCGCCTGCCTAGCTTATATTATGCACTTAAACAACTATACAGAAATAACCACATCTGCAAAATGTCTTCTAAATGAGTGACCTCTATGAAAGCATGCATAAGTGGGTGGCATTTCTTCCCAGTGAATAAAGCAATGGATTAACACTCAAGAGGCCTGAGTTCTAGCAATGGTCTTCTGATTAACTATTTCCATGTCAGTTTATCTCATGGGGCTTCAAATTTCCTATTTGTAAAATGTGACTATAATACTTTCTTTGTAAAGTATTTTGACATCTATAGGTGAAGTGTACTGTACAATAGATGGCTGTTGTTACAATCAGTATCAAAAGAGCATCTGTAAATTCTGGACTCTTGTACACTCTTCAGTCAAGTCCATTGGCCTTCTCTTCCTATTGTTGAGGAGGTAATGAAATTTCAGCAGCTTGCTGTCCTTTGCCACAACCAGATCTTTAGGGATTGCCTTGGTACTCCCTGTTTTGATGTTAGGGAGTGAACAGTAGGAGTTTCTGGGCTGTTCTTCATATCTACAAAATTTGTGGGAACAACCAGAATACCAGTTCCTCCATTCTAGAATCCAGGACATTTTCAAACCCTTCACTGTATCCTGCTCCATGACTTTTAACACACAAACATGAATGCACAAAGGAAGAAAATAATTCTTTCCTCTACTTGGGAATCATTTACAGTGATGTTTACCATCCCAACTTCCCATTAACTTTACCTAAAGGTCTTGGAGCTCATCACTTCAGAATATTAT
>NW_017729022.1:30788590-30790292 GCF_001723915.1 Gavialis gangeticus | reverse complement strand
TACCTAAAGGTCTTGGAGCTCATCACTTCAGAATATTATGTTCATATCATCATAGCTGTTTGGCAGAAGTTGGAAGTATTAGGCAATAGTACTTGACTTTTTTTGCAAAGGCTAAAGTCTAGAGATGATTTTAGCTTTAAAGGAGAAGGTGTTATGACATCTGAAACCAAGAAAAAGCTGAAAGTAGGATAATTAGATAGATCATTTGGAGCAATAATAATGGAGCTGGGTAGGGCAGCAGTAGGTGAAAAAAGGAAAGGGCAAAAAGAGTTTGACAGAAGGGGAAAAGGGAGAACAAAGTACATAGATAGAGAGGTGTGACAGGGCTTTTAATGCATGCCTTTAAGAAGAGGTGAGGCTGCAGCAAGGGCTCAGGTGGCAATCTGGGGAGTCACCTTACTGGCAAAGGGCCAGGCTATCAGTATATAAGCTGAGGGCCTGACCTGGTCTGGCAGTTTAGCCCTGAGAGCCAGAGGGAGAGGAGCTCCTGAACAGCAGGACTGCAGACAGGCTCCTGGTTAACAGCTGAGCTGGGATAAGCAGCACTGCAGGCTTCTGGAAGGGACTATGGGAGGTCCCAACTGGCCCAGGAGTAAAGGCCAGAGATCAGGGCCAGGGACCCATAGCCCAGAGAGGGGCAGAAGTAGGGCAAAGGAGCCCAGAGATTGGGGCCAGGGGGCCACAGCATGGATGGGGACAGAGACAGGGCAAAGTAGCTTGGGTATCAGGCAGAGGCATCTAGAGATCAGAACCTGATAGGGTGGGACACAGTGCTCAGAAGTAGCCTATGTAGCTGAAGTGCCTGAGTGGGAGTACAGGCAGGGTTGCTGTGCTCAGGAGTACCCATAAGAAGTGAAGTGCCCAGGAGAAGCAGGCAAGCCTGGAAATCACACCAGGGAGTAACTGAGGTAGGTGAAGAGCCCAAGTTATGAGAGTAAGGTCAGGCATAGGTAGCCCTGGGACAGTCTCCCTTTCCTTAAGAGATAACATCAAGGTGTGGCAGGAAGCCAGGCAAAGGGGAGAGTGCCCAGAGAGTCAGATTAGGCAAGGGTGGAACTGCCACCAGGGGGTGTCACAGCTGCCCCTGCAATGGGTGCTTGTTACAGAGAGATGAAGGAGTATTGCTTGGAAAAAAACAAACAAACAGGCATTAGTTTATTAACATTTTTCTTTCTCTTTCTGCTTCTTTTCAATTTCCCCTGAGCAGAATACAAGTCACAGAACACAACTTGATTAATACAGTCTGGTCTTTTGGGTTTGAAACAATGAGAAATGAGTTTCCTAGCCCTCATTTCCTATTTTATTAACTTAATATTCTTTAATTGTATTTTGAATTCATTTAGATATATGCCTGGATCAAGCAAGTTGCTGAAGCATTTACTTAACTTTAAGCAAGGTAATATTCTCACTGATTACACAGGGACTCCTTCACATGTTAACACAGGGATAGCCAATCTCTGGCATATGTGCCATAAGTGTCATGGGCAGCTCTGTGTATAGTATGTAGCAGATTGGGAAGTAGGAAGGCAGAACTGTAGTAGATAGGGCAGGAAGCAGAAAGCAGAGCAGCAGATTGGGCATGGGAAAGGAATCAGAGTGGCACTGAGGGAGGGTATAAAACACACCTGTCAAAAGGCTGGCCCCAGTGTTTTAAGTCATGATTACTAAGTCTCTCTATAGCAGCCATAGTTATTGTAAGAGA
>NW_017729022.1:30788250-30788579 GCF_001723915.1 Gavialis gangeticus | reverse complement strand
TAGCAGCCATAGTTATTGTAAGAGAGTTTATACAAGTAGTCCTAAATTGTGTAACGCAATTTAATTCCACAATCACGGAGACGGAGCCAAACATATTTCAGGAATATTAAATGCTTATGAAGGGGTATAGATTGTAGCCATGTTAATCTAAAAAGCAGAGGCAGACAAAACTCTTGCGTTAGAAGCAATATCTTTTATTAGACAAACTAAATAGTAGCAAAAATATTTTTCTTTCTTTGCAAGGTTTCAGGCCCAAACACTCTTTGTCAGGCGAAAGAGAATTCAAAGATTGTCAGAGTTCTCCCAAGTAGAAAAGAAACTTTATCTTG
>NW_017729022.1:30770515-30783250 GCF_001723915.1 Gavialis gangeticus | reverse complement strand
TCTTTTATTAGACAAACTAAATAGTAGCAAAAATATTTTTCTTTCTTTGCAAGGTTTCAGGCCCAAACACTCTTTGTCAGGCGAAAGAGAATTCAAAGATTGTCAGAGTTCTCCCAAGTAGAAAAGAAACTTTATCTTGCACAGGGGAGGTAAAGGATGGTAGGGTTCCCCTGGGTTTCAAAGTCCATTTGTGAAAAAGTTGCTCTGTGACTATGCAGATAGTGCAGATAGGCAGAGACAAGGCTTCATCAGGCTTCTTCCCTGAAGGTGTCAGATATCAGGCGGAGAGTTCAATAGGAGAATCTTATATAATAAATGCTTTACTTAACTGAATTAATTTAATGCTTAATATTTATGTATTTAACAGCTTGCAAATTGGAGCTGGCATCTTCTAAATATTACATAACTATTCATTTAGCACAAACTACAGTAAATGATATGAAAAAGTACTTTAAATATGATACAATATGCTTAATGTTTATATTCTTTGTTAACTGTCATGTGGCATATGGATTTTATCACGAGATACCAATCTGTCAATAGCATCTGATGAAGTAGCATGTTGATTTTTTTGGTACATAATTAATAAAAATATATAAATAATTGCATACCTTTTTTGTACAGCGGCAGTGTAGCATATTTTATTTTCATTTGTCTCACCATATGTATTAGTATGGAATTATTAACTCATGTACTGTTACAAAGTATTGAAACTTGTTTCATCCTTTCAAATATTTCATGTCATAGAAAGGAATGCTAAACACTCCACAGTAGGGACTAGAAGGAACATGAAGTTGGATAATGGAATATTAGAACACACCCAACATTGGCCTAACTCCACATCCATTGAAATTAGCTGTAAAACTCCTCTTGACTACAGTGTGAAAGAATTAGATATTGTGAGACACTTGAAAATCCCATTCTGATTTGATTTTGTTCAATTTATGGCTCCTATCATGGCACCTCATGATCTCTAATATAGTTACCCCACAACATTCCTCCAGTGTAGGAAAGGGCTCTTATTATATTCCACACATGGGAAACTGAGGCACAGAAATGCTGAAATAGATGCGCAGAAAGATTTAGACCAGCATTTAAAAGAATTTTGGGGTTTATGCCCTACCACACTAAGGGTGGCCAAAATTTGGAATGGGCTGCCAAGGGAGGTGATGCTCTCCCCTGCCTTGGGGGTCTTTAAGAGAAGGCTGGATAGGCACCTGGCTGGGGTCATCTGACCCAGCACTCTTTTCTGCCTAGACAAGGGGTCGGACTCCATAATCTGTTGAGGTCCCTTCTGACCCTAGCATCTATGAAAGTCAGCTACTTTTGTGTACCCCTGCTTCAGACCCTGCCCCCACCATCAGTTTTCCCACTGGTGATTCCCCCTGCTAGTGATTATTGCCAATTACCCCTGTTGCCAAAGGGCACTATAAGTCACACATGCCTTGACATCCTGATAATACTTTGCCCTTAGTTGTGCTCCCTGAGGGGGCATGCCTTGCAGTATGGGAAATGCTTAGACCATGTCTAGTCTGCCTCCCTGCCAAGCCTTGGATTGCTGCCAAGAAAATAAGTCTTGCACATTTGCTTATCTGTACACACCCAAATCCATCAAGTAGGCACCGTATACATCTTAGAGAGAGAATTCTTGAGAGCTGTGGTGAAGTATACACTCATAGAATTACAGAGATATAGAGAAGCAGAGCTGGAATGGACCTCAGGAGGTCATCTAAACCAACCCCCTGCCTGAAGCAGGATCATCTCTATCCAAACCATCCTATACATATCCATTGTCTAACATCTTAGCTAAACTACATAGTCAACCCTGACGCAATGCAAAACATAACACCCTAACTTGCCACAGGTAAAGCAGGGGGACCGCAGTGGCCAATGTCCTGCTGCTGTTAATATACATGCTCAAGAGATCTTAAGAGGAACCTTAACAGGAACATTGGCATACCCCAGTCCCGTCCCCAGCTTGGGCTACAGCCAACACCCAGTGCCTCTGAGGAAGGCTTTAAAAAAACTCTGACATATATAACAGCAAGGTGAGAGAAGGGAATTCCCTCCTGGCCCCAGGCAGCAACCAGAAAAACCCAGAAACATGGGTTTATACCCATGTGGAACATAGGCATAGCTATGCCTAGAACATCCCTGACTTGTGATTGTCCACCCTCTTCTTGAATACCTCCTGTAATGCAGAGTCTATTCCATTGCCTCACTATTATAACAATGAAGATTTTTTTTCCAGATAGCCAACCACACTTATTTTGCTGCAACTTCAAGCTATTGATCCATGTCCTGCCCTCTACAACAATAGATCAAAGGGGTTTCTCATTTTCTATTGCAGCCCTTTGAGTATTTGAAAACTAATATCATGTCTTTTCTTAAGCACCTTGTCTGCAAGCTAAACATACCTAACTCCTTCAACTTGTCTTTATATGACTTACCTTCCAAGCTCTATCATTTTTGCCATCTGCCTTTGGACCCTAACTTCTTCACCTCCTTTTTAAAATGTGGAGCCCAAAACTGCATACAGTACCCTAGATGTGGCTTAACCGGTGCTGAGGAGTAAGCACTATCACCTCCTGGGTGTGTCTACATGAGACACTAACTGTGCAGTAGCCTAATTCTACTGTGCAGTAGTGTGCCAGGCAAAACCTGTGCTAATAAGTTACTGTGCAGTAGTATTAAGCTATTGCACAGTTATCATCACTAAAAAGCCATGTACCAGCACTACTGTGCAGTAGTGCCAGTTGCTGTGCATTGATTTAGTACTTGGTTATGCGAGTACTAAAATGTGCAGTAACTATGGCTCATTAGTGAACATGTAGATGCACCTTCTGTGTCTTGCATTTAATGCTTCTATTGGTGCAACCCAAAATTGCATTTGCCTTTTCTGTAGCTGCATCGCATTGCAGACTCATACTGAGTCTGTGATCTATTTAACACTCCCAGATCCTTTTCTGTAGTGCAGTCATCCAACCAGGTGTCATTCATCTTGTATTTGCATTTTTTATTATTCTTTTTAAAGTGTAGCATATTGCATTTGTCAGCACTGAATTTAACCATGTTAGTTACATCCCAGCTTTCCAATCTTTCAAGTTTCTTCTTAATTGTGATCCCATCCTCCAACATGCTCACAGTCTTTCCCAGAGTCACATCATCTGCATATTTTCATAAGAAGCTCTCAGTTCCAGAATGTGAATCATTAATAAACATGTTGACCAGCACTGGGCCCAGAACAGACCTCTATGGGATTCTCTACTTGAAACCTCCTGCCATTCTGGCATGGATCCATTTATAATTACTCTTTGCTTGTGGCTACTGAAGCAGTTGTATATCTACCTTGTCCGGTCCACATTTCTCCAATTCATTTATGAGAAAGTCATGTGGAACTTCAGAAACCTTGCTGAAGTCTAAATACGCTATATTGACTGCCTCTCTGGTTATCTCATCCCTTGGTTTGCACCCTTTCTTATCCAAGTAACCCTGTATTAGGTATCTGGTGCAAGATCCTGTAAGCTGTATATACAGCTTAATTGCAATACTTGGGAAGAAGCCAGTGTCACAAGCGTAGGAGAGGTTTACTTCCTTTTTGGAAACCCTGGGGTGGGTGGGGAGGCAATATAGATATGACTGTAGGGGTCTTGAGTTCAACCTACCAGCTCAGTAGATATGTAAATCCATCATTTGATGCTCAAAACCCTGCTTATCTGCCACATAAGTTAGGAAGTTCCTAAGGGCTATAGAAATGAAGGTTACTGTTAGAAAAGTTGCCCATCCCTCTCTGGCCATCCTCATGCTGTTCATGTTAGAGTTCACAGTATTCTGATGCTGAAAACCATTTAAAAAGTCATTTTCTTGTAGGTACAATCTGGTAGGCCTTCAGAGCTCATTCACTGGATCAGATCCCACACAAATGCCAGCTGAAGAAGGTTCAGTTTTAGTCATAAATGAACTTCTAGCCTCTCTGTCCCGGGTCAGTCTTCTAATCCCTACACTACTAGGTAAAAAGAGAGTCACATGTACTCTCTGTCCCATTTGTGAGAAAACTGATTCAGCTACCCAGCTCCAGAATTCTGGTTCATTTCAGTGCACCGATTTCAGATTGGTGCCTCCTTGCTGCTCAGAAATAGCCTCAGCTCTTCCACTCTCAGTCACTTCCGACACAGGCTTTTCCCACTGGGACTATGAAGTCTAGCTGGTACCTAGAACTTAAGTGTTGCAACAAGAATCATTGTGGCATCTATCTTTTTGTGTGGAGCTACCCTATGTTATTTGCCTAAGGGTTATACAGGAAGTCTGTCCAAAAGCAAGGAATTTAATGTAATCTTTGCTATGCAGAAAGCTGAATTTCACCACGCAGGCGTTGTATATTTCATCATACAACCTAAGCAAGTAATTACATTTGCATATACAAAGTGGGGAGTTGCTCATACATTTCGTGGTAATTTTTAGTTGTTTGAATCTACAAAATATATTACTCAGATAACATAAAATAAACTGGTTCATTAGTAATTTTCACAAGACATACTAAGTTTTTTTTCATTATTTCTTTTCTTTCAAATGAGGAAAATAGATTGCTATATCATGAGTCATTTGGAACTTATTCATTTGGTGTATGTTACTGTTTAACTTGGTTTATAGTAATCTGCATTGCTCAGTTTTTGCTGTGAAATGGAAACTGTTATGCAGACTGTGAAAAATAATTTGGTGCCTGTTATTTGTTTTGTGACAAATCAGTACAACAGGTCAAATCATAAAAAAAACCCCAAAACACACACCAGACACATAAATATATTTTCCAAAGAAAAGGCTGACTTTGACAGGTTGCCATTTGAAGCATTCTATTTTTAACAAAGATTTAGTTGACTACCGGTGTTTTCGTCTACACCTTTGTACCAGATATGTGGTATTGGCTACTCATTTGCTATTTTATTATTCTCCTCTAATTCTCCTATTAAAAGTTTGTCAGCCAGCAAATGTGGAGAAATAATACCATGGTGCTATTACAACACAATACATACAAAGACATTATTTATATTAGTGCCTACACTAGACAGAAGGAACATAAAGGCTCATGTTTTGCTTTTTTTGTTTTACGTTTGTTTGGGGGTTTTGGGGGGAGGGCATGTTGGAGGAAGGGGTTGCTATAAAAACATTTCCCTAAATGGCAGAAGGAAGCAAAAACAACCCAGAATTTTAATTGGAACTCTGTTCATATATATGACTGTTCTGCTAATCACTAATGTTATTTGCAATGATGAATTCATTGCGGATTATCTGCAAGTTTAAAAAAAATTCAATCAATACTTGACAAAAAAGTAGCCTGATCTAAACTATTGACTAGTACCTAATGTCACCAAGTCTTCTTAGAGAAAAGAAAAGGGATTAGGTCAGACTCAGTCTTGAAAGGTGATAACATTCTGGCCTGAATCTAGCAAAGATCTTATGTATATGCATAACTTTTAGCATTTGGCTGGCCAAATTGATGTGAAAATAAACTCAAGCATGTGCTAAAGCAACTGGTTGGACAAACACACGCTTGGACATACACATTTTGTTAACATTAAGGATGTGCTTAAAAGAGGTGCTTAATCAAGACTTAAATGCCTTGATAGACTGGGGCTAGACTGCTCAGCTTCCTTCAGGATGTAGCCTGGGAGTAGTTTAGTGAGGGAGGGCAAATGGGACACCAGCCCCAGACACAAACCCTGGGGAGGGGAGGTGCATAAATAGTAGTGCATTTCTGGATCAGACAAAGCAGTGCCACCAGCAGCACAACCATGACACAGGACCAGACAATTCAGTGCCACTGCACCGCATACATGACAGTCCTGTTACATCTCTGAGCCTGAGAGGTCAAATTAGTTAATGACTCCTAGATCACTTCTGATTAAGAATATATACAACACTTTTGCTTTTTCCAGTAACTTTTGCAAACAAAATCTGCCTTATACAGCTGTTTGTATAAAATCGATAAAAGGGATTCCAAATACTGGTCAAAGTACATTTTTTTTGCTTGAATAAACATTTGTGAATAGTACCTTGCAGTATTCACTCATCTTTCCTCCCAACTCTTCTCAAGCAATGGCACATGTAGCGTGAGCACCACACTTTGAATAGGGATCAAAGATGCACAAAGGCTGCATTTAGCTCTAGTGGAAAGAGTTTATTTCATCAAAGTGCTAGTATTTTATAGACTGAACACTGACATTGAACAGAGAGCCCTATAATCAAAAGTTCAGATTAGATTGTTCATTGTGGAAAAAATATGTTGGTTAGAAAATCACAGATCTGCATTTGTTTCGGTAGACTTGAAATCATTAAAATTATCAAACTGATGACTGTTTGTATATTTCTTTAAGACTCTTGAAGGTATCCAAGCAGAATAGCATGAAATTGCATCTTCTCTATAATGAAATTCAGAGGCTCTTCAGTTCAGATGTAAATAATATTGAAAGTAAAGAACCTAATTAATTTATTACTGACATTAGCTCATTTGGTCTTCAGAGGCTTTACTTGCTAGAAAAGGGGGCACTGCAGGTAACTGGAACACCTGAGGAGACTCAAATCCAGGGCTGGCTGCGTTACGTGTAAAATATGGTACTATTCAAACTGCACCTGACTGCTTGCCAACTGATATGAAAATTAGGGTTGGCTGGAAAGCAGTAATTCTATTTAGTGAAAAATGTTGGGAGGAAAAAGGTTGGAATATATTTGCAATACAGTGTAGACTTCAACAGGCCTCCTTTTTTGTGTGCTGAGATATAATATTCTGCCAGAGTGGCCATTACCCTAGCAGTTATGACACCTACCTTTAGATGTTGGAGAAAAAAGGTTCAGGTTCCTGCCTGCTTTACACAGGGAACTTAACTTAGCATCTTTAACATAGTCATAGAGTGACTTCACTTACGGAGCTCTTCTTGTGTTCTCTGATCCAGCTATAACAAAAGTTTTACATGAAAAAGAGACAGCATGAAGTCTCTACGTTTCTCATAGCCCTTGCTCCAAGAATTGTTTCATGTCAGAATGGATAACAGTTCTCAGAGTACGGAGCATAACACAGAATTCTCCCTTTTCTCAAATGAGGCTAAAATTACACTCACTCTCTCATCTAATGAAACTTAAATTATTTTATGCACGGTGACACTGCATTAACAGGACATATGAAGAATTCCTCTGCACCAAATAGCTTTTACACTAGTGATCAGGCACTCTCAGGGGAGGTCAGAGATGTGGGTTTAAAACTACTTAAGCTGAGCCTCCAACATCTTGGACAAAGATTTTACCATACCATTTGTGCTATTGTGCAAAAAATTGGACTCCTCTTGCCCCTAGCTCCTTGAGCCACATTTTAAACGCAAGTGATAGCCAGCACTGCATTGTATGTGGAGCCCAGTCTAATAAATGTGTGTTGCATGTGCTGCTAGAGGAAATCAGTTGACTTGGAGAAGTGCCTAGTATCTGGATCCTGATTGGGCTTCGGTGTTAATTAGATGCTTTTAAAGAAAGTTTGTTTTTTGTTGGTTTGTTTTTAGAATTTATTTCAGCTTTGGTTTAACTCAAATATAATTATTTAAATATCTTCTATGACAAAGGAGGCTACTTAAATAAGGACCTTGGCACGGAGGTCCTGACTTAAATAAGGTAAAATTAAATTCACAACTCAAATATTTGAAAAATTAAAATCCATAATTTAATGAAGGAATTAGCCAGTAAAGGAAAATTGAAGGATCTTGATCTTAAAACTAATGGTAGCCCAGTTATTTTGATTATTCTGCAAATCTTGGAGCTACTGCTGAATGTTGTGTCTTCCAAAAGTACTGCATGGGTGCCAAGAGTTATTTCAGAGAAGATATCACAATGAAAACTGGCTGAGGGTGTTATATTGGCTCTGAACCGGCCATATTTTATACAGGTTTAAAAAAGAGATTCCATCTTCTCTCTTGTACTTGGAATAATTGCACTTAAAGTAGAGATGGACCCAGGCTGCATGGTCTCCATCCAAATTTCTTATAGGCTGGATTGCAGCTGGTTACATCTGAAGCTAGCTCTTTAGACAGAAGGGCGTGCCTGGCAGTAGGATAAAAGGCTGGGTATTTTCGTGCCCATTCATCTCTAATATAAGCAGGAAAAAACAATCTTTATCTAAATCTACTCATGTTTGACCATCACAGAGATTTCCCAATTACATTGATTAGGAAAGAGGTGGTCAGCAATTTTCAAACCACATAATCTGCACTGAATGCACCCTTTCCATAACTGTCTGGGGAAGTCTAAGTATGACAAGTGACACTAGGTGTCTAATTGCCCTTTTGCCTTTGGAAAAAATGTCTCTCCTTGAAGGTGAACACTGGGGGCATGTCCAGATGAGTGTGCATGTGTGATTTGTAGTGAATGTGCAACTGTGTGTTGTGTTGCAAATTTGCAGTGAAGTGCCAAAATTTGATACCAGGATGTCCAAGTATCAAAAAAAAAAATTATGCAAAAAGTGGTGTGGTGCATGTGGCAGCAGCACGCACTTCCAGAAACAGATCTGGCCATCTAGAGCCCTGCTCTGGCTTCCGGCCAGGCTCCGTGTGGCTGGATTGATGCCACTACTGCCCTAAGAGGCCACCAGGACCCCAGGTAAGTCTCCCCTATCCCACCCGGGACAATGTGGCATGTGCCAAAGCACACATGCAGGGGCATGCCCTGGGGCACAAAGCAGTGGCACAAATGCATGCTGCTGCTTTTTGTGCCCCTGGAAATAAACACCTCTGCACATGAGGATGTGCCTTGGGTGTCTTGAGTTTTGAGGTGGACAGATCCTTAGCTGGTGTAAGATTGTCCGAGCCTAATAGAGCGCCATTGATAGGTCTATGACGATTTATAACTGCTGCAGATTGTCACTATGCAGAGCTGCACCTCCCACTCCCTCTCCATCTTCCCCTCACTCCCCTCAACATACATTTCTGCACTGAGTCTATCTTAACTTGTAATGCCCTGCTGTTCCATTCTGGGGCCTCATTTTAGAAGAATCTGTCAACTTTGACAGAACTGTTCGAGCATTTTCAATATGGACAAATAGGGAGATTGGGATGAGACGAATAAAATCATTATGCACAGAAATGGACTGGCAAAGAACATCCTTTTTCTAATTTATTTCCAAGGTGCCTTGGTAAATGAGACATGCAGGCTCCACAGGAGATAGTCACCTTGCAGGTACTCCCATGGAAAAATGTCTTCTGTGGAAAATGCTAACAGAAATAGATCCTTTTCTGCTTTCTTGGATTAGCACAAGGACTTTTGACTTATTGAAGACACTAGGTTGCAGAGCTAGGAGACAGATTTTTTTAAATATATTAGCTTTTTTATAAATGAATTCCTTTCATGATTTGGTTGATTACAACTTTAAAATGAAAATGTTTGATTTATTACAAACATTTCATTGAAAAATGGACAGACTGACTTATTTGAGAGTTAAGATTCATTTCAGAATTTCTCTGAAGGAACTGTTTTCAACTATCTTTTTAAGTATGAGATTGAAGTCTCTCAGCATATTCTCACGCCTGAAAGATTTTCATTAGAAGAAGTTATAGCTGCTGAATATAAGGCAGAGATGATTTTGGACTTAATGTTTCAATGTGAGCATATTTCACAAGAATTTTTGGTTTGCCAAACCCTGAGATTAGATAATGTGCTAACCAGAACCCCCTAACTTCTTTTGTCTACCATAAATGTGATTCTATGCTTATTCTAAAGCACAGTAGGCATCATTAAAACTCCATGCCCACCACCCTGGTACTTGCAGTAACAGCAGTCTCTTCGTGTATTATACAAAAGCAACTGACAGCCTAAGTGACAAATGCTGAGTTCTTAATGTCTCCTACTCTATTACTGTATAAGACATACTATTCCCTTTGCTGCAAGACTTTGCAGGAATGACACTAATAAAATATTAGTCAAATCAACTCACCAAGCAGACTGGTTTTACCTCAATGTTAGACCATATCATAGGCAATCTGAGTACCTGTGAGGCAAGAATCCCCTCATCTCCCCCAGGTATGCTACAACTTAGTTTGGTCAGTATATATACATGTAGTAGGGAGAGGCTGATAGAGGTGCAGAAGGTCTTGCTGGTTATGATTCAACTGTATTTTCCACCTAAAATTCTCAGGGCACAAGGAATACAACGGCAGAGGCAGGGGACTCTATATCTGTGTTGTGACCCCAAATTAAGCAGGGTTCACTTATGAGCCATATTGGAACCTGAGGTCAGACCACAATCAACCATTCTTGTCAAGGGATGGGGGCGCCCCAGTAGCAGAACAAAGAAATGGTTCTTTGTCCAGATGTTCCAAATCTTGCAGATTTCCCTACAGATCTTGGGGCATGTATGAATTTACAGGGTTATGTCCTCTTGTCTTGCAAAAGACATCTCAGGTAAAGATGGTACATTGGAAACTCTGTGATTTGCCAGGAAGAACTTCTCAGGAGTGGACAATTTATCCTTAGAGAATGTTAGTAAAGTGCTAACAAAAATACAGTATGCAAATAAATATGCTTATGTGGCTAAATGAGAGCTAGAAACCAAAGGACCAATAAGGTTAACAGCATGTGGGTGACTAATGGAATGAAAAGGGACCTTATTGCACTGATAAAAAATAAATTGAGGTAGGATATTTTGAACATGAAGACTTTAATTTCACAAGAGATGCCTATAAGATGAAACAGCCTTTTTGTCAGGAGAGTAGAAAGGTAAAGAGGAGGGACATATATATAGCAAGGAAAACAAAAGGTTAGACTGAGGAAGCAGATAAAAGGAACAGTAGGAAGAGAAATAGTAGTAGCTGTCATCTTCTCTGCAAAAAAAGGAAGTGCTGATTTTTAAAAAGGTCTAGACAAACAGCAAAGTGTGAGAGAGCTATAAAGTGGCTAGTGCGTTATGTGTAATGGTCCTTAGTATAAGATCCTAGTGTAATGACTATGGTAAGCAAGCGCAGGGGAAATTAGAGAAAAAAAAGAATGCATTCATATGAGCCAAACCCTGATAACTTTACATGGGTAAAACTCTTTTTTTGAATTCAAAATGAGTGAAGACTACAGCATTTGTCCCATTTAGAGCACATGAAAAAGCAGCATGCTATCCTGCCAGCATACAGTCCTGCCTTCATCAGAAATAAACAGATAAGGAGGCATTAGTATGATTTGTACAATGAGTAGACATTAATATAAATTTTATATAGAAATTCCTGAATTTGTGAAAATGATCTGTATGCATTGAATGCCCAAAATATTTTGGACCACATCCTCAGCAGATGTAAATCATTATAGCTCTATAGTTTTCATAGGAGCTATGGTGAATTACACTACCTGAAAATCTGCCCTTTTGGGTACCTATACACATGCAAAGAGGCTGCTCTGATGCACTGTAATTACAATACATTGGAGCAGACTTGATTAATTAAGTCTGCTGGAGCATGGTAATTACCACACTCCAGAAGACTCCAATATCACATGTATCAGTGTCCCTTCACAGAAAAATGGTGACTGGGACCCTTTAACCAAAGATCATTCAATGAACTTTAGTTAAAGCACCTCTGACTCCACCCATGACTGGACCATGGGTATAGATGGCTATACCCTGTACAGGAGGGACTGAGTAGATAAAAGGGACAGGGGTGTAGCTCTCTATGTTAAGGAAAGCTACACATCCCTGCAAGCTGATGTTGGTGACCAGGGTGGATGACTGGAGACCCCCTGGGTTAAAATCCATGGGGAACATGGCACAGGGGACACAACGGTGGGAGTCTACTACAGACCTCCCACCCAAAGTCAAGAGCTTGACCAGGAGTTCACCCGGGAACTGGCTGAGGATGCATGCTCCAGGACCATGGTTGTCGTGGGTGACTTCAATTACCCAGACATCTCGTGAGAGGATCACTCAGCAAAATACGAGTGGTTGCAAAGCTTCCTATCATGCATGGATGACCTCTACCTGACTCAAAAAGTCTACAGGCCAATGAGATGTAAAACACTGCTTGACCTAGTAGTGGCTACTGGGGATGACCTAATCAGTGACCTACTGATTGATGGGAACCTGGGTAACAGCGACCACAAGCTGATCATCTTCACCATCTGCTGTAAAGCTGGCAAATCAGTCAGCAACACTGAAGTCCTTGACTTCAGGAAAGCCGACTTTGACAAGTTTATCAGTGAGGCCCTAAGGGATCACAACCCCAGGGGGAGGGGAGTTCAGGAAAAGTGGTTGCTTCTCAAGGAAGCAATCTTCAATGCACAAGCTAATTTGATTCCATCTCAGAGGAAAGGCAGCAAGAGGGCACAGCAGCCCCCCTGGCTCTCCAGGGATCTACCAGACCTCCTGAGGCTAAAAACAAAGGCCTACAAAGGATGAAGGATGGGATTCACCTCCAAGGAGGAATATTTTGCACTGGTCCAGTCCTGCAGGGAGCAAACCAGGAAAGCCAAGACTGCAACTGAACTCTAACTAGCTTCGAGCATCAAGGACAATAAAAAGTCCTTTTTCAGATATGTGGTGAGCCAGAGGAAAAGCAAGGGCAACATTGGACTCCTGCTGAACCAGATGAGACAACTGATGCCCAGGAAAAAGCCAACCTATTAAATGGGTACTTTGCATCAGTCTTTCATCAGTCCCATGGGACACCTATGGCTGCTATGGGACAGGGAGGTCCAGGTGAGGGAGATCCCCTGCCCTCCATCAATGCT
>NW_017729022.1:30759985-30765515 GCF_001723915.1 Gavialis gangeticus | reverse complement strand
GACTAGAAATTTCTTTAGAGAAGACAACCTGATTGGCTACCCGGTTGTCATAAAGACTTGGGGGCCCCTCCTTTTGGGGGGTTTTAGCGAAAGAGAGGATGAGCAAGAGTTTTGGGGGGTTCTGACAGGGAAGATTCGTCCTGAGAGCAGAGGCTGGCCTGACGGGGACTGCTCCTCAGGAGGGCTTTAAGCCCACTGGTCTCCTGTCCGAACCCTGAGAGCAGAGGCTGCTAATGCAGGGACTGCTCCTCAGGAGGGAGACCACGCTCAACCTGTGAACAGATACTGCCTTCGCAGAAACTGTCCCACAGGAAGAGATCGAACTGATCCTGAGAGCAGAGGCTGCGGCTGCAGGGACTGCTCTTCAGGAGGGTTTTGGGCCCACTGGTCTCCTCACAGCTATGATTTTGCGATTTATTCGATTCATCTTGATCTGATTCTGGCTAACGAACTAATTTCCGGCTTCGACCTCGACCACAATCCCGCATCTTGACCACGGGTACGACATCGTAACTTCGACCTCCACATCAACTTTGGCATCTCAACGACCACCGGTTTCGTCCATTTGGACTGGCGTCACACCATTCGTTGTTACAGTTCTGCTGTTCGTCTCCCGATTTATGAGCTGTTGACCAGCCCTGGGACTATCGAGTTGGGCAGCCGCACCTAGCCTCTGGGCTAGAAAGCAAGGGCTCATCTTGAGAACCCCATGGGCCAACAGACCCCTTTGTTGTTCGTAATCTAACTGTAACCCTTCCAGCCCTAATGTCTATGAAATCTATGAAATCTTTGCAGTGTGGGGACACTGATACAGGTGACACTCAGGGCATTTTAATTACAGTGGCTCTCAGAGCTGCTCTAATTAAAGCACCCTCCTCACCATGCCACTCCCAGAACATGCCTATACAAGCCCTTTGTGCTTAAAGGGATCTTAGCAGAAAATTACTTATTTAAACATATTATTCTGAGGCCACTGAAGAATAACCAGAATTAAGTTCCTTGGTCACTGGTCATCAAATATGTACCTCATTTTTTTAAAGAGGACAAAAAAAGTTTGTTTTATTTTTATCTAATATTTTACGCAATCCCAAGTCAGGTTTTGTGTGTGTTTGTAAGTGTCTGTGTGTGATGTTTGTGCCCTCATGAGAGAAAACGTTTGAAGTATGGCTCCAAATATAGAAGAGAAAGGACTGACATTGTACAATTCCCAAGAGAGTTGCAGGCTAGATTTTCAAAAGTTCTCAGGACCCATTATGGCACTTATGGGCAGATATGTTTAGCTCTTTTGATAACCCATTTCTATGGTCTGTGAACATTTGCACAACCAAAGAAATAATTAAACACTGTAAAAATAAATGATAGAGGGGAGAGGCTGGATTCTATAGCTTGTACATGTAAACATCCTATAGCTACCAATAAAAGGTTTGTCTAAATAAAGCTGTTAGGTTAATGTTGCTGTGTCTGCTTCTAGGCACAAGGGATTAGGTAAAGCTCTTTTTCTTTAGTTTTTAAAAAATATATATATCTGTTTTAAAAATATATCTGTTTTTAGTTCTTACAGTTGAGAAGGAAATACTGTGAATATGAGTTAACAATACTCTGATAAATATAAAAAGTCAAAGTAAAAAAGCCCAAAATATTATTTAAGGGAATGAAAGAAAAAAGAAGAAGTCTTTTGATTTTTTAAACCCATCTCATAATTGTCTGAGGCCTGTTTTTTGAATATTTGAGGGTGGCAATATTGAAATAAGGACAGATGCCCATTACATGCTGTTGCAAACAACCTTGCTAGTTAACTTGCCCTCAGCAATCCTCTTAATTTGGCATCCTTGCTCTTCCTGATAGTGTCAGCACTGGAACATAGGCAGCCAACCCTGGGGCATAGTAAATGATCATGCTTATCGGGTTGGAGGGTCATGGCATCAGAGCCAGAGCCACAGAGCCATTGAGTCAAAGCCAATGTCAGGGCTGGCAGCCAGAGTCCAGGAGCAGATCAGGCACTAGAGGATCAAAGGCAAGCAAATTGCAAGAACAAAATCAAAAGGTGAAAACAACCTCGTTGCTTGGACACTTTCTTTCCCTCTCCCTGAATTTAAATAGGTGAAGACATTGGTGAACTGTTGCTGGCCAGCCAGCTGTGTCCCAAGGAAGGAACAAGGTCTCCTTTACCCTAGTCTTTACTTTCTGAGTTCTTCCTTTTTTTTTCCCTCTCTCCCAGCACATACACATTCCTGGATGCCAAACAAATACAATACATGTGCATATGAACCTTTGGCCTCCTAACAAGGACCTCCAGCATGTATCTGGTCTCCTGCTGTAGCTGCTTTTATAGGGATGCTGTGCCTTGCACAGGGTCTAGTAGAAATTGGGTGGGGCGGGGGTAGATTACTGGTCAGTAATGTTCCCAATTTAGTGGATTTGGCCCAAGGACTATGAGAGTGCACTAAGTGTATTCTTAGCCCATGCAGTAGGGCTGTCTCTCCATCCCAGTGTGTCGAAAGTCTAATTAGTTATAAATGACTCCTTCCCCACCAGCCAAATACCCTCTCTTCCTGCCCCTACAATCCAACCTCAGTTTTTCAGCGAGGACAAGTAGATTACAGCAAAGCTTTGTTCCTTTTCACTCTTGCAGTCAAAGGGCTGAGCTGCTAAATAGTGCAGGTTTGATGTGATTAACCCTGTTTCCAACAGTGAGTGGCAGATACACATGCAGTGATCAGCTAGACAGCTTTTCAATGTGCCCCTTAGGCTGATGCTTAAGCTGCCCTGCACTGTAGAAAAATGTGAGCACCTTTTCCAAGTGCTGCTTTAAGAAAAATTGCTTCAGAGGCAGCCCCAGCTAGACTACACAGCGTGTACACTTGAGCACAGCAGTAAGTGCCCTCCACCATCTCTTTAAACACCTGCAAGATTGTATTTGACTTAACTGATGGAAACCTAGATATTTGGGGCCTGGTGTTAAACTGATGTAATTCAGTATTGTCCAGTTGACTTCAGTGGAGTTATGCCA
The DNA here is from genome assembly GCF_001723915.1 of Gavialis gangeticus. Classification (NCBI taxonomy): domain Eukaryota; kingdom Metazoa; phylum Chordata; order Crocodylia; family Gavialidae; genus Gavialis; species Gavialis gangeticus. The sequence continues at coordinate 30,762,505 of NW_017729022.1, read as the reverse complement.
AACCAAACACACTGTTATGGCTCTGACCTGTGGATGGTGAGATTTCTGAGCTGGGCAGTACCTCAGAGGCAGACCTGCCACTGTTTTGCAGTATTATTTCTACTTTGAAGTTATGACAGAGTCAGAAATCTTGATGTGCCAATTTAATTGAAGGGGCTTGAATACATAATAATTTCTTGGAGATGAACAATTTATCAACTGCCAAGCCTGAGTGCCCCCAATGGGCACCTAAAACTTTACTTCCTTCCCCAGCTTTTTTTGTTAAAACAACCCTTTAAAATAAATCACTTGTTTTTCATTTCAATTATCCATCTCCAGCTACTATTTTGACAGCACAGAAGATGCCTAGATGTTACCAGTATTATTTAACTACAGCAGAGAGGAGTAAAAGGTAGTGCCGTGCCATGCTGTTAACACACAAGCCTCTTCAGTGCTGGAACCATGTGTTCGCAGTTCTGTTTAGGGAGGAAGTAATATGAATGGTGTGTTTCAGCTGAGTATCCCAGAAGTGCTTCCCTGCATCATATGAATTACTGAAAAGAACAGAAATTATTCTGTCTGAAAGGTGCAGCTGGTTATGCCCTCAATATCTAAGCATTAAAACTCAAGATAGGTCAGATCCTCCCATGCTGTAAATCACTGTAGTTCCAGTGAAGTAAATGAACTTTACTGATTTATGTTAGCTGAGTTCAGGAGCTGAGAAGAGCTCATGATGGCTAATAACCTCACATTCCTTTTAAGGATCTGGATCAAGAAACAGAAATGTTCAAAGATAACAGAGGAGGTCAAATTAAAAACCTGAAAAAATTAATGTGGCTGCATACCAGAATTTGTGTCATCCTTCCAATTTATCATATGATTAAATGGAAGTGATTAAATTAAATAGGAAAAAAAGTATAAAGGTATGGGCAGACAGACTGGTTGCCTCATGGCAAAAAGTGGTGGAGACTTATTGTGGACCTGTTCCTCTGTAGTGATTTCTCACAAATCCTTTCATTGAGAATTAAGCTACTGTAGTTTGGCATTCATATATTGAGATATAAATCAATGGACATCTATACACGTAATGGAGCTCTTCTCTGATGTGTGCTAATTAGTATGCGTCATGGCAAACTCAATTAATTAGGTCTGCTGGAGCATGCTAATTCGCGTACTTCAGCAGCCTCTGTGTCATGTGTATTCAGTGTCCCCACATTTCAAAATGGCAGTGGGGGCACTTTAACTAAAGCTTGTCAAACAAATTTTCATTAAAGTGCCCCCACCACCATTTTGAAGCATGGGATGCTAAGTATATGTGATGCTGCAGGTGCTTTAATTAGAGCACCCCCTGCCTCCACCCCAGAGCATATGTAAAGATGACCAGTGATTCCCAACCAGTGCTACAGCAACCTTGTGTGCTGAGAGATCCTTTTAAGCGTGCCACAGGGTACCACACAATATTAGCATTGCTAGATACACAAACATCTACATGATTCACAAGATAAACACAGATATTTCTGACCTATTATACATTTTCTCAGTTCTTTGGATCAGAAGAATTGTTCTATTTCTCTAGTCAAAAAGCAAGTGAAAGCTAAGAGCAGGAATTTTCAGAGTCCTGCTTTGGGTCTAACCAGTATGAAAGCATGCATACAGGTTGTTACTGCAGCACTTCTAATGCATGGACTTTTACCCTAACATAACAAGTTTGTCTGGTGATAGCCTTATTTCAAAATACAAATGTCTATTTATCTCACAATTTTTTTGCTTATTATACTGTAAATGCTGAGTTTCTTTTAATTTTACCCAATAAACCAATCCTTCCTTCTGTTGTTCTTTGAACTCCATCCATTTTTTCTACATCTTTCAGGTAATGAGGTAAGCACAACTTTAAGTGAAATATTCTAAGTTTGCTCTCTCCAGAGCTATATGGATAGGGTCTATTATTTCCCTGATTCATGAAAAGCAAAAATGTCAATTCGCTATTTAGTTCAAGGTTGAACTGGCCCTTAAGTTGTCCTGTTATTTTCCAAAATCATCTAATGTGTAAGCAAAAAATGTTTTGAAATAAAAAAACAACACAACTCTAACATCATATTGAGTAATGAATCAGGTGATGATTTCCGGCATGACATTAAGAGACAGTTTTCTTCTTTACCTACTAAAATAATAAGGAGCTCAACATTAGTAGATTTTGTTGGCAATGTAATGAACACTGCCTTGGACCCTCACTGTATGTTATCAGAAAAATTTTGTTAGCTTTATCAACACTACTAATGCTCACAATAGGTAAAGTTACATGTTACATTAGACATAAAGACGCTTAAAATACAAGCATCTGCATGTTAAAGCACATTAACTCATGCTAAGTGCCCTCTGAGTGTCTCAAAGTTGCACCACTTCAGGTGAGGGTTAACTCTGGGCTATGCTACTGTCGCAGAGCACTTAGGTGCCCTGCGCCTGAGAACAGGGATGGCTCCAGAGAGTCCCCTAGCAGTGAGAAGGGGGAGGCGCAGCCGCCAGTCACCAGGGCAACACAGG
>NW_017729022.1:30753728-30754985 GCF_001723915.1 Gavialis gangeticus | reverse complement strand
AACCGGCGAAAACCCCCTGACAGGAAGGGGCAGGGCTTAGCCCTTCTTAAACCCAGGCAGGAGGCTAGGGTGGCAGTTCCTCCTCTGACAGCCAAAGAGTGAGGAGCTCAGCCAGTGCAGAGAGAAGGCCAAGGTTTGGCTGCACGAGTATCAGCAGGTTGCTGCCATGAGCTGGAGTATTTTTGCCTGGTAGGGATTAACTGTTGTCTGACTGGATGGTTTAGCTTTATGTTATAGCCTGGGGACTTTGTGTTTACTGTTTAACTGAAGGACCGGGTGAGGCTATTAGGGGTGGAGGAGGCCTCATAGGGGCTCCCCAGTAGTGGGGGGGGGTTCCTGGTGCCGGAGAAGGCACAGTATTTTGTGGGGTGCATTGGCCTAACCCCGAGAGGGCAGAGGGGCAGCGAGGAGCCTCGAGGGCAAAAGGAGGGCCGAGACATAACAGGGCCAAAGTCAGATCACACCAGCACCATCTGCGAGGCTTGGGCTGCAGTGTAGGGGAGGAAAGGAGCCGCCGATAGCACCCCCTGTCATCCGGGCGCATAGAAATGGGCAGCCTCCTGCTAATTACAAAAATCTATTAATTAAATAAGATCAAGGCATGGCAAGCAAGTAAGCAGGCGGTTGGCCCATTACAGGAGGGCGGAGCCATACCCGGAGAGGCTCTAATAGTGGCACTCCTGTCACAGCTACCCAACTCATTCTAGGGTAACTTCAATCTATTCTACTGAGGTAAAACTAGCAATCTGCAGTCCTCCAGCATCTGAAGGTATACTGCTTCCAGCCCCACACACCCAGAGCAAAGACAGAACTCAAAAGTGCATCCAGATGAGTGTGCTTGTGCCTGTTGCAGTGTCTCAAACCAGTTTGAGATGCTGCAAGAGGCACACTAAGAATGAAAAAATGTTGCTCATGCTGCATATTTGCAGTGCAGGCTCTAAATCTGATGCTGGGAAATCTCGGTATAAAAAAAATATTTGGAAAAAAAGTGGCACACAGCATGCTCTTGGAGGCTGAGTCCTCCAGAGAAATGCTCTGGCATCTGGCTACAGTGTCTCTAAAGTGCCCCTGCTCCCCCAGCACACTGAGGCAGTGTGCTGGGCAAATAGAAGCAGCGCAAGGCTGCAGCATGACCTAGACTCAGGCACTATCCCTGGTAAGCAGGAACATGGGGGTAGGGGGGGACTGTGTGGTTTCTGGGTGGGGGTTGTGGATGTGGGGGTGAGTGTATGGGGTTTTTGTGGAGGGGGTTGTGGG
>NW_017729022.1:30725297-30753292 GCF_001723915.1 Gavialis gangeticus | reverse complement strand
CTTGGGCACAAGTTTCTGTGTGGGGTTGTGGATGTGGGGGTGAGTGTATGGGGTTTTTGTGGAGGGGGTTGTGGGTGTGTGGCAGGGACGTGACCTAGGGGTGCCGTGAACTCCTAGTGCCCCCTTACCGTGCCAAATCGGTTTCAATGCACCCTCTGTATCTCGCCTGCCATGTCTTTGATGGTAATATTGTTAAAGGGAGACTGCCTTTTTACCCTCTTTGGCACGGTGCCTTGAGATGTCCCAGTCCGTGCCCTGCCTTCGGTGACATGGTGCACTCTAACCTCTGGGGCTACGCGTGGGCCCTACAGTCACCCAGGCCCTCCCGGGCTCTCTGTCTCGTCTTCGTTACCCGTGCCCTCAGGGACGCTCTCCGGCTCATCTCCCTATCTGCCTGCACCTTCTTGGGCACTCCCTGGCTTCTCCTGTGGCTACTGCCCGCACTGGGGCCTGTCTCCGCGCCCTCGTAGCCCACACTGGGGCCTGTCTCTGCGACCTCGTAGCCCGCACTGGGGCCTTGCCTTGCGATCCCCGCCCGCACTGGGGCCTTGCCTCGCGATCCCACAATCAAAGCTCAGGTGGCTGTAGCCGTGCCTGGCCCCCAGACCCCTTTCTCGGGTCTTGCTCCCCACTGGGGCTTCTCACCGAGGCTCAGGTGGCCATAGCCATGCCTGACCCCCAGACCCTCTTCTTGGGTCTTGCGCCCCACTGGGGCTTCCCTCACAACACTGCCCACACTGGGGCCGGGGTTGATACACCCCCAAAATGCGGCGCCCTCTCCAGCGCTGGGTCTCCATGCTACCGTGGAGCCCCTATGAGGCCTCCTCCAACCCCTACAGCCTCACCCGGTCCTACGGTCTCATACAACAACAAAACAGAACTCCCACTCCTGGGCTAGAACATAAATTCCAAGCCGACTGGCTATTCATCGTTCATCTCCCTACCAGGGGTTTCTTCCACCCTGTATTGTCCCGCAGGTTCGCAGGCCATCAGGCTTCTCTATCCAGCTTGCTACAACCGAGCTCCACCTTCCTCTACTGCCAGAGGGGAACTGACCCGGCCTCAGCCTGGCTTGTTTATATAGGCCAGGCACTGCCTTCTTCCGGTCAGCTGACCAAACTGGTTGTCTCGGCAACCCACACCTGTGCTGCCCTGGTGACTGGCAGCTGAGCCTCCCCCTTCTCACCACTAGGGGTCACTCACGGGTTGCTTCCCTTTTAGGCGCAGGGCGCTTAAGTGCCCTGCGACAGGGTGGTTTGAGGGTTGGGGGGCCACATCATGTCCCCCCCAGCCCCTGCAGAGTACAGCCCCAGTGCTGGCAGCAGCATCCAGCTGGGCCATCAGGGCACTCAAAGCCCACTGCAGGCAGTGGTGCATCATTACCTGACCCAGGGTCTGTATATGCTGAACAGACCTGACCCAACCTGGCTGGGCCCAACCTGTCCTGCTAGCATACCTTTGGACAGCATCCATGAGTCATGGCAGGAGCTAGTCCAGTCCTGTCCAAAGGCACACTAGCTGGGCTGGGTCAGGTCAGACAGGTCCATTTGGCATGTACAGATCCCAGGTCAGGCAGCACTGCACTGCCATGGGGCTGTGCCTTCAGCAAGCCATGACTGCCCTGACAGGCTGGCTGGCTGCTCCTGGCAGTGCTGGAGGCTGTGTGCCACAGGGTGGGGTGGGGGGTGGCCATGTGGCAATCCCCTTCAAGCTCCCCCCACAAACCACACACCCAGGAACCCCATTGTAGCAGGGCATTGGTGGTGCCTGCTACTTTAAGGGCTGGAGCAGGCAGAAGCCATTTTGAGACCAGGCTATATAGGGTGAAACAGCAGGGCCCTGCTGTGAGAGAGACATCAGTTGGCTGAGCTGAGACTCAGGAACATCTTGGAGGTATGAGCTGGGTCTATGGGGATGTAGGAGGCTCCAGGTCCTGGGCATGACCTAAAACTGCACCCTGCCAGGGTAGGGAGACCTGGTGGGACTGCTGGTGGTATGGCAGCCCTATGAAATGCCAAGGCTGCAAACCTCCTCGGTGAAAGGCAGGTAGGAGGTGCCTAATAACCTCCAGCACCTGCACTGTCCTGGCTGGGGAAAGCCCAGGCCTGTGAGATCTGTGGCTTCAGCCCAGGCCTGAGGCTTAATTGATCTAGTGCAGTTGTGAGGGTTAAAAAGATGCATGCAGCTTACCCCTGACCCAAGTGACCTTGACTGGTCCATGCTGGGGCCAAGACCCAGAGAGTAGTCAAAGGGCCAGGGACCTAGCATGAGGTATGCCCATACAGCAAGAGTCTTGGGATCCCAACTGGCCTGAGAGGGGGCCAGGGCCTAAGGGGGAGCCAAAGGTCCCAGAAGGGGGGACCACAGCTAATAAGGTGAAGGATATGGCTGAGCTTAGCTGCCTGGGATGCCATCTGTGAGGCTTGGGCTGCAGTATAGGGGTGGAATGGAGCTGCAGATATTTCCCCTAACACTGATGTTCAAAATGGGCTTCCTCCTGCCTAAGTAACATCATAACCATTTATCATCAAGGCATGGCAGGTGAGAGAGGCTGGCAGTTAGCCCAGAGACAGGTGGTTGGGACAACATCAAACTGGCCCCAGAAAGGCCCTCTGTTACACCCATACACCCACCCACAAACCCCACATCCCCCCTATGCCCACACCCCCACACACACCCATGAACCCCCATACATCCCCACACACCCCCAGGAACCCCACACACCACTTTCCATGCCCCTCCTGCAAACCTCACATCCCCCCACATCTCACACCTGTGTGCCCAGCTGCCAGATAGGATGGGTTCTGCTAGTGGGACCTGTAGCTGTAGGGGCAGCTGTCCCCACATCCTGGCTAGTGAAGGGGTCAGGGGGAGCTCTGATTTTTCTATGATAAAAAAACACCAATACATATAGATATTTATAAGTTATTTTATTATGATGATGGAGGCACTGGTAGGCTTTCAAATTGCTTTAAAATTGTAAATACATCAATAAAACATTGCCAAAACTCTCTCTCTCTCTTTCTCTCTCATACATCATGAAAGAACATGGATTTTGGGGTATTTTAAAGACTGAATTTAGGATTTTTTATCAGAGAATTTGCAATTTATAAACAGGGAACACCAGGATTCCTGCTAGTGAGGCAAGTGGCAGGACCTAGGCAGAGCAGCCTGCCCAGAGCTGGCACCGGGGATCCAGCAGCAGGGCAAACAAGGTGGCTGACTTCCTGAACATTTGGGACCAGGAGGACATGCTATGACAGTTCAAAGTGGGACACCTCACTGAGCACATCTTCCAGGTGATAGATGCCCAGATGGCAGGGCGGGGGCACACATGGCAGCAATGCTGAATGAAGGCCAACTGTGCAGTCACGGCCGACTGGCAGCTGGCCCAGGGGTGAAAATGGCTCTGCTTCAGTGCCCATACCCCATCCCAAGTGGCTGTGCAGTCCCATGTCTGGCAGGTGTGCAGACATGGGGCTGCAGGTCCAAGAGGGAGGATGCTGTTGAAAGTGGCAGCAGGTCACAGCCAGGCAGCAGCCCCTGCTGCCAGACTTCTGCAGTGGGTAGAGGGTGCAGGTCAGGGCTGCTGCAGCAGTTCAGTTGGCACGGGCATAGTGTTCCCATGTGTTAACTGACTGGGCCTCAGAAGCTTCTGAGAGCAATTAGCCCTGAGCAGCTTGCCAGGGCAGCTTTTTATACTCACTGCTTGCCAGGGCTGCAGATCCAGGAGGAGCCAGGCAGGGTCAGTTTGCCCCAAGTGGCATGATTTGCCCCATACTAAAGTGCATGTTCAGGCATGTGTGCTGAGGCACAAATCTCTGGAACAAATTTGTGCAGCTGCTGTTGAGCTATGCAGGTGCACATGCCTGCATGTGTGGATGTGCCTGCCCATGCGGCATGTGACACTGCAAATATGTCTGAAGTGCCATGTATTTCCCAGTCTGGCGTTTGCATGGCAAGGGTGCACTACCCATGTGTGCATGGCTCCTTTTTTATGTTTTCTGAATCAAAGATGAGTTTTCTTCTGAAAGTACTGACTGTTGGATTGACCACTTGGCTCTTATTCTCTACAGTAAAGAGCCTCATTAAGAAGATAGCTCCTTGCCTTCTCCAAAAGAAGAGGGCTTCAGGCTTCATTCACACTGCCTACTTTTCTCCCTTACACTTTCTATCTAACAGAAACAGAATAGAACAGACACAGGGACCTCACTACTGGGACCCACAGAGCTGTCTTGTAAAATTAGAAAATCTGAGGCTTCCATACTGATTATCTTGTCCCCAGTTAAAAAAAAAAAAAAGATTTTATACAAAATATCTAGAGTTCTTTCCAGAGTTTCTAAGCTCACAGGGAAAAGAGTTCTAATAAACTGTATGTTAACAGAAATACTGTTTGATCCATGCTTTTGCCTAGGGGAGCAAGGAGTCATAAGCTATCCCCTTTTGTTTTGCTCATCTTCTCACATTATGGGTCAAAGCTGAGATAGAGACCAAACTCTGCTGTTTCCTATCCCACACATAAGGACAAGGACTGGATACAGTAGTTGAGAATGGGTAGAATTCTGATTATACCTCTTCCATTCGTCAGCAATCACATTTAAACTGATATGGAGGAAGAGGTCATCTGCTACTGATAGGGCGTGTCTGCACAAGACACTGCAATGCCACAGCATCTGTTGACAAAAACCGTGATGCTGCTGCTATGTCACCATAGCTAGGTGTTCCATTGCTATAGCGCACTGCTATGGCAATGTAGTGGCCAAAAATAACTGTGCACTGCCGGCATGGCACAGTACAGGCTGTTTCTGTGCCATCTCTTTGTACCTCCAAAAGGAAGTACTAAATGATAGTACAGTGACAATTGTGCCAAATGACCATGTGTAGATGTGCCCATAAAATGCCTACTGAAGCTTACTTCTCTTTTGGAACTTAGGAAGGACCAGGAAACTAACCATGGGTCCCTGAGTTACAGCTTATTCCCTGCTCTGCTCTTATGCTAGTATCTGCTCCTCATTGGGTGCCTCTACATGTGCCTCTGACTGCACATTTGGTACTGCACAGTCATTTAGTACTTGCTGTGCAGTACCTACTGGTACCTACTGGTACTGCACAGTCCTGGCACCGCACAGTTATTTTTAGATGCTATGTCGCCATACTGACAAGCTACAGTGACATAGCTCATTGCTACAGAAACATAGTACCTCATATAGACGCACCTATTCAGAGCTAACTTCATTGTTACAATTTGCTTCTAAAAGATTTCACAGCCCTGCAGTACACAATATACATGAGGTTCAAAATATTGCCAAATTTTAAAAGATTTTTTAGTCAGTCACAAGAGAGAGTTGTACAGTCCTATTAGCAACCCTTATTGCATGAGAGGTTAGAGCCAAGTGAGGGAAGTTGACAGGGGTTTCTGAATAAGACATTGTTGCCTAAATTGTTTTAGATATCAGCAAAGTTTAGGCTTCTTCCTATTAGTTACAACCATTTATCTATCTTTCAAGGGAGCCGCTACAGCGGAGGAATACATTGAAGGCTTGGTGAACACCTGTACAACAGGGAACTCTTGGAGAAAACCTGGAGTAATGGCCACAAACTCCTGGAAGACCTCTTTAGGCTTAACACTAGGAAAAACTTCTTCACAATCAGGGTGTCCAGACTGTGGAATAAACTCCCTCCAGAGGTGGTGCAGTCATCTACCCTGGAAATCTTCAAGAGGAGGATAGACAGTCACCTTGCTGGGATCACCTGACCCCAGTTGTCTTTCCTGCCTGGTGCAGGGGGGCTGGACCCAAGGATCTTCCAGCCCCTTACAATCTGCGAATCTATGCATCTATGAACCACTAACCCTCCAGATTTCAGGGCACTGCATTTTAGCATAACAGTATTATATTGCTTTGCAACAGACTGGAGCTGGACAGAAAGTAGCCTTCACAGCCTATGAGAAATTTTGATATTTGAAAATATTTTCTGTCCTAAATCAGGATGAAAATTTCACAAACCCCAATACTGAAAGAAATTTTAGAATTGTGCTAATGGAAACATCTTGCTTTTATATGGATCTCTTCCATTTAATTTTTTTTGTACCGAACAAAAAATCATTCCTAACAGAAAACTGGAACCTTTTTTCATTTTGAGTAAGATGATTTTAAAGTTAAGAGTTTCTTTTTTCTCTCCTTCTTTTTTTTCTTTTTCTCTTTTCTCTTCTTTTCTTTACAAGGGACTCATCAAAACCAACCATTTCCTATAAACAGTTTTGGTTTTGATAAATATGCATTTTGTGATGTATAAATATTTTGTTGAACAATTACCAACCATCTCAACACAGGTTTAGAAGTGACCTTGGCAATGCCACTCTCCAAAACTGAAAAGCACAGATAGTAGTGCAAGGAGAACCAAGTCTATTCCAGAAGTCACCTATTTAGATTCTGGGATGACAATTTCCAAGTACATAACTCGGTAATCTCCATTAACATGAAATCAGCATAACTGCATATGCAAACAGCAATCTTGAAAGCAGCTGTTGTACTAACCAGAAGAGGGAAGATTGGCAGAGTAGTGGTGGGATTCAGAAAAAGACCGGAGTGGGATTTGGAGAATAAAGCAGAAAATCATCCTCTTCAGAATGAATGACTGGATATTAACCACAATCAAGTGCAGAACCAGAAGAGATATTTTTGAAAAACTTGCTTTTCAGAAAGGTGCTCTTATCCAAACCATCTGCTGTGGTGGGGATGCGATATGACTGATATTGCAATTATACAAATGGAGATGAACAATGGAAAATATGTTATTTTCAGAACCACGATTTTCTTTAAAGTTTTTCTTTATTTTTAGGTAGATATTTACATAGTTTTACTGTGCTTGTGCATGTAATAATTATAGTTTTCAACCCTCTTCTCCAGGTAGGGAAAATTAATGTAATCACATAAAAGGGGGGTGGACTAGATGACCTCCTAGGTTCCCTTCCAACCCTAACTTTCTATGATTCTAAAAGGCAGAGAGAGGTAGTTAGCTGTATAAGTCTGAAGCTTGGCAGAAGGCAGGGCAGGGTGGCACCATATAGACCAGGGATGGGCAAACTGACAGATCAAGCTGGTGGCTGGACTCCATTTCCCAGCAGCCCCTGCCCATGTTGCTGTGGCTTCCATGGAGACCCCAGCATTGGTGGTGCCATGACGGGCCAGGGTTTCCATGGAGACCAGCTCCAGCAGTCCTGGCAGGCACACAGCTTGGTGGGGAGGGGCTCTGCAGCCAGCACTGGGATCTTGCAGTGGTGATAGCATGGTCTGGAGCTGGGGCAGAGCCATGATCAGCTGCCTGCATGCCTCTGCCTGGGGTGTGCAGGCAGTGGATTGCAGCTGTGCCCCAGTTCCAGACCACACAGTTGCTATCACAAGATCCCAGCCCCAGGGAAGCTCCCCACCCAACTGTGTGCCCTGCCAGCACTTTTGGGGTCTCCATGGAAACTGTGGTCCTGTGCTGTCGTGGCACCACCACTGTTGGAAACCAGCCACAACAACATAGGCAGGGGCTACTAGGAAATGGAGTCCACCACAGGCCTGATCCAGCCGGCAGGCCAGACTTTACTCAACCCCGATATAGACTTACTCATCCAGAAAGGCATGAGCCGTTATAGCCTACAGCAGAGGTTCCCAAATTTTTTCTTATTGTGTACCGCTTCCAGATTTACCAGCTGCCCACATAACCCTACCAGAATACATTTGATATTTTAACCCCTTAAATGCCATTCTTATTATAATGAAAATTAAACCTACTATTACAAAGTTTCTCCCCTGTACCCTCCAGAGATGTCTTGTGTATCCCCAGGGGTAACATTATTGCTAAAAATCTAATGGCATACTGAGATGTTATTATGCATCTAAGTGTCCCATTCAAGTCACAGTTGGCCCTTAGAATAAGAAATGATACTATACAAGAATAAAAAGGGATCATATTACAATGGGTTAAACACACCATCCAGAGAAACAACAGAATCTTACCCTTGCATTTCCCTACCAGTTGGTAATTTATTTTCTGTTCTCATTGACTTATCATTTCAGATCAACACTATAAGCTCTTACCCTGAATCAAAATATTGTCAAGATGAGGGGCCTAATTCTTCAGTGCTTAGTATCTTATATAATTATCTATACTTGTGCAGAGTGAATGCAAGTGTTATTGTGGAAGTTTGTCAGTTTTTATGCTTGCTTTGCATTTAGTTTTCAGAATTCCTTCTTCATTTTTGTCAGCTGGAATGGGGCAAAGGGGTATGGGTCGCTGAGGGCAGAATTTTGCATTACTACTACAACATACCCCATTTGTATGTGTTTTGGTGGGTTTTTAAGTAAAAGCTAAATCAACATTTAAGGACTTATTGCTGGGAATTCTATGTTCAGCTTCCCCACTCAAAGGCCCAAGCTAAAAAGTACTAAATAAGAAAATAAAAGATAGAATCCTAGAAAATGAGGGTTGTAAGGGACCTCAGGAGGTCATCTAGTCCAATCCCCTGCTCAGTGCAGGACTATCTTCAACTAGATCACCCCAGCCAAAGCTTTGTCTAGCTGGGTCTTAAAACCTTCCACGGATATTGATGACTGATAGCAGTTTGTCACTTTTCCCTCCTCCAAATTTAAATTCATTTATGGAAAGTCAAATGAAACAGTGCCATAATAGAATAGCACTGCCTTTTATGATAGTCCTTCACCTATCAATATAAAAAAAATAATCTCCTCTCTACCTAGGCAAAATGTGACTATGACTTGGCCTTAGGGAAGGGATGCAATTGTTCTAGCTCAAATACTGACCTACACTAGGAGAGTTTTTGTTCTAGTGAATTTATTTTTCTCTGAACAAATTCAAGTTCCTCCTTAAAAAATATCTTCAGCTAGTGGTACATTTACAAGCTTAGAGAGCTAAGTTTAATATGTGCAGCTAAAAGATGTTCAACTGATCATCTACCAGAGAATAAATAATATTTCTGTTGGTTTACCTACAGCGTATTAGGAGGGAAAATACATTCTTGCTAGCTTTTAGAGACATTTTTCATCATCACTATTCTCTATTTATAGCTTATCATCATAAACTTTTCTCTTCCTGTGTGCATTAAGTCAAGATAAGCAAAATATAGTACAGACATGGCCAGTATATAGTACAGGCATAGCTAGTTGTATTTTGGTGATCATTTCAGTAACTGAACAGCAGGTAATACATGATTTGATATACTCACTCGCTGAAATGTTGGATTTATCTATGGTTAGTAGATTGTTAAGCCCTAGCCCATTGTTACAGATAATGACTTGAACTTTTAACTAATAAATCTCTACAAGATCTCTTCTCCAAACTAAAAAAGGTTCAAAGACTAGGATATGTTTTGGTAAAATGATTCAAATATTTGGCCCAAATTTCCAGTGGAAACCAGTGCTATTGAGTGCCACAGTTACTCTAAGAATTATTTCAATAACCATAACAATTGAAAAATCCATAATTTTGAAAATATTATTCTCTACATCTTTGTTCTCTGATGTCAGTAATGTTCGTTGTGGCAGTGGCAACAGTAGTGCTAATAGTATCTGAATATTTCAGTTGTTATAGGTACTATGCTGACACAATGTCATTCTGAATTGAGAGACCTTACAGTATAAATCAAGAAAAGAATCACTGAGTGGCTGCAAGTAAGCAAAATATTCCATACTAGGAAGAGAAATGATTTAACTCTCTTTCCCTAAATAGCCCACAAATATCAAAATATTCAAGGGAAATTATCAAAGGACTTGTAGTAGGGCTCCATCTGTCTAGGGACAACATTTTGTATTCACAGGTACATACCTTGATAAAGAAGGTGAAGAATTCTTTCCGCAGTAGCATGGACATCAGATCTGGACACAGTGCTCCTGTAGTGGTTTCACCTATGCCATTTACAGTGGTAGCAGCACCCTAGTCCTGTAACATATCCTTATGCTAATATATCAGAATATTGTATCAGCCCTTTTTGTCCCAGTATCATATTCAATTGGGTATCTATGACAACATGCAGGTCCTTTTTTCTTAGTCATTACTTTCCAGTGACTCCATCCTGTAAGCGTGTCCCATACATTTTGATTGTATTTGATGTGAGTTTATATTTTGCTATATTTATAAACTTAGGTTTTCACTTATGTAGGCTGGACAGCATGAAAGTGTGAGTGTGTGTACATAAGTCAATTTGTGTGTACACAAGGAGAGAAATCTGTGGCTAGTCTTGAGGGCCAACATAAGGATTAAGTCCAACTCAGTCCTTAAATTTCACCTAAGCAGTAGTTAGCCTTTGAAACATACTCATGTTGCGTAAAAATTTTGCCAGCAATGGCTGTCAGGGTCAGAACAACTATCATCTTCACAAGACTTTTGGAGGTGAAAATCTTTAAATTTCACTTGCACTATCAGAGACTTTACAGGTTTACAAAAAGCAGGAACTATAACTGGTAAATGTTTAGCCTTATTTACATGATGAATCAGGTTAGCTATGATTAAATTTAAAAAGATGATGTTTCAAATAGGCATTATATTCTTTTCAGTATTGTGTGAATGATGTGCTGTATGCATCTGGTTACTGAGTTTCTGTTATGTAGGTTGCATCATTTATCCAACAGATGCCTACAGGGCAGAAAAAAACTCACAAGTTTTCTTTCTCAGATTACTCATGGGGTTTGTGCTGACTTTCAAAAGATTTCTTTAATTTAATAGCAAAGATAGATAAAGAGTTACTGGATACTTAGGGCCAGCTCTTCAGTTGGTGTAAATTATCATAGCTCCACTGAAGCCGTTTGAAGCATGCCAATTTATGCCAGAAAAGAATCTAAACATCCCTCACATTTCAGAAAATATGGCTGTTGTTGTGCCATGAAACTTTTTTCTAATAGTCAACAATCTTCCTTCCTGCCCCTGCCCCCCAATTCAATTCCTACAGCATAAAGTACAAGCATTGAGAGAAATGGCATGTTTTCTCATTTTTTAAAAATTCCTCCTCTTGGCTTGCTTCCTTTTTTCAAGCAGCAGTAGTGGAAATAAGACACAGCATAACTACTAATACCCACATACCTAGTCTGAGCACTGCTTGTATCTCAACATATAATGTGGCACCCTTTAGATAGGATAGTTTATTTAAAAAGGAAAACTGGATAAGAAGAACTAATGTGATTAAAGGCATGGAAGGTTTCCGCCATGAATCTCTGGAGTGAACTAAAGGCTGTAATAATTTATAAACGAAACATCTTTTCTTGCTTAACTATAATCTCTCTTACTATGTAGGATGCTCCTCACTTTACAATGTTTAAACTTTAATCCATTGGTAATTGGTCATGTGGCTGAAATTAGGTTCTACTGCACTTTACAGCTGTCATTTATTCACATAAAATTATCACTATGAAAATTAAGTTATCACTTCCCACTTCTTGGATAGTAAAATAGGACCCTCTCCCAGATGTCCATGTTTGGTACTTCCTTGTACATACTGTGCATATTTCAAAGTGGGAATATTATTCCCTTCTAGAACTTGTGAGGTTACATACATGTAGGTGAACTCTTGTAGTTTTACTAATACAAAATTTTAATTATGTTGGGAAAGAAAGTTTATCCCTTGATTTTCAATCGATACAATGATAGTCAATTAGGTTTAAACTAGGATAACAGCTTCTCACTTTTAATCCTAGAAAAACAAAGTGGTCAGGAGGTCATCTAGTCCAACCTTCTGCTCAAACTAGGATCATCCCTGACTAAACCATCCCAGCCAAGTGTCTGTCTAACCTGCACTTAAAAAATTTCTGTGAGGGAGACTCCACAGTCTCTTTAGGTATATCATTTGTATTAGTGTTTACCCACTTACATAGTAAAACTGTTCTTTCTGACATCCAACTAAAATCTCCTTTGTTGCAGTTTCAGAACAGTTGATTAGGCAGACAAGGTTCTTTGGGTAAATCTGATACATTTTATTAGATCAACTCAAATAGTTGGAAAAATTCTTCTTAGGAAGCTTTTGGGTTTAAATACCCATTTGTCAGGCTGAGGAAGCCTCTGCAGTTTGTGTGTGCTCTTCCTGAACAGTTGATTGACATTCTCTTTATAATAACCCTTTTTGTATCTGAAAATTGTTATAACATCTTGCCTCAGTGCTCCAGGTGAGGCCACTGCAGAACCGAATAGAGAAGAAGAACCATTTCCTGTGACTTGAATGGGACACTTGGATGCATAATAACATCTCAGTATGCCATTAGCTTTTTAGCAATAATATTATCCTGTTAAATACGGCTGTGGAAAGCTTCGGTCCCTGATTTGATGTGGCAGAGATTTGGACCAATTGGGTGGCCAAATCTGAATTGAATCAGGGGACCCTTTCATTTTTCTGAATCAAATCAGAACCCTCCAAGTCAATTTGGAGAGTTTCAGAGAGATTTGGCAATTCAGACATAGACACAGGTTTAAATGTTTTTTCTACATAGCTCTAGGTAGCAGGCAACTCATGAATGCTGTGATGCTGGGGTACATGGAGTCTCCCACAGAAGCATGGGGGGCTCCCCAGCTTGCTCAGCAGCAGTCCACTTCTGGGTCTGCCAGGGAGCACGCTGGGGGCCTCCCCCTATGGCCCTCCAGCTCAGTGCCTCCCAGTCCCCCCAATGCCTCCCCAGTTTGGGGGGGGGGCACCTGGGGTCCCCTTGCAGTCAATTGCTGGGCCAGGTGGGTGCAGGGGGGTGGGTGTGCTCCATGGCAGACCTGGAAGTGGACTGGAAATACTTCTGGTCCACTTCCAGGTTTGCCACCAAACACCTGGGGGGCCCCCCTGCACTCCTGTGGGATGCTCCATCCGCCCCAGCATCACAGCATTCACAAGCTGTGCTGGTACCTCAAGGTATGTAGAAAACATTTAAACTGCGTCTATGTCCAAATCGCTGATTCTCTAAATTAGCATTGAATCTTCCAATTCAGATTCTGCTGAATCAAATCAGGGATAGTGATCCGAATCAACAAATCAAATCACTGTCCCTGATTCAGGCCAAATCTGAATTGAATAGGGCCTGCTTCATGCACCACTACTGTTAAATTATATTCACTCTGTAATCTACAGTAAGCCCCAGATCCTTTTCTGCAGTCTTGTAGCTAACTCAGTCACTCCCAAGTCACATCTGAAATTGCCAACTTTTTGAAACATCACCAAGGCATAAAGGAAGCACAGCACAGTAGTGGCACAACATACACATTTCATCTGTTATTGCTCCCAACACTTCTTCTGTTTCTCAGCCCTTTCAAATTGCTATAGTTTGTCCCATGTGGAGAATGTCTATTGTGAGTCAGAACATTAGCATGTGTAAACATGGATAGCTGATTACTGCTTTTCAGTTACTTACTGCTAGTGTAGGCACTGGAAATGTCAAGTGGCTGGTAATGGCAGCAGCAGACACTGATAAGAATGAGTTGAAAAAGCAAGAGGCAGTATATCCCTAATGACTACTCTGCAAGAGACAGTGAGCCTTATAATTGCTTACAAAGACCCCAACTGCTGTTCTTTCTGATGAGAACCAGAGAGGGCCTACAACTTGCTCCATTTCCTTGAAAGAATTGTGACGAGAACAAGGACCTCAGGAAACCGCCAAAATCAATAATTGGATAGGGATGAGGTAGGAGTATATATGTATGTGTGTTGCAGGAGAGGAACCGGAAGTCTCTTAAATTAGTAAAAGCTATTTAACATGTTTTGAAGGACAGTTGTAGCAAAAATAGTTGCCTTTTAGTTAAAGCAGTTCCTTGTGTAATAAGCTTCAGGCAATAGTATGCAGCACAGTTTATTTGGCTTTTTTTTATTTTTCAGAGGCAATATTTTACCGTGCTTTCCTTCAGAGTCAGTCAAAAAGCCAAGTCATGCAGTCATTACTTGGGTAAATCTCTTATTACTGTTCAATAACAACCATAATGGCACTGTTGTTACTGTAGCATTTTATTTATTGAGTATCATTTTACACTTTGGATCTGTGCAAACATTACATTTAGATTGACCTATAGGGAGGTTTAAATTGGGTCAGAAATGTTGTCTTGATCTAAAGCAGTGCTTCTCAAACTGTCTGATGTGGCAGACTAGCAATTTTTTTTCCAGTGGGCCAGGAACCGGTGCCCGGTTCAGTTGGTGGCAGCAACTGCGTGTAACAGCACTACACAAATACACGACCGGCTGTTTCTTTCTCTTTCCTCACCTCGCACAATGTGACGTCACCTGGAGTGTTGGAACGTACAAACTGTGGCACTATGACATATCAATGTTATGCTTCTGAAAATATATTTCTTTCTTTCCTGGCAACTTGCCGTGGACCGGCAAATATATTTCTTTCTTTCCTGGGAACTCGCTGTGGACCAGCAACCAGTGACTCATGGACTGGCACTGGTCTGCAGACCACCACTTTGAGAAGCACTGATCAGGAACAGGTTAGCCTGATCTAGTAAATGTTTCCACATGTTCAGAGCACAGCCCCAGGCTAGAAAAACTCAGTTGCTCACCCCATTCCTGGGGATGCACTCTTCCTACTCCCTTCCCCACCCTGACCAGGCTATTTCCACCCTCTACCCTGTAGACACAGCCCCTCCAATACTGTCAGTTCCCCTTCTGGACCTACCAAACTTCCTCATGGACCCACTAGCCCCCCTGATCCCACCCAACCCTCCCCCTACCCCAGGTTCTCAACATGGCTTCTGGTTCTGGCAAACATCTGCACACAACACTCCTGAACTAGGATCATGTGGCTTAAAGTAAGCCACATGTTTGTAAACCAGGTGCACTGAATTTTTGTATACACCCTTTGACTGTATGCTCTTTGGGGGAAAGGATGCCTTAATATTTTTGCATGGGCAGGGCCACTGTGGGCTTGTCTACACTGCTGCACCCACAAGTCCCTGTAATGAGGGCTTCAATAATGGTTCGTTCATACACTATCCTCGTCCAAAGCTGATGTGCTTAAAACGGGGAAATAGGTCAATGAGGCAACTCTGGTCTCACCCTCAGACCCCTTGTACACATGCACATAAAGGTATGATAGGATCAAATGCATGATTCACATAATTGTGCATTCTACCGTGCCACATGTGTATGGCAGCAGGGGCAATTGTGGGATAGCATATTAGCTTTATCCATGCCTTATTGCTGGTAGAAGGGGAGCCTGATCCCTGCACTTGCAAGAAGCAACCTCCTGTGGCTAGGCATCCCATGCATGCCAGTTGAGGGCATATCAGCAGCAGGGGTTCCCCATGCACACCCAATCCTGAAGAACTGGCACTGTGTTGATCTCACCATCCCTGGGGCTGGGGGATTGCTGCAGGGATGATCCCCCCCACCTTGGGAGGGGGGTAGGAAAACCCTGGGGCCAGAGGATCACTGATCCTCTGATCCCAGGGTTCCCCACACCCCCAAACTCTAAGGATTGTGGCAACCACAGTCCCCAGGGCTAAAGGGTGCAGGAAACTCCCAGACACTGGGGATCAAGGCTGCTGCAATCCTTAGGGCTTGGGAGTTTTATGCTGGGTACAGCACACTCCCACAGCTGGGAGCCTCATTAGCTGATGGGGCTCCCAGACACAGGGGACACCCTACTAACTTGGTTCACATGTAAATTAAAGCTTGGTAGCAACCAACTATAAAGTTAATACATATTTTCAAGGTCTAATTTAATAGCTGGTTGGAGCTTTTTATTGCTTGTTAACTACTTTGCATGTATAGTTGGTCTTTGAGTAACTGCATAATTAACTAGTTAATTGTACAATACCTGTACTGGGTTGAGGGAGTCCTAGTGGCAAATATACCTGTGTTTGAACTATGAATTTGGAAAGATAACAGATGTTAGTGTTATTCTAGTTTCAAGTATTTATGTGAACTCTGTTTCCTTGATTACTGTATCTCACAGTGCATAAGCTGAGGTTTGAAGCTAAATTTTTAGCTCTTAAAATTCAATCCTGTTCCAATCCTTGTAAGTGGTACTGTGGCATGTGTTCACCCCTTGGGTGCCCGGCCCACAGGGAGGGCGCACAAGGCTGGTATAAGTCAGCCCCATATTTCTGATCTAAAAAGTTAGGTTGATTTATACACTGTATCTACAAAATCTATGAAATTCATAACTTTTTGGATCAAAAAAATTGAGTTGACTTAAACACTATGTTGACCTATACACCGTGAAATAAAGCTCTTTATTGAAAGAACAATACATTAAACTAGGTTTGGTACATCAGCCCAAAATTAACACTAAAATCTATGACAAGATTGTTACATAAAATATATATATCAATAGATATTCAATAGAGAAGGTACTTATACAAGTTTCATATAACTCCCATTGACTTTTTAAAATATAGAATATTGAGCCATAAGTTAATTTAGTGAAATTGTTCTTTGTATGCATGGTACTTTACCTTCATAAGACCAAATTTTAAAAGGCCCATATTCACCAATGGATAACTGGAGTGAAGTTGTGTCTGTTATCTAGGTTTAATTTGATCAACTATTCTTCTTAATTTGAGAAGGCTTCAGACCAAATTATACGCCCCCCTCTCCCAAAAAAAGAAAAGAAAAAGAAAAGATTTCAAAACTTAATTCAGTGTTTGTGGCCTGGGCCTATTGCAGCTCTCATTTTAATGTTATTCTGTCTTCCACTTTCAACAATGAAAGTTTGCAGAAGGTTATAAAAATGTAAAGATTAATTTTAAAAGGTAACTAAATGCTCAAATCAGTTTCAGTTCTTACTGTGTCAGCATTGTTCCTACATCCATCCCAATTAAATGAAGCAGCAGCACATTTAATCCAAGTACTGTAGTTTTCCAAGGGTTTTACCTGTCTGGCTGTGTAGTGACTAAATATGTCAACTAACTAGTTGACATATTTAATTATCATTGTATATAATGTTTACATAAAATGCAAATGATTTAGAAATATACATATAACTTCTGACCTGTTCTATACCGAATGAAATCCCTTAAAATCAAGATAATAGATCAAGGCCCATTTTAATTTAGTTATTATAAAGCAAAGTGCCACTACGTTGAATGCAAGATGATGTCCTCAAAATGCAATTTCATAAGTCCAAAAACAGCAGTAATTTATGGTTTTGAAGAGACAATAACAGGAACTGTACTAAATGTTTGCTGCACATGGATTTTGTTATCTGTGAAAAAGGATACTAAGAGCAATGTTCATTTGCCAGTCATAGATCCTAAAAGAGTTGATTAAAATAGGAAAGGTTTTTTTTCTCTGCATAAAAATGATGCATTTTGCTAACTGAAATGGCAACAGAAGCCAATTGCTTTATGATCCAGCCAGTATTGCCAAAATAATGCTTCTTGCCATTTTCAGAGCAGATGACAACCTAGTGAAGTTATGTTAAATTTACTGTTCATTTACTATGGAACCAGTTCCCTATGAAACCAGTGGTTTGAAGGAAGAACACATTTTTTTAATAGAACTCTGCATTGATTGTTTAGAACTTTAGAATAAAGGCCACAAAATGCTTTCTTTCCTGGCCTCATTCTTGCTAAGGTTTATTGATGGCTTTTGATAGATGAAGTGTCAGGACAGAAACCTGATGAATCTAAGCTTGGATGATTACAGTGGAAAATTCCCCCCCCCCCCCCACCCCCGGTAATATGCTTTACTCCATAGGAGACAAAAAAAGGAGAAAAACAAACAAACTGTGAACTAAACCCAAAACCAAAGTCACCAGGAAATATATTCTTGTTACTTTGTTGCTTCTCCACAGCCTCTGCAAAGGAACTGCTCCAAGTGCCTAAAAGCCTACTTAGAGATGGACCAAAATTTCCAATTAAATCTTTTCTTTTCAAAAACAGCAACAAACTTTTTTTTTCTGACAAAATACAAATTTTATTGAAAGGATACAGTTTTGTGAAAGTTGTTCAGGTCTTAAAGAAAAATAAAGCATAAATATTTTAGTTCTAAGCATGTGAAAAATTATTGTTCTAGCAGTTTTGAGATTTTTATCACAGCATCAAAAAATAAGCTCAATAAAATTCCTCTATCCAAAGCACAAAAAATCAATAAAAACAGAAGAAAATGTCCACTGAAATTTTTCTTGAGAAAAAACATTTCCAGTGAATTCAGCAACTGCAACAGGCTGGTTTTATTTGGTTCCAAATCCATTTTGAAATCCAATGTGAAGTACTGAATAAATGCACATTAGGCCGCCTGAGTGCACGCTTTTTAAGTGACACTTAATATACAGTAGCCTGTTTTATTGTGCATTAGCGTACTTACAGTTTTTTACATGATTCTTAAATGTGCAGTAAAATAGATTACTGCACATTAAAATAGATGTGTAGACATGCCCAGTGGATGCATCTCTATCAGACGCTTTACTGCATTAGACTAATCAAATGCACAATAAAGTATCACTGTCTACACGTGCAGGGCAATTACTGAGTATTAGCTTGCTCTAAAGTAGCATTTTCTAATACTGGTAGATACAGGTACTAGAAAAATGGCACATTAACTAATGCACCATACCGCACATGTAGATACTGACCAGAAGCAAATTGCTCTCAGTCAGCAGGGTGCTACACTGCTGCCTAGCTAAGTCTGGAGCTCTGTGTAGTGTAGAAGAGCTGTCCTGGCTCCACTGGCAGCTCCCTTCCAGCTGGTGGGAGATCAGACTGGCTCCAAGCTCCTGGGGGAGGCGGGGCGGTCCAGTTGGGTAGGCAGTGCCCTCCCAGCTTCACAAATGCTCGTCTCAGGGCCAGCCTGATATCTCCCCAGTTGGGATGGAGATGTCTGTCCAGCTGGGACTACTCCCCCTGGCCTCCTGGGGGTCAGGGCCAGCCTGATCTCCCCCTGGCTGGGATGGAGCTCCCCCTGTCCCCCAGGGATCAGGGCCTGCCTGATCTCCCCCCACCTTAGCAAAGAGGTGCCCACTGAGCCAGGGTAGCTCTCCCCATCCTCTGGCACCCAGGGGAGCCTGGAGCTCCCCCTAGCTACAGTAGAGTAGGGCAGGAGCAGCCCTGAACTTGGCTGCTGCTCTTGGGCTCAGTTGGCTCCCAATGTGGGCTCATGTGTAGATGTGTACCTAGGAGCACATTAATTGCACATGTAGATGTGCCCATTATTGATTAGAAGGTAAGGATATTCATTTTTAATTAATTATGATTATAATTTGAATGATTAAACATTTACAAAACATCATATTTGCAAGCAAGGATGAAGAAATTACATGTACAGAATATATGAACAGAAGCATTTTGTAAAAGTGGTACCAACCAATACCATGCCAGAGCCAAAAGACACAACTGACATTCTTTTTATTTGGGAGTTATGGTAAAGCACAAAGGCCTAATCAACGTTAATAACATTGATTTACATTCAGGAAGCCAGTTACATCATAGCTATCCTCAAGTGTGGTTAAATATGGTTCTATCTTGCAGTGCCTACAAGAAATAATTGTGTGGGTCCTAAAATATTATTAAAGACTTTGATTTTTTTATGATTTGGGGATTACATCCCACTACAAGATGGAGCTGTGTTTTAATCATATAACAGATACCATATTTTTAACCAATTAGCCCAATAGGGTTGATTTTGTATTCTAAGATCCATTTCTTGAGTCATGCTATGCACCTAATGTTGTTCTGCTGCCTTATATTGAATTGCAGGGCAGCATGCAGTTCTTAAAAGTAGCTGATACAAGTTATAGAGGCAATTGTTATATACTATGAGCTCTGGTTATATTAATGGCCATCCAAGTTCTTGATAGATGAAAGGGAATACAACAAAGTCAGTCAGTCAGTGGTGCTTGGCAGTGGTGTGGGAGAAGACCACTCTGGATGAGTGGCAAGCCGTTCCACAGTGGCTATAGGTCCACCCATTAGATACAGGTAGAAGCATACACTGCTTCCTGACTCAGCTGCGGGCCTCAGCCTGGGCTCTCTAATGGCTGCCTGTGGTAACTGCACCAGCTTTGACCTGGCTTCTTCAGATTGAGCAGTTGTGGGCAGGTTCTTGTGGTTCTTAGTGGGAATGCTGAATTGTGGGCAGGTTCTCATGGTTGTTAGTGGGAATGATGAATTTCTTGAGACATTACTTGACCTTGTTGCTGTATGGGAGCTTTGGTCTTCCTCTGCGTCACAGGTGGTTCTTCAGTTGGCCATAGAGCACAGCCTTCAGCAAATGATCTTGAGGCATGTGCTCTACATGTCCCAGCTAGCAAAGCCTATGAGTGTCCATTACAGGGTACCCCCCCAAAAAAATTGAAATACCCCATTCTAGGGGCAGCCTGCCCTGCTTTCACCAGCCATACCTTGATAGATATTGATATATATGCAGGAAGCTGCCCTGATCTTACTGTAATGACCACCTCACTTGTGGTTGTGCCCTTATGGGCCAATCACACAGCTCTATACCTTCCCTACACTGTGTCCCATGCCTCACAGCTGGCATCCTACTCTTTACATCTGCTCTTCAGGCCTTCAAAAGGCCTCTGACTCTGGTTCTGGCCCCTCACCGGGCTTCTCAACCCACTGCCCTGCTCTACTAACTGGGGCTCATTAGGCAGCTCCAGCCCCTTTTGCTACCTCAGGCCCCACTCACTGGGTCTCACTGTTGGACCCTTGGCCTTGACCCCTCTTCCTCAGGTGGCCTAACACCAGCCATCGGCATCTTGGGCTGCATACCCCTTGACACTTTCCCCTCTTGGTTGTGGCTCCTGACAGACCTTTCTGCCTCTTCTAGGCCCTGGCCCCACCTCCAGACCAGTTGAGACTCCAGGGTCTCTGCAGCTCTGGCCACCTCTCAAGGTGGGCACCCTCACCCTTGGGCCCCTCCTGGGCCTTGGCCCCAGCATGGACCAGTTGAAGCTCTCTGAGTCAGTTCTCCAGCTGCCAGCCCTCTCCTTACTGTGAGTCTGCTCTCCCAGGCCTCTCCATACATTTATCCCTCTCTTTGGGATCATGGTCCACATAGTCTTCCCCTGCCCCTCAATGGGCCTCTGGAGCCCCATGGTCCACATGGTCTTCCTGGTCCTCTGACCAGGCCTCTGGACTGCTGTGGTCCACATGATATTCCCTGGCCCCACACTGGGCCTCTGAACCCCCATGGTCCTGGTTTTCCCTGGCCAAGTGCTTTTTTGTCAGGGTGTGCTGTCCTAGCTTTTGCCCTCCATGGGGCTACCCACCAGGCAGGGGAAGCTGAGGCTTTCTGATGCCCCATCCTCACCTTCCTCTGAAGTGGCCCACATGTGACATTTCATGGAGACTGCCTCATCACAGGCAGCCCCATCATACCAACCAACTCCAGTAGAGTGCAGTTTTAGGTATTATCCAGTATCAGTCTTCAGGCCTACTTGATGTTCCTCATCCCTCTCTGGGCTCCCCACAGATGTCCTACACCTCTCCTGGGTTCCCCCTATATGTATTGCAGTTTCCCTGGGCTGCTAACTACCAGGTCCTCTGGCCCTAGTTCCATCTCATCTCTTGCATTCTCCATCTCTGGCCCCAAATTACACTTGGACCCCTGTCCTTGATCCCTCCTCCTCAGATAGCCAAGTACCAGCCATTATCACCCTTTGCCCCCTCTATCTTGGCTGTGCCCCCTCGCAGACCTTTGTGTCTCTCCTAGACCCTGGCCCCACGTCCAGACCAGTCAAGACTCCAGGCTCTCCACAGCTCTTGATGCCTCTCATGGTGGGCACTCTTACCCTTTGGCCCCTCCTGGGACCTGGCTCAAGCATGGTACCAATTGAAGGTAGTCCTCCAGCTGTCAGACCCTCACACCACCCTCACAGACCCCTCCATAACTTAGTCCTGCTCTCTGGTGCTCACCAAGAGCCCTCATAGATCTTATTTAATGCAGCCCCTTTCTCCTTTGTGCTCCTCAGGACCCCTTGATGAGCCCTCATGCTCTGTCACACTCTCTAGGTTCACCCAGGCCCTTAAATAGGTCTCAGAACTGCTCAGGACTTCACTTAGGGCTCCCCTAGCATCTAAATAGACTCTCAGCCCCTCTCCCTGAGCTGGCCTGACTTCTTACTGGGCCCTGTGCACACAGTCCCTCACTGTCTCTGAGCTAGCTTGGCCTCTCTCTAGATTCCAGGCCCTCAGCCACCTTCTCAGGGCTCTGGACCCCATGCTGGGTCCCTAGGAACATCCTCCATCCCCATAGTTCCTACTCAAACCTTCAGAGGTCTCAGATGGTATTCCCCATGCTGGCATTCAGGAGCTACAACCTTCTTGCTGGGTAATGTTCCTCCAGTAGCTCCCCAAATGTTACTCCCAGCCCTACTCTCAGGGTCTAGGCTTATACCCGTCTAAGCCCAGCCCTCCTCAAATTGGGCAACTCCCATGCAGTCAGGTAACTCCCTTGATCATGCCTAGCTTCACCTGCCAGCCCCTAGATCTACTGACTCTCTAATTAGGCCTGACCCCACCTGCTGGTGACTCCCCAGACTGCCTGATCTCTTAAAGTGGCAGGCACATCAGGTGCCTCTTCTACCTGGAGCTCTCCCCCAACCCCCATTTCTCCTTCTCACACACACTCCTGCTGCCACCTTCCCTCTCCCCCCAGCCCATCACACCCCCCAAGTGGTTCCTGGGACCAGGAGCCCCCAGACTGGGGCTGCATGTCCTAGCATTGGTGTGGGCCTGGGGCAGGCCTGCAGTGTGGCAGTTGCCCCTGCACCCAGGGCTCCCGCCAGCAGGTCCTCTCCCATCCCATCTGGCAGCTGGGCATGCAGGGTATAAGACTTGTGGGGGGGATATGGAGTTTGAGGGGGAAGGTGTGTGGAGGGCTGGGTGTGGCATTTGTGGGGGGTTGCATGGATTAGGGTTTGTGGGGGGTGAGGTTTGTGTGGGGCTTTGGGGTGGTGTGGGGTTTGTGGGTGGGTATGTGGGTGGGGGGTTTTGGGGTGGATTGTGGGGGGACTGTGTGGGAGTGGGGGAGACTGAGTGGGTCCCCTGCCCCACACACAGCACACAGCCCCCCCCACCCCACAGCACTAGCAGCAGCAGCAGCAGCAGCAGCAGCGTCTGTCAGGGCACATATCCTTGCAGGGCATGGGCCCGGCCCACTTGTGCTCACCCTCAGGCAGAACTGGGCAGAACTGGGCTACTCTTGCTGTCACCTGGGGTTCTGGCAAGACACACAAGAGCGGGCACGCCTGTGGGTCAGGCTGGGTCCTGCCTGTATGGAACCGGTCTGGCCCAATGGCGCATGGGGCACATGGAGGCAGGACCTGGCTTGGCCCAAGGGTGTGCAGCCCCTGCGTGCATTGCTGGGACCTTGGGTAACAGCAAGAGCAGCCCAGTTCTGTCCGAGGGCACTTGAGTGGGACAGGCCCGTGTCCTTCCAGGAGCAAGCACGAATGCCTCAACTAGGGTGGCCATCATAGAGGACATTCCAGCTTTCTGCTACTCTGTCCTCTATTGATACAAAACCTGATGCCTTTATGTCCTCTATTTTTCTCTTCAAGAGAAAAATAAAGGACATAAAGTTGTCCGGTTTGGTATCAGTAGAGGACAGAGGACAACCAGGCTGTCTTCTATGATGACCACCCTAGCTCCAACGGCTGCTACTGCTGTGGGGGGTGGGGGGAGGGAGCTGTCCACCATTCGGGATGGGGAGCAGGGGACCTACCCCTCCTGAGCAGTTCCCTCCACCCCCACATAGTTCCCTCACCGCCAGTCCCCTCTACCCCCATCATCCCCTCCACACTCACACACAGTTTCTCCATCCCCACAGTCCTCCCCATGTCCCTACTTACCTGGGACAGAGCCCGGGCCCAAGCCACCACTGCAGCCTTACCCTGCTCCTATTTGCTCCAGCATTCTGAGGCAGCATGCTGGGGTAGCAGAGGCACAGGGCAACCATTGAGATTCTCTGGCTGGATGCCAAAGTGTCTCCTTTGAGGACCCAGGCTCCGGTTGCTGTGGGTATGCTGGAGTGTGCCCTGTGCTGCTTTTTTCCAGCATGTTATTTTTTGATACTGGGATTTCCCAGGATCAAATTTGGAGCCAGTGCTGCAAATATGCTGTGGGGGGAACATTTTTTTCATTCTTAGCAGGCCTGCTAAGACTGCTTTGAGGCACTGCAACAGGCATGTGCTTGCTCATCTGGATGCAGCCACTGAGTTCAAATGTATTTAATATGTGTAATAAAGCACCCACAAAACTGACCCTTAGATAATAGTATTGGTAAGTTCTCCATTACATTTTTATCCTAACAACCGATATCTTCTCTAAGGGTTCAATGAGCCCTGCAGTATGTCTAAAATATTACTGAAACTAGACTAGTAGACAAAAAGGGGAATCAAATTTCAAAGCCATAAACCCTTTGCAGATTATGCCAGGCCAGCAGCACATTTTTAATTACAACTGAATTTCAGCTCCTGTGCTGCCTCTTTACACCTCAACTCCACCTTCATAGAAACAGACCTACCAAAAAGAAGTACTGAATAGTATAAGATATTCTGTCTTTCTTCAGTTTTCAAAACTTCTATATATTGTCTTAATTCTGCCCCCAGAGTACTGATTTTACAAAAGCAGCAGGGTTGGCACAATATTGAGCACACTCGAAAACCCAGGTACTGTGCTTGGTGACAAGCTTATTTTTCTGAGGCACAAACTTTTTTTCTATCTGTATTTAATAATACGTTCCCTCATTTGGGTAATCGTTTACTGACTGAAATCTTTTTACAGCAGATGTAATTAATGTACTTTCTTATCTTCGGTCAGTCTTAGAGGGCAAACAAGAAAAAAGTATTTTTAACCACAGAGCCATGATACTTTTCAAAACTGTAATCACACCATTTCATATGAGCACACCATAAAATCAATAAAGTAATATAAAATAAGATGAATGAGTTATCTTTCTTGGGATTCTTTTGGCTTAAAATATGACAAGCATTGTACAAAAAAGTGGCTGGTTGATGAAAATCTCTCCTGAGCATGAGCAAATTGGATTATCAATTAACAGTATGTCTTCAGAAATCTCCTTCTTTTAAGCCTCCTTCAATTCCACTCTCATTTGTCAAGTGCCAGTGAAAAATGCCTGTGATATGCAGTGAAGCCCGCTTGTAGAGTGCCATTTTCTTCTTGAAAACTAAAGCTGGGTAAGCTTGAATAAACCTGTCTAGTAACATAGCTTGCAGCAAAAACAAAGCATGAAAAATTTCTCAAAATTAATTACTTGAGAGATTTAAGATAATATTAAAGTCAACCAGAAAAATAGTCATCCACTATAAGGTCCTGAGGCAAAGCCCTTTTCCTGGATGGAGTCTAATGCAGGATCAGGTCCTGAAGTTCCATTTTAGAGCTTAAAGCAATATCAAAAGGCAACCTATTTACTATTCAGTTCAGGTAGTATCAGAAGTTCTCTCTTCTTTTCTCAGTCTTTATGAACTTATATTACAAAACAAGAGTCATGTAGGTGCTTTTGGGAAACACTTAAGCAAGTGCTTAATTTTAAGCAACTGCTTATGTCCCATTTAAATGAATGGTAAATCCCACACTTAGATGTTTTGTTGAATCTAGGCCTTAACACACAGTGGCCACATCTACGCAAGATGTGTACTGTGCAGTAGCTTGTTACTGCTGTGCAGTACCTTGAGACTACTACACAGTAGCGTCGTGGGGCATGAACCGTGATGTGACACAACTGCACAGTAGTAATGAGCTATTGAGCAGTAGTAATGAGCTACTGTGCAGCACGCATCATCACAAAGCTGTGTGGGGATGCTACTGCACAATAATACACAGTATGTAAGTCCTAAATGACTGCTCAGTAACAACTGCACTGTCA
The DNA here is from genome assembly GCF_001723915.1 of Gavialis gangeticus. Taxonomy (NCBI): domain Eukaryota; kingdom Metazoa; phylum Chordata; order Crocodylia; family Gavialidae; genus Gavialis; species Gavialis gangeticus. Next base: position 30,727,494 of record NW_017729022.1, on the reverse strand, counting down.
GAACCTTGTGTAGATGCGGCCAGTTAATGGAAGTGTAGATTATTTTACTCTTTCTTCTACTCAGTGATATTTTAAGGTACAAAAGAATACAAAAATGCCTAAGGTTAACTTCTTTTTCAGTTTTTTAACAACATTTAGTCAAAGTAATATCATGTTCTGTTACTATCTGGAATAGAATAGCATAGAATAAGAAAGCTGAATGTTGGCTAAATGTTCCCAAAAACTGAATTCTTTGCCTAACACACTTTGACCACTTAAACTGTCCATTTATTTATTGACATGGATTTTCTCTGTGTTCATAAACTATAGTTTTGAAGTAAATATAATGACATATTATGGTTGTAAAGTAAAGCCAGCACACTGGGTAAGTGACAGTGAACTTTATCACAGTTCAATGGCCTGCAGTTTTTTATTTAAACTTCATGGCTTCTTGGGCCTCTTAGACTTTTGTGCCTCTAAGACTGTTGTCATTCATTTCACTTAATATGCAATATGCACTTGCAATTGAAAAGCTGTTTTTACCTTTGCCTATGATGTTTTATTTGAAGCACAGATTAAAAGCTCTATTTAATGGCATTGGTTCTGTCAGAACCACTTGGAAACAGAAATATAGGACTGGAAAGAACCTTATGGGTGTGTCCACACATGCAGGCACTTGAGCTCGCAGCAGCTCAAATAGGAGCGGCACAAATAGGAGCCAGCTATCAGAGCACCTCTTTGGAGGACCCAAGGCTCCAGTTGCCTCAGAACATAGACCTGGACCATACCTTGCCCCAGTTTTTTTCTGGGTTTTTTTTTTTTGATACCTGGATATCCAGGTATCAAATTCTGAGCCTGTGCTGCAAATATGCAGTGTGGGGAACTTTTTTTGTTCCTAGTGTGCCTCTTGCCGCATGTCAAACTACTTTGAGATATGGCAAGAAGAATATATGGGTTTGTCAGAATGCACCCCATGGGTGCGTCCACACAAGCACATGCGCTTGCAGCAGCTCAAATAGAAGTGGTGCAAATTTGAGCTGGGGCTTTTTGCTTCAGTGCACATGCTCAGACATGCACTTTGGTGTGGAGCAAATGGTGCCACTTGGGGCAAAATAACCCTGCCTGGCTCCTCCCGGATCTGCAGCCAGAGGGAGCTAGAGCCAGCACCTGTGTGGCCCCAGCAATATAAAAATTGGCCCTGTCCTGGCCCCAGCAGTGTAAAAAGCCACCTTGGCAAGTAGCTCAGGGCTACTAGCTCTCAGGACTTTCTGGACCCCAGCCAATTGGTGCCTGGGGACACTACCACTTGTGCCAGCTGGACTGCTGAAGCAGCCCTGAGAGTCTGGGAGTGGGGGCTACAGCAGTCTGGCAGTGGAGGCTGCTGCCTGGCTGTGACCTGCTGTGCATCTGCCAGACTCGGATGGGGACTGCAGAGCCAGTAGAGGCATCTGCCCCTCTGGGCCAGCTGCCAGTGCACTGCGGTTGCAGGGTTGACCTTTGTGCGGCACTACTACCATTTGTGCCCCCTGCCCAGCCATCTGAGCAGCTATCACCTAGGAAATGTTCTGGGTGTGGTGGCCTGCTTTGAACTGTCAAAGCATGTCCTCCTGGCCCCATTTGTCTAGGAGGTCAGCCACAGCCAGATGGGTCCAAGGTGCTCTGAGCAGGCAGGGTCCTGCCACTGGCCTCCCTAGCAGGAATTCTGATTTTCTGTATTGGAAAACTGAAAAATCCCTGATAAAAAAATCCCAAAATCACTCTGTAAAATACCCCCCAATCCATGTTCCTCCACAAGTAAAACAAAAGACCACTATAAAGAGAGAGAGAGTGAGACAGAGACAGCAATCAGTTGGACAATGTTTTATTTATACATCTACACTGTTAAAGCAAGTCAATTATCATAATAATAAAGTGAACTCTAAATACAGGTTTCATGAATTCATGAATACATATTTTGCTGCCCTCCCACAGGGCAATGGCCTCCACACAAGGGGTTGGTCCCCCACACAAGGGGTTCAGTCTCCACACAAGGGGTTCAGCCCCCCAACAGAGGATTCAGCCCCCACACAAGGGCTAACCCCCCCAGCAGGGGATTCAGCCTCCCAACAGGGGATTTGTCCCCCACACAAAAGGTTCAGACCCCCAAAAGGGGTTCAGATCCCCAACAGGGTGTTCAGCACTCTCATAAGGGGTACGGCCCACCACCAGGGAGTTCATC
>NW_017729022.1:30719872-30720297 GCF_001723915.1 Gavialis gangeticus | reverse complement strand
CCCCCAGACCCCCCCAATGGCTTCCCCAGCCAGCCCCACCCCCCAACTTGCACCCTCAGGTCTCCAAGGCTATTGCTACAATCCCAGGCACCATTACTTAAAAAAAATGCCGAAAAAAAGCCTCTGCTTACCTGAGAAGCAGGGGTGGGGGGGCTTCAGGGCCTCTTGGCAGAGCCCCCCAGGCAGCACAGGACAGCGGAGGGGCAGGAGGGCCCAGACTGGGTTACTGGGGCTGTCACCCTGCCCCTCACTGTGTGGGCACGGCTGCAGTCAGCCACACAGCATCTTCAACTGCCAGTATGTGCTGGGGTTTTTTTGTTTTGTTTTTTAAAGTATGGGGGGCAGGTTAGGGGGAGTTTGGGGGGATAGGGACAGACAGGGCATGTGTAAGGGGAGGTTGGAGAGTGTACTAAGGCCCTTGGCAT
>NW_017729022.1:30718400-30719670 GCF_001723915.1 Gavialis gangeticus | reverse complement strand
CAAGTTTGCAGCATGGGGAACATTTTTTTTGTTCCCGCACATGCCTGTTGCCCAGCCTCAAAGGTGTTTGGGGTGGTGAAAGAGGCACATGCGTGCTCGTGTGGACACGCCCCATGACTCCAGACCCAATCCCCTATTACAAGAAACTTTTGTCTTAACAATTCTCACTAGGAGGCTGCTTCAGAACCTCACTGTTCTAATGTTAGAAACCGTCTTCTAATATTGAGAATAAATTTATTTTCTACCAATTTATTCCCTTTTGTTCTTGTATCAAGATTATCCTTTAACTCAAATGACTCTCATTCTGCTTTGGCATATATCCCTGATAGCAATGATGTCAATGTTCAGCCTTCTTTTTCATACAACAGTACAGACTGAGCAACCAATCTCTCTTAAATCTCCTGTTGTATGCTCGCTATCCCCCTAATTATCCTAGAGCTCTACCCTGTACCTGTTCCAGTTGGAAATAAAAAATTATTATCATGATTAGTTGATTGCTTGATTGGTCCTACATTAAGAGATGATTTTACTGTGAGAGATCAACCCTTATATCTGTACTAGGTTGCATACAGACTTAAAGAAGGATGTCTTGCATTTGAAAGTTTATCTGACTCTATCCCACTGTGCTGTTTGTCCAATAAAAGGTATCACTCAAATAAATACTTGCCTGTCACATAATTCCTGTACCACCATGACTACAACATCATTATAATACTACATATATTATTATCTTATTTTTTTATGCAGGGGAAAATGGCATTAAGTCATATTATGGCATCTGTGGTAAAGCCAGGAATTGAACTCCTATCTACTGACCAGTGTCTTATGGCAAAGCCAACCTACTTTGCATTCTTAGACTAAGGGGAGAAAGAAAAGGTAATTTCATGGCTTTGTACTGAAAGTGGTCAGAAGGTTCCTTTTCAAACAAGCGGCAATTCAGAAAGCTTTTTGCCAGACGCCAGGCTGAGTTCTTTCTCTGACTCATTTTGTATAACATACTTACAAGTGATCAAATCAGCACGGGTTCATCAGTGGCAGGTCCTGTCAGACCAACCTGGTGGCTTTTTATGATCAGATCACCAGATCATCAGATGCAGGGGTAGCAGTGGGCATAATCTTCCTGGACTTCCAGAAGGCTTTTGACACTGTCTCTCACCCCGTTCTCATTAAGAAAATGGGAGGCTGTGGCGTAGACACCCACACAGTCAAATGGGTCGCCAACTGGCTGGAGGGCCGCACCCAGAGGGTGGTAGTGGATGGGTCCTTCTCA
>NW_017729022.1:30706753-30718358 GCF_001723915.1 Gavialis gangeticus | reverse complement strand
AAGAGAAGGCTGAGGGGGGATCTTGTGGCCTGTTACAAAGTGGTCAGGGGAGATCAGAAGGCATTGGGGAGCCACTGTTCCCCCAAGCACAGCCAGGAGTGACCAGGAACAACGGTCACAAGCTAGCAGAGGGTAGGTTTAGGTTAGACATCAGAAGGCGCTATTTCACGGTCAGGGCGGCTAGGGTCTGGAACCAACTTCCAAGGGAGGTGGTGCAGGCTCCTACCCTGGGGGTTTTTAAGAAGAGGTTAGATGAACACCTTGCTGGGGTCGTTTGACCCCAGTACTCTTTCCTGCCATGGCAGGGGGGCGGACTAGATGATCTTCTCAGGTCCCTTCCGACCCTAGAAACTATGAAACTATGAAACTATGAAATGTTGATCATCTGACATCTGGACATGATCAGTTTGGCTTTATAGTGGGAATCTGAACACAGATGGAAAAAACTGATATAATTTCTGAGAAATAAGAGTGGAAAGAACAGGTTGTTCTGGGTCTACAATAGGTACTCAGAAAGGTATATAGAAAGAACCTATTTTTCACCTTTGCACTCATGGGCAGAGACCAGATAGAAACTTAGTTCTTGAATTCATTTACCTTGCAGTGGTAGCCCAAGCCCAACCCTAAATCTCCCAAAAGGCATATATCTATGGCATAATCACCTGTACAACAGCATCAGAAATTGCATCGGGGATGAGGATGGACCTACACTTTATCCTTTGAAAACCTGTAACATTCACCATGCTTGCTCACGCTCCCAAGGCTTTTATGTTTATCTGTAACAGAACTCTCTAGGTGGGAGTTATTGCTTCTCGGCCTTTTATAGGCTAAGATAATGTGAAGTCCCTGTTCTTATCAGCTGTAATATCTCAGAGTGCCTCCCAGCTGGGGCTGTGTGTTATAGCCACAAGTTAGACAAAAGTGCCATATTAGCTGGTACGTTTTTTAGATATTAATGACATCAGAGAAATATAGGACCCACTACCAATTTTTAATGAGATCTGTTGTCAGAACTCTGAATTACATAAACGTTAAATTTCTATATACAAGATCAGGTACTGCAGGGCTTCTGAAAGAAAGGGTGTAATAATTATATGGAACTAAAAATTGTCAGACTTCTGATCATTTGAACTGAATCTGAATCATCTGATCCACATAGTATTTTTCAATACAGGATCCCCAAGGTTCAAAAACATGTCATGCTGTATGGAAGATTCATAAACTACAGTTGTAATTACTCTGACCCAAGCCATGGGTTGTCCCAAAGCTTCAAGTTTTTTTGTGGATAACAAGTTAAAGTACAAAGGCTAGAAGAATTATTACATTCTGGATTTTTAAAGGGTTTTTTTTTCTTTGTATCTGAATTTCTAAACCATTCTCTTTGTATTTGTGATGTTTTTCTATTTTAGTGCTGTCTGGCTGCAATTTGAACATTATCTGAGATAAGAGTGAAAGGTTTTTCTTGTGATAGTTCTATGAAGCCAAACAGTGACTCATTCTGTCTGTATATCAAAGACTGGAATAGATCAAAGAAACAAAGACTGGGGAATATTTTACTCTCTTTGCTCTTGACTTGGAGACGTTGATGTATGTCTCTCAACTTGAGGAAATGTCCCATTCTTCCACCAATATACATAACACATTGGTGTTGTCACCACATTGTGACTGATGATAATAATGCTTAAAATCACTTTCAAACACAGTCATGGCTAAATATGACTGTAACTACATACATTTTATGGCTTTGCTGGTGCAGAATCTATAGCATGGTTTTGTCTCTATATTTTTGTCTACTCCAAACTGAATTATGCCAACACTATACCCTAGGCAGGCATGCTGGGAAACTAATGTCAAACAGAGTTTTGTCAGTTGAACTATATTTGCCAACCGTTATAAGACACTAAGGTTACAAACATTATTTTCCTCCTTTGGTGGGTGTGGATATTTTTACTTTTCATTTTACCTTCCATATTTCAGACATCTTCTTTAAACTTTATAAGATGATGCAAATATTCGAGCTTTTAAAAAGTCCTATTTTTCTTCCTTGAGTAAGTGCAGGCTCTCTTCTTTTCTACTGAGCCCAGATTCTCTTCTTCCTTTGATACCTATAATCAGAAGAATGAGGATAAATTGGAAGTAGCATAGCCCTCTTCTCTTTCACTCACCTCTTTTCTTCTTTTCCTCACATCCCCAAATGACAGCAAATATTTGTGAAGGCATTTATACAAATCCTCCTGCTGTGAAATGTGTCTCTGGAAGGACAGCTTGTTTGAAGTAAGTCGTCATTTCTGGACATGGCTCCTACTTACTTTTAAAGGTGGCAGGCATCTGGGGCTACACTTAATTTCAGGAAGAAAATGGAACCAAAATAAAGATTTGGCTACAGTGAACATTTTTTGTAAGTATTTAGGAAGTTTAGAAAAGTGGACCCACTGGACTATGAGACCATTACAGCTATCCCTTGTGAGAAGTGGTAAACCTTATATATATAAAGTTATATATATAGTATCAGAAGGGGGACAAAATTCCCTAACCTTTCAACCCACAATCAAACTCTTGACAAAGCCAAGACAGGGAGCATACAAAACTTTCAAGATGCATATGCTCCAGAAATTTATAATCTATACACAAGGCCCTACTCATACAATTGTCTTCAAATGACTTCTTATAATAAATAATAAGCAAATACAAGAGAAAATAAAAAAGCTTGAGACAAAAGGGTAGTAAAAATATATTAACAATTTGGTACCAAAGCTGGTCTGTGACAGCTATATGGTTTTTTGGGAGGCACATTCTCATCAAATACAAGGAAACTAAATTATCTCTTGATTCAAACTTAGCACATCTCCTCCCCATTAAAAACACCCACAGAACTGAATAGAGAATGATGACCTTTTTCTATATGAAAAACAACCTATAGAAATCCATAGCAGGCATATGATTCTATAGGATGATTCAAGACTCCTGTTCTAAGGATTAATATTCTCTATTAAATTCAACAGGATCTCATAAGGGTGCTCAACCTGAGCACATCTAATGTTTGGTGCCTCTCCAGGGATAGCTATAATAATGCTATTTAATTGCTTATGAATTTTACTGATTTAATTCCCAATTACATTCTATAGGAATTTTCCATAAAAAAAGAAACTTGAAGAATTTGATGCATCAGCTGAATAAAGTATTAATAAAGATGCTTTTTTGCCATCCTTTTGATAGCAGATAATAAAACGGCACAGCCTGCATATGATAAATATTCTGTTGATAGTCTAGTAAAGTATTTATGGTGGTACATTCCCTAGGGTATTAATTGTGGGTACTGTTTGTTTTATGTAAAGCATTTAAATGTAAATTACAGGCATTAGATTGCTCTTTTTCTATTTTTCTACTGTTAAAAAGCAACCATATAGCAAATACAATTATGATGGTAATCACTGCTATATCTTTTTTTCCAGTGTGCAGCCTTTCTCTATTTAATATTTCTGAATACTTATTTTTATGATGTTTCTCTTTGTTTCTATGCCTGTGTGATATGGAGTTATCTGTTTTCTCTGGTACAAATCTGTATGTATCTGTCATTTTCTATTGTTTGGAAAAGCTCAAAAATCATAAATAAGTTAAAAAATAAATAGAAAGATTGATCTCCTTCTCCCAGGAGGTCTGGCAAGTATACATTAAATCGGAAAACAGACAAACGAACTCTTGTCTGTCAGTAGCATTTGATTTTCTGCAGAGCACTTTCAAAAACAAAACAGTTAAGAGCCAGTAGCAGATTTCCTAGCTACAACGATGTATAGGCCATTTTATATTTTAGTAAGCAGCAAGCATATTGTCATTTGTGTGTGTCATATTATTTTACTATGTGAGAAGACCAAATGCTGATTAAGCATCGCAGCAAGCACACAAGAGACATCTATGCTGGCTCTAATCTAGTACCATTGGTGCTTTCTGGGCAACCTATAATAAGCTGGTGTTTGTGTTCGAGCTAAATAAAAATAACTGTCTATGTAATTTGTAAAACTGAGGAAGGAGGAGTTGAGCAGATCCTGTGTTTTCAGTAAGCAAAATGGCCATTATCACCTCAGCTTCTTTTTTAATCTCCCCTCCTGCTGTCTGAGTAAGAAATTGAATCAGCAAATGAATTCTTAAGGAAAAACTGTGAGGATAATGGAAATATCAATATAAAATCAATACACCAACTTAAAAGAAAAAATGTTTCCAGACTAAGCCTAAAGCCCCAAACCAATGACAAAATTACTTATTGGGCCTTGTCCTGATACAGAAATCAATCTTTAGCTAGTGTGAAGAGTTACTTACCATTTCATTTTTCATAAATGCTTTTCCTTTTAAATCCAGGTAGCTGTAAATTCTCTGGTGGTTCTTTGATCATTTCCTGCATAAATGTGGCAAATGCAATTCTTATAAAGCAAATGACAGAGTCAAATTTATGTGTTTTATAGGTGGTGATTGTAAAATTGATTTTTGTGCTAGCCTTTAAGGGCTAAAATAAAGTTTTTTTGACCATGGAGTACAGGCCAGACATATCTCCTACAAATAAGAAATCATGAAATAAATTAAAAATATGAAAAAAAAAATTCTTCTAGAAATAGAAACATTTTTTGGGCAGGTGGGAAAACAAGAACCACAATGTAACAACATAAAATAACTCAGTTTAAAGGTGAACAAGAAAGCTTTAAAATGTGCAATGATAGTAATGGCACGTTGTTCAAGAAACAGTTTCTTTTCATTCTATCTAAGGCAGGTGAATAAGAACAAACTGTGGCTAGGCAGGAATGCGGTGAGGTTAGGAATAGTTTCTTTTTCCCCAGCAAATCTAATGAAATGTAAATCCAGATTCATTCTGTTAATATCAATGGCCACTCTGGGTTGTTGAATCTCCACAGGGCAAGTTACAGGGACCATGAAGGAGTGGGGAAACATAACTTGGTGCTTGGCATAGGGCCAAATAGTTGTACAAAAGCTGGTTTCTCTACCTACATTTTATGAAGCTTCCTTTCTGATCTGTCTCATTATATTCTGATGGACTATAATGCTTAAATTTGGAGGGCCCCCACAGTAACAATACCTACTGTGCTCCTCCATTGCCATAGGAAATTTACTACTAGAAATTCACAGTATTTGGAGTAATTCTAGCTGGCTGTGGCAGAACACTGTTGGTGCCTGCCACTTTAAGGGCTGAGCCAAACAGCCAGCAGGTGCTTGATTGCAGCAGCCATTTTAGATCTCTGGCCACCTATATAAACAGAGCAGTTCACTGCTGGCAGGCCAGGCAGTATACAACATCTTAGAGGTAAAGGCAGCAGCTGTAGGGGATGGTTTGGAGGCTCCTGGTCCTGGGCATGACCTAAAACTGCACCCTGCTGGGAGTGGGTGGCCTGGTGGGGCTCCCAGTGGCACAGGAGCCCCCAGGAAATGCCAGTCCAGTCACCACCCCAGTGAAAGGTGGGTAGGGGCACCTTAACCCCAGCCCTCACTTTTGGGTGGGTCATGTGACATTGGAGGTAGTTGGGGCCAGGCATGGCTGTGGCTACCTGAGCCCACTGGGGAGAGAAGCACTGTGGCCCCAAGTAAGGGGGTGCTGTGGAGCCCCAGTGAGGGGAGGCCAAAGGATGTCTTTGGATGCCTGAGGCCACAGTTTCGGCCAGAGGCTGAGTAAGAAGTCCAATATGTCTGAGTATATAGAGTTGCCCTAGAAGGAGCCAGGGCAAGCTTAGACCTGGTTGGGTAATTGGCTGGCCACTACCCCAGTGAAGGTCACAGGAGAGGCCCAAAAGATGGCCACCCGACGTATGAGATAGACTAAAGCCTATGGCATAAGGGGCCCACTGCAAGAGCGAGCAAGGAAGTACAAATTTTTGACATGTGAAAGAGACCCTGTGAGAGAGGGTGGTGTGAGAGGCCCTGGGGAGAGAAGGGCAGTATGAATGTGTGTGTGCCTGAGGCCTGACAATGAGGTCTAAGCTTGTCTCGGCTGTAGGCTGGGAGACTTGTGTCCTCTGGATGCCGTCTGCGAGGCTTGGCTGTGGTGTAGAGGAGGAACCAAGCTGCAGATAATGCCCCCTGGCATCGGGGCAAAAATGGGCAGCCTCCCACCTTAATTAACAATTTCATTAATTAACAACAAAGAGTGGCAGGCAAGACGGGTGGGTGGCATGCCCAAAGGCAAGTGGGAAAACTAGCACTGTGGCTAGTCAGGGAGTCCCACTTTGCCAGACTGGCCCAGAGGAATTTTTATCCATAAATCATGTCTTCTGTATTTGTGAATATGTGATAGAACAGTATATTGTTACCAAGCAAGGCTCCCTGAAGAATGGATTAGACAATCCTACATTTTCTATAGCCATAAGGACGCAGTCAGTTTATGTAGTCAAGCCATTTGGAGGAGTGGCCTGTAAAGACTGGGCATGAAAGACTTGAGTATACACTGTCTAAGTGTATACTTAAACTGCATGGAGCAAGGTGATTTCATAATACTGCAATAATTCTGCACTGTATTGGACAAAGGGTATTCCTGTACTTTATAATTTCTGAGTTGTTCTTTTCTTACATGAGTTTTCTCTTCAAATCCCTGCTACAAAGGAACTTATGGTATTAACAGCAACTTTTCCACATCACCCTCCTGTGCTTCAAAGGGGTTGACCCAAGTTTTCTGATCTTGGCATGTAATAATCTTCTTTGTAACTTTGTGTTGTGTTCACTAAAAGTATGCACTGGCAACAGATGGGAGATGGAGAGGCAGCTTTTAGTTCATCAAAAGTGATGTTATTAATAGTAACAACATAGAACTGGACACTCAGTACTGAGACAATTTTATAAGTCATTCTATGACTTAATTATTCTTGTGTATTGCCTGCAGATGTAGGGATCCTTTTAATAGCAGAATACCTTGAAAGCATAATTTACGTGAAACAATTTGCAGTGAACCTTTACATAGTCAAAAGCTCTTTGCCACAACATGTGAGATTTAATATACAAAACTGGGCTGGTATGAATTTCCATATTTTGGATACACTTTGATCAGTTCACATTAAGCCAAAATGTCCTGTCTAGCATTAGACCTTCACAGATGAGAGAGAATGTGTATAAAAACTTGTAGAAAAAGAAACAGATAGATGACATTATAATAGAACCACCTATTCTAGCACCAAAACAAGAGTGAAACTTCAATATAGAATCAGCTCAGTAACTCTTGCGATGAATCAAACATGTTTCATGCAGCATACAAAGAAAATACCACTCTCTTTAAGAGAACATTTTTGTCACTCAGGCATTTAATTAGAACTTCAAAAATAGATTAATTGTAATTGAAAATGTAATAAAATATAGTTTGGGAATTTTTTTCTAGGGGAATTTAAATTAGCATAGTTAATGAAATTACTTTACTTTTTTGCTTTGTCAGTAAACTAAATCCCTTCCACAGCTCTCCATTTGAAAAACAAATAATTTGCTGAAGTAAATGATCTGCATTTTCACCCAGGGACTACAAAAGCTATTAAGGCAAATTCCAGTGAACTACAGCAGTGCTTCAAAGTGAACTTTTAACACCTTACAAATGCTATTTTCTTTGGGAAAAAATGGTGCCTTTTTCTCTAAATGCTAGAAGGATCTTAACTGTGAAAGCTTTAGTCAGTGATTTCATGAAGTGTTTTAACTTCTTGGCACTTTATGCAGAATAGTTTAAAGACAGGACACTTAGGAAGTTTTCAAGTAATACTGAAATCAAATGTGAGGCTGAAATGACTTGAAGTCATTTCTTATTGTAATAACAGAAAATTGTTGAATCTGGTAGACTGGGCATAATTCACTTAATCACCTTTGAAATCTTGAATACAGCTGAAAAAGAGGGGTCCATCTATGTGCAGGCAAAGTAGGAGTTTACTGTTTCTATGCACTTATGGACAATTCCATCTCCTTTATAGAGGATATTACCCTTGCTATTGATATTACCCTTATCATTACTAGTACTTCCTGAGTTTGCTTTGGTTTTCCTGTGGTAAAACCAGGTATAATGTACCAATAGCATGGATGGAAAATAGTCCATTAAAAATAATCATGCAGGAAAATGTATTGAAAAGAGCTAATTAAAATGCTTTCTCTTAAAATATTTTTTGATAGAAAATGGAATTTTGACTAGAAAAAACTTTGTGGAAAGTTTCTTTCTTCAGAAAGTGTTGCTTTCTTAAAAAAAGGTAAACATCTGAGAACTGAAAAATGTAATTCAGTCCCTAGTTTAAAATTTAGACCAGCTTCCTTCTTCCCTCACTTTTTCTGAATTTGGCAGACTTTCCAGGCTAATCACATTCACCATAATCATGATTCACTTAGCTAGGGACTCACATGATATAATGTGTCACCTTTACAAGAGGAGAACATGCTGAATCAGAGATGTAGTCAATCTAGCAAGCCCAGCTATTGGAATAGAGCAGGGGATGAGACACTTGACTACAACTGTAGTGTGGCACTGGAGTGGCATTTCAAAATTGAAATTTTGAGTTTTATGCCAGGGATTCTCAGCCAAATATTTCAGTCTCTATTTTTTTCAACAAGAAGACAACATTCTGTTTTAGAAAACTGAATGTACTTGATAAATTTTTGTAATGTGAAAACTCGTATTCAAATTACCTTTTAATTGAGTCCTTTAAAGTATGGGTTTTCATAGTTGTAAGCAACTGAATAACTAAATAGAATTATGAAATTGTAAATACTCAACATTTGAACACTTAGCTGTGCTGGGTTATTTTAAATGTGACAGTCATGTGGTATTATTTCTTTTTTTTGTAAGTTGTGCTGTTAGACTTAACAGGGGGTTCCTCTCTTCTGATACACATCTCATGAACAACTGTTACTCCTACACTTCTCACTATATTCACCCTTAGAAGTACACTCTGCTTCAGAAGGATTTGGAAAGAAATGGGAAAGACGGGGTCTTTGAGTCTAGGGACAGATGTAACACACAAACCAGTTTATGATCACTTAAATCAGTTTAAACCTGTAAAAATAGATATTCAGTGCACATAAACCAGTTTCAGCCATTTCCCAACTGGTTTAAGATAAACCTGGTTGAATGTAGTATCAGACTTAACTGATTTGGGTCAAACTGGTTTATGCAATATCTATCCCAGACCCCTTGTTGGTTTAAGTTTAAACTAGACTCCCCCAGCATCCCAGAATCCTCTCTGGGATGGGAAGGACTCTGTTCCACAGCAGGGATGGCCCCACCCCTCTGCTACCTGGCTGGAGCTCCAGCAGAGATTGCAGGCATCTGCCTGGCTTCCCTGTGCTTCCCCCTCTCCTCCCCTCCCCAGTCCTTTCTGCCCTACACAGACACCTCAACATTAGGTAGCAGATCACATGCTGGTTACAGTCTATGCTGTGGCAGATGGAACAAAGAATCAGTAGGTAGCTGGTAATGTCCCTCTGTTCTTTTCTTAATGGGGTGATTAAACACTGAGTTATCAATTCCCTGATGGGCTGGTCAGAAGTGTGGGGAGGGGGAACACTTCCCTAATCAGAGCATCCTGCCCAGGCTTGGCCATGCCCCCTCAGCTCAGCACTATAGAAGGGAGGAAGGGCTGCTTTAGTGCCTCCTGACTTCTAGTCTGAGCCACTGTAGGCATGTGCCTGTATTTCTAAGATGTCTGTGCAGTTACAAACTGATTTAGCCTAGCCAGGTTAAACTAACCTGCAAAGATTGAATCAATTCAGACTCAGGATTTTGAATGTCTGTCCCTAGCCTGATTGACAGCCTCTGCATCATCTTGAGCAGTAAGTTGGCCTCACTACAGGAAATAGATTGCATCAGCTAGTGCTGTTAGGGAGTACCGGGACACTGCTGAGAGCTTGGTACCACACTTTCCTTGAGCTGGTGTCTCAATGCCAAATTGTAAAGTCAAAATGAAGAGTGTAGTAACTATAGATTTGTACTAAATCTTGGATACTGGTGAATCTTGGTTAAGTTATTTCCTAGCTAGAAATTATGTTCCCTTTTTTGACCCAGGAGATGCATAGTCCCACCAGGGGAAATGCCTTGTTGGACTTGGTCCTTGCTACAGGTGATGACCTGGTGAGGGGTCTGCAAGTACTCGACCACCTGGATGACAGTGATCATCACCTGCTGGAACTTACTATCCAGAACAGGGTGATGAAAGTAAGCAGCAAGGCAGAGGTCCTCGACTTCAGGAGGGCCGACTTCTGTAAGCCAAGTAGATTATTAGGAGAGGCATTCAGGTCTCGGAGCTTCAATGAGAGAGGAGTCCAAGATGGGTGGTTGTTCCTCAAGGAGATGATCCTCTGAGCTCAAAGGGAGTCAGTTCCAATGTGCAGCAAGGGGGGCAGGGGTGCTAAGAAGTCCCCATGGCTCGGCAAAGGCATCCAGGGATGCCTGAGGGCAAAAAAGGAGATGTACAAGCAGTGGAAGCAAGGGGCTATCACCAAGGAGGACTACACTTCTGTTGCTCAGGACTGCAGGGAGGCTGTTAGGAAGGTCAAGGCAGAGATGGAGTTAGGGCTAGTGACCAGAATTGAGGATAATAAAAAGTCCTTTTTTTCAAATGCATAGGAAATAAGAAGGAAGCACTGGGTAATGTGGGACCCCCTATGGGATAGTCTTGGCAATCTGGTGATTGCAGCAAACAAAAAACTGACCTCTTTAGTGAATTCTTTGCCTCTGTATTCCTGAACAGGGACTAGGACATCTCCCTCACTAGAATTGTGTATGGACCCAGGGGAGGCACCACCATGCCTAGGGTCAGGGATGACCTGGTTAGGGAACTTTTGGAGGGACTGGACATCTTTAAATCAGTAGATCCATATGCTCTTCCCCCAAGGGTGCTTGGGGAATTAGTGGGGGTCATAGCAGGGCCCTTGGCACAGCTCTATGAGCACTCATGGGGCACTGGCCAGGTACCAGAGGATTGGAAAAGGGCTAATGTGGTCCCCACTTACAAGAAGGGGAGAAAGGAGGACACTGGCAATTATAGGCCAGTCAGTCTTACCTCAGCCCTTGGGAAGACCTTTGAGGAAAATTATCAAGGAGCACATCTGCAAAGGCCCACCATGGGAGATAATGCTCAGGGGCAACTAACCTGTGTTCATTGGGAGCAGGTCCTGGCTGACTTACCTGGTTTCTTTTTATGATCAGGTCATAAGGTCCCTGGACAAGGGTGTTGGGGTGGATGTCATTTTCCTGGACTTTAAGAAGGCCTTTGACACAGTTTTCCACCACACTTGCAGGCCTTACGAAAAGCGGCTAAAGGGCCTGAACTTATTCACCCTCCACAAAAGAAGGCTGAGAGGGAATCTGGTGGCCATTTACAAACTCACCAGGGGGGACCAGCGAGAATTGGGGGAGGCTCTGTTTCCTTGGGCACCACACAGGGTTACTAGGAATAATGGCCACAAATTGTTAGAGAGAAGGTTCAGGCTGGACATCAGAAGGCATTACTTTACAGCTAGGGCTTCCAGGCTCTGGAATGGGCTCCCAAGTGAGGTGGTAATCTTTCCTACCTTAGGGGTCTTCAAGAGGGGGCTGGACAGGTATTTGGATGGGGTGATATGACCCTGGCACCCATTCCTGCCCAGGGCAGGA
>NW_017729022.1:30701490-30701753 GCF_001723915.1 Gavialis gangeticus | reverse complement strand
TGTGGGCCTTGTAGGGAGGATGGTAGCCCCTGCAGGGGCCATTTGGCCCCCTGTTGGGGGGTTGTAACCCCTGTGTGGGGGGCCATCACCCCTGTGGGAGAGCAGAAAAATATGTATTCATGAAACATGTATTTAGAGTCCACTTTATTATGATAAGAGACTTGCTTTAACACTGTAACATATATATCAATAAAACACTGTCCAACTGATCTGTGTGTGTGTGTCTTGTTATAGTGGTCTTTTGTTTTATTTGTGGAGGAACA
>NW_017729022.1:30695822-30696490 GCF_001723915.1 Gavialis gangeticus | reverse complement strand
ACCCTAAGCACTATGATACTATGACCCCAGCAGCTAGGCAAAATTCAGGATTTGTCAGTTTTTCTAAACAGGAAAAGAAACTAGTGATGAAGACAAATTTCATTAAAGTAATCTTGTTTATTTATAAATGTTGTGCAAAGTTCTGTTTCCCTGAGTGGCGGAGGGAATCAAACAAAGGATACAGCTTTCTTGTTCAGACAACTTAACCCAAAAGACCTCTGTCTAGTTCTCTCAGAGTCACAGACTGTGTTTGTGCAGAGAATGTCTAGAGCTTTCTTCTGTATTCCATATGTATTGTTTACACCAGGGGTACCAAATTCACCTTATGCCTCTAGCTAGATCTGGACTGTAGAGCTCCTCATAGGCCAGATCCCTGGGGCTGGAGGCTGTGACAGCAGCAGGGGCAGCATCAGCAGTGGTTGCAAGACAAATAGGGTGCAGACAGAAGTGACAAGCTTTGCCTAATTTGGCCACAGAAAGCAGTTTGTAGCTGTGACCAAGCACAAGTGCATTGCTGCACAGAGCTTAAAAAATGTCTGATAAGGTGAAAATCTAACCCCTCATTGCCTGTTTCAAAACATAATGTTTTCTGTAACAGCTGTCTGCAATGCCTACCAGCCTTGAGCTATTTTCAGAATGGGAGGAGGGAAAGGGAGTGGAGGGAGTTC
>NW_017729022.1:30694186-30695001 GCF_001723915.1 Gavialis gangeticus | reverse complement strand
GGGCCCCACCCCTGACCCCTGCCCTGGCTGGCCCTGACCCCTGTTGGGGGGTGGGGCAGACATCAGGGGGGCTGCAGCAGCTGGTGGGGATGGGGTGGGACATGTGGGCCTTGTAGGGAGGATGGTAGCCCCTGCAGGGGCCATTTGGCCCCCTGTTGGGGGGTTGTAACCCCTGTGTGGGGGGCCATCACCCCTGTGGGAGAGCAGAAAAATATGTATTCATGAAACATGTATTTAGAGTCCACTTTATTATGATAAGAGACTTGCTTTAACACTGTAACATATATATCAATAAAACACTGTCCAACTGATCTGTGTGTGTGTGTCTTGTTATAGTGGTCTTTTGTTTTATTTGTGGAGGAACATGGATTTGGGGGTATTTTACAGAGTGACTTTGGGGGCTTTTTTATCAGGTATTTTTCAGTTTTTCAATAGAGAACACCAGAATTCCTGCTAGGGAGGCCAGTGGCAGGACCCTGCCTGCTCAGAGCTGTCACCTTGGACCCTGCTGGCTGTGGCTGACTTCCTGGCCAAATGGGACCAGGAGGACATGCTTTGACAATTCAAAGCAGGCCACCAGACCTGGAACATCTTCTGGGTGATAGCTGCCAAGATGGCCAGGGAGGGGGCACACATGGCAGTAGTGCTACACAGAGGCCATCCCTGCAACCACAGTCCAATGGCAGCTGGCCTGAGGGGCAGATACCTCTACTGGCCCTGCAGTCCCATCTGAGTTTGGCAGGTCACCGCCAGGCAGCAGCCCCCACTGCCAGATTGCTGCAGTGGGGAGAGGGTGCAGGGAACTCTCAGGGCTG
>NW_017729022.1:30688259-30689186 GCF_001723915.1 Gavialis gangeticus | reverse complement strand
AATAGGGTGCAGACAGAAGTGACAAGCTTTGCCTAATTTGGCCACAGAAAGCAGTTTGTAGCTGTGACCAAGCACAAGTGCATTGCTGCACAGAGCTTAAAAAATGTCTGATAAGGTGAAAATCTAACCCCTCATTGCCTGTTTCAAAACATAATGTTTTCTGTAACTTCTGTCTGCAATGCCTACCAGCCTTGAGCTATTTTCAGAATGGGAGGAGGGAAAGGGAGTGGAGGAAGTTCAGTCTGGGGTCTTTTCAGCCCCTGTTGGAGGGTAGGGCAGCTGTATTGGGACCCCCCTGAGTTGGGGGTGGGGCTCCAATTCACCCACCCTACCCTCCACTGCCACTTGGGGAACCCCTAAAATGAATTTCCTCTCCTCCCCTTCCCCCATTCCGATTCTGAAAACTTTGCAGCCTTGCAAGGAGGAGGGGCCATTTCTAGGGGAAACCAGCTGCAGGCTTCTAGCCAGAAGCTAGATTCCCCTATGCCCTGGTACTTACAGTAAACTTCTGTTTGCTCCAGGGGATCATTGTAACTCAGAACATTTCCTTCAAAGCATTCTTAGTTATAGCATGGAGCTGCACTTCTGTCTTCACTCATAGGGCACGTCCAGATGAGTGCGCACATGCCTCTTGCCTCACTTCAAAACCCTCTGAGGTGGGGCAACAGGCATGTGCAGGAATGAAAAAATGTTCCCTGTGCTGCAAGTTCACAGCATGGGGAGAAAAATTAAACCATATCCAGGGGTCTAAAAAAATTGCAGTTTAAAAAAGTGGAACAGGGCACGGTAACCAGAGGCTGGGTCCTCCATGACGTGCTCTGGCTTCCAGAGTGTCTCTGTGGTTGGCCCCTTGTTCTGGTGCTGAAACATGCGGCCAGCCAGGCTGCGTGCTTCAGCACCAGGGCTCCAGTGCCAGTGAGTAAGGGG
>NW_017729022.1:30687023-30687571 GCF_001723915.1 Gavialis gangeticus | reverse complement strand
CAAATGGGACCAGGAGGACATGCTTTGACAATTCAAAGCAGGCCACCAGACCTGGAACATCTTCTGGGTGATAGCTGCCAAGATGGCCAGGGAGGGGGCACACATGGCAGTAGTGCTACACAGAGGCCATCCCTGCAACCACAGTCCAATGGCAGCTGGCCTGAGGGGCAGATACCTCTACTGGCCCTGCAGTCCCATCTGAGTTTGGCAGGTCACCGCCAGGCAGCAGCCCCCACTGCCAGATTGCTGCAGTGGGGAGAGGGTGCAGGGAACTCTCAGGGCTGCTTCAGCAGTCCAGTTGACACAAGGGGTAGTGTCCCCAGGTACCAATTGGCTGGGCCCCAGAAGCTCCTGAGGGCTAGTAGTCCTGAGTTACTTGCCAGGGTGGCTTTTTATACTGCTGGAGCCAGGACAGAGCAGCTTCTTATACTGCTGGGGACAGCACAGGTGGTGGCCCCAGGCTCTAGCTCCCACTGGCTGAAGATCTGAGGGCGCATCCACACATGCAAGCACATGCACTTGCAGCAGCTCAAATAGAAGCGGTGCAA
>NW_017729022.1:30681501-30682023 GCF_001723915.1 Gavialis gangeticus | reverse complement strand
TAGCCAGAAGCTAGATTCCCCTATGCCCTGGTACTTACAGTAAACTTCTGTTTGCTCCAGGGGATCATTGTAACTCAGAACATTTCCTTCAAAGCATTCTTAGTTATAGCATGGAGCTGCACTTCTGTCTTCACTCATAGGGCACGTCCAGATGAGTGCGCACATGCCTCTTGCCTCACTTCAAAACCCTCTGAGGTGGGGCAACAGGCATGTGCAGGAATGAAAAAATGTTCCCTGTGCTGCAAGTTCACAGCATGGGGAGAAAAATTAAACCATATCCAGGGGTCTAAAAAAATTGCAGTTTAAAAAAGTGGAACAGGGCACGGTAACCAGAGGCTGGGTCCTCCATGACGTGCTCTGGCTTCCAGAGTGTCTCTGTGGTTGGCCCCTTGTTCTGGTGCTGAAACATGCGGCCAGCCAGGCTGCGTGCTTCAGCACCAGGGCTCCAGTGCCAGTGAGTAAGGGGTTGGAGGAGGGGGGAGGGGGACATGGGGGGGACCTCTGATGGGCCCCACCCCTGAC
>NW_017729022.1:30667057-30680619 GCF_001723915.1 Gavialis gangeticus | reverse complement strand
CAAATGGGACCAGGAGGACATGCTTTGACAATTCAAAGCAGGCCACCAGACCTGGAACATCTTCTGGGTGATAGCTGCCAAGATGGCCAGGGAGGGGGCACACATGGCAGTAGTGCTACACAGAGGCCATCCCTGCAACCACAGTCCAATGGCAGCTGGCCTGAGGGGCAGATACCTCTACTGGCCCTGCAGTCCCATCTGAGTTTGGCAGGTCACCGCCAGGCAGCAGCCCCCACTGCCAGATTGCTGCAGTGGGGAGAGGGTGCAGGGAACTCTCAGGGCTGCTTCAGCAGTCCAGTTGACACAAGGGGTAGTGTCCCCAGGTACCAATTGGCTGGGCCCCAGAAGCTCCTGAGGGCTAGTAGTCCTGAGTTACTTGCCAGGGTGGCTTTTTATACTGCTGGAGCCAGGACAGAGCAGCTTCTTATACTGCTGGGGACAGCACAGGTGGTGGCCCCAGGCTCTAGCTCCCACTGGCTGAAGATCTGAGGGCGCATCCACACATGCAAGCACATGCACTTGCAGCAGCTCAAATAGAAGCGGTGCAAATTTGATCTGGGGCTTCTTGCTTCAGTGCTCATGCTCAGACATGCACTTTGTTGTGGAGCAAATTGTGCCACTTGAGGCAAAATAACCCTGCCTGGCTCCTCCTGGGTCTTCCAGCCCTCCCCTCCCCTCCCCACTGCCCCGATGAACATGAGTCATCAGTGTGATGAGATCATCAGCAAAACTAACTACACTTTATCCTGCATCAGCAGATGCATGACATAGAACCAAAGAGGTGCTATTTCCCTTCTATGCAGCATTAGTCGCATCGCAGTTGGAGTACTGCGTCCAGTTCTGGGAACTACACTTTAAGAAGGATGTGGATAACCTTGAGAGGGTACAGAGAGGGGCCACTCCTATGGTTAAGGGTTTACAGGTCACGCCCTATGAGGAGAGACTAAGGGACCTGGACCTCTTCAGCCTCCACAAGAGAAAACTGAGACGTGATCTTGTGGCCACCTACAAATTCATTAGTGGGGCACAGCAAGGAATGGGAGATGCTCTGTTCACCAGGGCACCTCTTGGGGTAACAAGGAGCAATGGTCACAAACTGACAGAAAGCAGATTTAGGCTTAACGTCAGGAAAAACTTCTTCATGGTAAGAGTGGCCAAAACTTGGAATGTGCTTCCTAGAAAGGTGAAGCTGTCCCCTCCCGTGGGGGTCTTTTAAGAGAAGGTTGGGTAGGCATCTGGCTGGGGTCATCTGACCCCAGCACTCTCTTTCCTGCCAAGGAGGGGGTTGGACTTGATGATCTGTTGAGGTCCCTTTTGACCCTGCATCTATGAAGTGGATCAGCCATGTCCCGTCACAGCTGATCCACCTCATTGGGCAAAATGCATGTCACTTGTTGCCCTACAAGTTAACTGTGTGGGGTAATGGGCAACATGATCCCTGCTTACAGAAGCACACCCTTGGAAATCTCTGGGGCATGTCTCTTTAAAGCATAGAACCCAGCTTTCCCTGCTTTCAGCATCCCAGGGATGCATCTCTGTGGCCACATCTACACGAGATGCCAACTGTGCAGTTTTACTGCGCAGCCATCTAGAACTTGCACACACTGGGGGTTTCTAGGGCGTGCCTGCCTAGAGTAGCTGGAGAGCAAGGGCAGCTCCAACTTGCCTATGCTCTGTGTCTATAAAGCAAATAGACATCCATCATAATGAAGTGGCACAAAGCATCGCTACCTTTCATCCCAACTACAAATTGGGGCATTTGAAACATGACAAAGGGTATGGGCATCTATTTACTTTTGTTCTGTACTGCTACAAAAATTATAGCAGCACAAAAGTGGCATCTGTTTTTAGCCTCTGACACTCAGCCCTCTAGTCAATCAAGATCCAGAGAATCTCTCTGCTCAAACCAATTAAGTCCTCCCTATTGATCCTTTCAATTAACCTGCAAGATTCAGTAGTTCACAAAGCTTATCCCACCTATTACAACTAGAATATGGAGAATGCATTGGAAGAGATCTATATATAGTAAAAAATATTTAACAAGAAGGTACTGTACCTCCAGGTAACCTAGGCAGAATTTGAACCTAGAGCAGAAATATTTCTTCTTATAAAGGTTTTTAGATATTTTGAAATTTGTCTTTGGAATCAAAACACAACCTGAACATATTACAGTATTCTATAAAGACTAGAGGTACAGCAATACATTGGTCCTATATCAGATTGGCACTGATATGAGGAAAATGAAGGTCATTGGCAATTGTTTTTTTTTGTCTGATGTAGCTGACAATGTGGCCAATAAATACTGTGTGCGTGCACGCAGCTGCAGCACAGCACAGATGCAGCCAGGAGCACACCTCACCAGCATGGAGAGTAGCCAGGTCTGCCTGGTAAATCTGTTGTAGGGGAAGAGGGGGAAGCGTGGAGGGAAGATCAAGGCCCCTGAGGTGAGGGAGGGGGTAGGACTGGGGTCAGGGGCTGCCCAGCTGGGGCAGGGCACAGGATGGATCTGCAAGGATCTCAACTGGGGGGGTGGGGTGTAGGGAGAGAGCGGGCAGCTTCTGCTGCTACGTGCACACTGAGAATGCATGGGGTGTATGTGTCCCTGGATCTGCCTGCAGGGTGGGGCAGGCTGTTGCTATGGGCTGGGGCCAGAGCTGTGCCGGGCTCTTCCCAGTGTGAGGCTGGGCTGCACTCAGGGCAGGCAGTTGTGGTGCTGGGAGGTGAGGTACAGAGGGCTGCAGCCACTGCAAAATTCACTGTAACCCCCCCAACTTCCCTCCCAGTGCTTCCACTGCCCACCCTGAGTGCAGCCAAGCCCAGCTCCCCTGCCAGGAAGAGCCTGGTGTGGCCCTGGTCCCAGCCCACGGCAGCAGCCTGCCCTCACCCCACATACACATCCAGGAGAACACACCCCATGCCCTCCCAGGGTGTGCACAGTGGCGGGAGCCACCACCCCGTGTCTCCCGGCTGAGATGCAGCTCTGTCCCATGCACCACCCTGCCCCGCTCCCTCCCTCACTGTAGGGGCCTCAAGCTGTCCCCTCTCACACTGTTTTCCTCCTGCACCCCTTCCCCCACAACAGACTTACCAACTAGATGCCGCTCTCCACACTGCAGAGCCACATATCTGAATCGGATCAGTATTGGCTGGTATGGCTCATTAAAAAACAACCATACGTATTGGCCCAAAATCTGTGTCAGTGCATCCCAATCCCACTAAACACTCTTTTAATGTGTATTTTGAATAAGAAAACTTTTATTTCAATAAAATCAAATTATTTTTATTTACAGTTCTATCATGCGATGATACAGAATTTAAAAACAATGTATAGAGAAGATATTTGAAAACAAAAAAATCAAAATGTTTTGTTTCTATACACGTTATTTCAATATTGCCTGGACTGATTTTTCTACGAAATGAAATTTCACTGACATTGAGATGATTTTGAACACCATTTCTAGGTCAATTGGACTACATTCTCTGATGGGAAATTTTCCCGAAGTTTTTCTGATCACCTGTAGTGAAGACCACCAACAGCATGAATTTTCAAATCAAGAACATATAGTTCACTTCATTACCAACAGAATCAGCAACATTATTTTATTTTTAGGTCACATGCTTTTCCTCTTTTACTGCTTTTCTACTTATGTTCCTTCATATTTATAATTTGGTGCTCTGTCTTTGTTTTGTCTTTCCTGCTGCAACAATACTGCTGATTGCTTATGATACATGACTAGATTTACCCCAAGGCAGTGCTTCACTGGGTACTCTTTATGGAGTACAAAATCCAAATACAATCTTTTTGAGCTACCAACGTGTGGTCAAGTTATTATTTGCAAGTTCTACTTTAATAGTTTGCCACTTTGAGAGTTGAAGTAAGGCACTTCTTGTCACTTCTCAGGTACATAATATAACTGGTTACTGCATTTGCATTTAAATTATTTGCTGGTATAGTATGTGCTTTGTGTGTGAGAATTAATTTTCATGTTTTTTTTTATCCTGGTCTAACTGAGTCTTATCATAAAATCTGATTTTTCTATGGTAGATCTGTCTATCAAATGATGAATGCTTAGAATAATAATTCAAACAACAGCAAATGTCTTTTTTTTTATCTTTTATTGTTACTATATTGAAAAAATTTATTAGGCTAGATGTTGCATATGGAAAATTTATTCCAAATCAAACCACTGGGACTTCTATTTGAAAATATCCAGCAGAGAGCATCGTTTTCTAAATTAGTTAGAAACAAAGATTTTTAATGTATTGGAAACAAAAACAACAAAAAAAAAGGCATATCCAACTGGTTTATCATCAGAACAGCAGCTTTGTGACTGAGTAGCTCTGGAGTAGATAACAGTTCATTTGTAAATGAATTATCAGCAAACATCACATTATTTGATGGTTAAAGTAAGCTTCTTTGAGAGACATTAATTCACTTGCTTTGAACGTTTCAAAACCTACATAGTTAACACACATTATTTGGCTGATTGAGAAACTGAAATGTTTAACAGCTCTACCCGGAAGCAGAGTCACTTTATAATTCTTTTTTTACTTCAGGTTACCAAATTTTATTTAAAATAAACAGGACTGTTGACATTACAAATTATTGTATACATTATGAGAGGCTAAAAATAAATAAATAAATAAAAAGACTAGTTAATGCAAAATGCTCAAACACTTCTGGAAACAAAGAAAACCATGGTGTTTCCTCCTTCAGCCCTGCAGGCAGCTGCAGGAGCATGGGACAATGTCTCAACCTTGGCTCTGTTTGACTGAGTGGAGCTGGTGCTGGCAACCAGGCAGTTGCTGAGGGAAGGGGATATTTCTCTTCCCCCCTGGCTGATTGGGAGCAACTTGTCTAAAAAAAAATCACAGGTGTGTGATGTGCAGAGGGATGTACTGAAATTACAAAACCCAAGGCAAAATTTTATGGGCTCACTGTGGCCCCAGGCTCCAATTTGGCAGTCAGAATGCACCCCTCCTTCCCATGCCCCTGAGTGGCTGGGGTGCCTGGCAAACACATGGGCTCCTGCTGCCTGGCCTGGCCTGGCCTTGCTCTTTGCTCTGGCCTGTACAGGGGGAAAAATGAAGCCTACCCCAGCCACCGCTGCCTCCCAGCCAGGTCACACTGCCCCTCTTCCCTGACCCAGATGTGCTCCTCCTGGCCAAGCCCTGCTGCCCCACTCCCTCCCCAGCCTCACCCAGGTGTGGGAAAGGGCCATCACTGCCCCATTCCCCCTGCCCCAACCAAACCACGCTTCCCATCCTGCCCTGACCCAGCTCGGCTTCCTTTGGCCCAGTCCACTTTTCCTGCCACAGCCCTGATGCCCCTACACTCTGACTGAGCTCCATCCTCCACAGCACCCAATTACTATGGGATGGGCCCAGCCAGGCCACTGTGACCATGGGGGAAAAAAAGCAGGGCTTGGCCTGTCCCAGGCTGCAGGGCTAGAAAGCTGCATGAGGGCAGTCCTGTCTCCCAATCAGCGGGCAGGGGCAGCAGCTATCTTGGCTGCTGCCCAGGGTGGGGAAAAAGAAAAACCTTTTATTTTTATATATGGAGCCCCAGTTTCCCTGCTTTTTTGCATGGCTCCTTTTTTTCCTGGCATTTTGGTACATCCCTAAATATGCAAGTACCACTTAGGAATGAATGTAAAGGTAATGTATGATATATCCTTGTTTGTTTGGGGGTTTTTTTGTGGCTCCTGCACTGGGTGAAATAGGATCAAACATAGTGACTTACCTGCCTAAGAACCATGTAACTTCCATTTAGATGTCTTACAATTGAAATAATATCCAGGCATGTATTTCTTGTATCTGTTTTTAGATTCTCTCACACCATACTATTTAAGCACTTCCAAAATGTTAATGAATTTAACCTCACTATAGTAATGTGTGATGAACTTATTAGTTCCTCCAAAACTCCAGCTGACATGTAGAAAATGAGACAGAGCTTAAAGCCAAAATTTGCAAAAGAATTCATCAGAATACCAAAGGTTACGTAAAATGTTTGTTTAAAGGACAAGAACTGAACCGAATTCCTTCATTTCCTAGAACCCTAACCAGAAGACAGTTCCTTTTATGTTGCACTTCTTTAGTTTCATAGCCAAAACAGCTATTGGTTGAAGTTGTGAATTTAGCAAAATTTGTGTGAAAAGAAATGGTAAAATTATTCATTAGCAAAATCTTGTAAAGTTAAAATTATGAATTCCTAGAATAGACCTTCATTTTCTTTTGACTGTGTTAATAAGTAAGTTATCTGTGCCAGAATTTCCTCACCTGAAGTCCCTGGCTGTTATATTCTTTACTACATAAAAGAGTGATCAAGAGCTTTGCTGAGTTGCTTGAGTATGAATTTACATGAGAACCAGAACCTTTTTAGGTTTTTTTTGACATGCACATTCATGGCTGCCAGCAACTTTTAATCATTCCTAAAATCTTACATTCATCTCTCAGGTTCCAGTTTGTAAAGGGCACAGCAAAATAAATGGCCTCCTATTTGAGAGACTAAAAAAGTTTGTACAATTAAACATGGTCCTGTCTCAAAGGTACTATATGAGCACCACTAAAAGTCGAAAAATTCTTGAGCTACTCAACTCACTCATTATGAGCTCACCAGTTTTCATTTATACAAGACAAGTTGCTAGCTTATAGTTCTTATTATAAAAGATTGCTCAGTGGGAGAATAAAAATCAAGATAAAAGAGCTCATTGCTGGAACAGAATTTAACATGGGACTGATGGATTTTAGCAATAGGGAAAGAACTAGTAGCCAAATGACAGTAATAATATCTTATTTATTTACAGTAAAATCCCAGTTAACTGAATGTTTAAGGTGACACCTGAATCTATACATAATCAGAAGGCTTCGGGAAATAAATAATCATATCAAGATTTACCTGTCTTTTAAAGGGCCTGCTAGTTGCGCGTTTCTATGGAGCTTGAAATCATACATTCAGAACAACTGTAGATTTTAGGAACTGCTCTAGACCACAGCTTCAGCCAAGCCTCAAAAGGCATATCCAATGTTCAAATAATCAATAGTGTGGGTATATCCTGCAGTGAACCACCTGCTAACACTAAATAGCAAGAGATGTATAGAGGAATATTGTATTTAAATGAAACTACAAGGGCATGTCTACATGTGGGCTTTAATGGACAGTAGCCTATGCTACTGTGCATTAAAGTGTCACATCAAAAAACAGTGGTAATATGCTAATGTGCAGTAGAAATAGGCTACTACACATTAAGCATGACTAAAAAGGTATGCACTTCTGCTACTGGACATTAGGGCCATCTAATGCACATTTATGTAGTACCTTATATTAGAGGTACTAAATTTAATGTGCAGTAGCAAAAACAAAGGAATGCATATGTAGATGTGCCACAAGTGTATGACATGTAAATAGTCATAAAGTGATTTGGTCAGGACCTGAAGGTTAATATCTAAGGTCTCAACCCTTGATTTTTAGTTATATGTATATATTCGCTTCCAAGAATTATGGTTACTGTAGGGCAATATGATATGGCTGAGGGAAATAGGCTAATTTATTTTGCAGAAGAGAAGACTGAGGGGGGATTTAACTACTTGAAGGGTGGTTCCAAAGAGGATGGAGCTAGACTGTTCTCAGTGGTGACAGATGACAGAACAAGGAGCAATGGTCTAAGATTGCAGCAAGGGAAGTTTAAGTTGGATATTAGGAAAAACTCACTGGGAAGGGGGTGCAGCACTGGAACAGATTATCCAGAGAGGTGGTGGAATCTCTATCCTTGGAGGATTTTAATGCCCAGCTTGACATATCCGTGGCTGGAATGATCTAGTTGGCGATGGTCCTGCTTTGAGCAGGGGGCTGAACTAGGTGACCTCCTGCAGTTCCTTCCAGTCCTAATTGTCTATGATTCTATGATTATACTTGTAAAGGATATAAAAATTATTGATTCATTATAGGCAGTGCTATAGCTTAAATTCCTAACAGAAAATATTTCCCCTGTGGTCAGGATGCAATGTAAAAGCAGGGCTCCATCCATTTTCAACTGAAATCAGTGGGTGTCATTCCATTATGCCCACCATCAGATTTGGGCCCTGTTAGTATGGGTGCAGAGGAGCTTCAGCAGGCCCACACCCTGGGAGAACTTCTCCATACCCACCCCAGACCTGGAAGAACTCATTGAAGGCTGAAGATCCAGGTCCGGGGACACAGTGAGACTCCCAGCAAGGGAGTTAACCCAAGTGTGGCAAATGAGGGAAAGCCAGCCATGTGGACCAGCCAGGGGGAGAATACAAGACACTGAAAGCAGCCTTGGGGGCAGCTGCACCTGCAGGAAGCAAGGCTTTCTGGAGCCTGGGATTACCAAAGGTAAAATAGCCAACAGGAAGGTAAAGGCCTCTCATCTGCTTGCTTGTTTGTGTGTTTGTTTTGTTTGCACAAGCTCTGCAGGCTCTCTTCAAAGCCTCTGAAAGCTAAAAGGCTACCAGAAGGTGAAGCCTGGGTAAAGCTGCGGGAAGCCAGGTAAGAGCTAAGTGGCAGTTTATTTGTTTAACTTTTTTTGCTTATTTTGCATTTCTTACAAGCCCTGGGTGGCCTCATTGTGTTATGGACTAGCTCTGTTGCAGAGGGGGCCAGGACCCTGAATAGTGGGTCCTTAGCCAAAGTCAGTAGCAAACGTAAAAGTGGCCAGCTCTGTTGGCACCAGTGCCATAGCAAGGGAGGTGGGTGGGGAGACTGCCCTGGGCACAAAAGTGAAGAGACTCCAACAGGTACTGCCCAGCCAGGCTGGGATGTGGGATGGAGCCATAAGCCTCTTGCTTGGGGAGGGTGCCGGGATATGGGGAGGGTGGCTCCTGCTATTGCGTGCACTCCCAGGCAAGCATGGGGTGGGCATGTGCACCCCAGATCTGTGCGCAGGATGAGGGCAGGCTGCTACTGCAGGCCCCAGGGACCAAACTTCCTTGCTATAGCACTTGGCTGGCATGACCAAATATGTCTGGCTGTGATCTGCCCAAAAGCTACCTCTAGTAGCATACAGACACACAAACCCAAATCCTGAACTACCTAAACCTTCCAACAACTAGTCTGAAAATTATATCTCATCTCAGGAGTGCAATCCTAATCTACCAAATGAGATGTATATCTCTCCTGTTCTTTCAAAGGAGGCCTGTATACCTGCATACATTTACATATTCTGAAAATGGGCAGCCTTCACTGATCCTAATACTAATCCTACCAAGTAAGTATCTAGTTCTTTCCTGTGATGAACCCTTACGTGGCTAGGCCATATCTAGCTCAGAAAGAAGATGGAAGGCTACTTATCCTTTATCCCAATAAACTAGTGATTAGGCATCTGTCCACTGAATGGGAGAGTCAGATCCTAGGCCCTCCCTAGCTATGGGGATTTGAACCCACTTTCCAAAAAAAAAGCCTTAGCTAGCATGTTAAACAAAGTCAAAGTTAGATCAGGTGGCCATTTTTAACCCTATCTAACCTCCCCCTAACCTCCCTGAATGTCTGTACACAGCTTCAGCTGCAGCCTCACATCAGCCTCAGAACACCCCCCTCTGGGCTATGGCTATGACCATCTTGGCCTCAGGCTGCTTCTATCATGTGCCCCTATCTCTAGCAAGGCTTAAAACATGGTGTGCCCCTCAGGCACTCTTGTGGCCTCCTTTCCACCCCTACAGCCACAACCAATCCTCCAGTATAAAACTAAAACAAAAATGCAAGCAACTGCTTTAAATTTAAACTCCCAAAGCCTCCCCCCGCCATCCTGGGTCATCATACCATTGCCAAGCCACCTCCCCACTCACTGGTTCTCTCAGCCCTAGGATTACCTGCCACGGCCTGCAGTTCCCATCCTGCACCAGCCTAAGCTGGCAGGAGCTCCTCTCTCTGCAGAGTTGAGGGCTGCACTGCCCCCACTGCCCCCACTGCCACAGGTTCCCAGGCTTGTATCCCCTAGGGTCATCCCCTTCCTGTCAGGTCCTCTCTTAACTGACTGCAGGTGTGTCCCCTCAGCCTTCAGAGCAGCTTACTGCTATTTCTCTGGCCAAACTGTCTAGTGCCCTTGTTGCTTAACCAGGGCTCTGCTGTATTATCCTACTGCTAGGCAACTATCCGGGCAATAGACACTTGCAGTCTATGAGCCCCTGGTTGCCTACATCCCTGAAGCTAACCCAGAATCCACTATCTTCTCCCCCACTATCTTCTCCCCCACCTGGAGACATATCTGTGGTGCCTTCTCTCTCAAAGTGACAGGAGGTCCTGGCTCCCTGTTACAAGCAGATCTAGGATTTTGAAAAGAGAGGTGTAGATGGTGTGGCACATCATCACATATAACACAATACACATCTTTTTCCAGATAAGGAGAAACTGAAAGATCTACTAGTATGGTAGCACTATATTCAATTTAAAATCAAAGTAAAAAAAACCAAATATAACTATTGGAATGTGCACTAATTTTCTAGAATACATATAAAGTTAAAAAAACCCACAACGAACAAGGCAAAAAGATACAGGATATTGTATCATTAGTGCCATAGTCATTATAGTTAAGGTTATCTCTCTTATTCAGATTCATAAAACAAAATCTAGCATTCTTGAACCTCTTGGACTGTACCTCCAATACCGTGTCAGTCAGGGTACTACACCTGAGTTAATATTAGCACACTTTAACTAAAGTTTTTAGTTAGAGCTGAAAACAGTCTGCAGGGCTGTAAAACAGAAGAGAGACATTACCAGGAAGGGCTAACAGACAGCAAAACTGCGGAAGAATGGCTAGTTTGAATAGTAAAATACCAAGAACATTGAAAAAGAGATAGGATTGATAATACCCATGGAGTCAAGACAGAATAATAGGAATCTGGGAGATGATAGAAGTTAGTTGACTCTTTCGGTATTACCTGAACAGAAATGTTGCTTCCCCTACCAGGTTGTTGTTTTTAAAGTTTGGGTAGAGCATGTAGCTGTACCACTGTATGCCCACTAGATCTTTGTCTGGTTGGCCCTCCTACTTCCATAGTTTGACTTTACCCCTGAGAGGCAGAACTCTGGTAAAGAGAGACCTGAGTTCTAGCCCCTGCCTTTAACTTGGGCTTTGCGTGATGTATTTAGATTTTTCATTAGATATTCATTGAGTATATATAATCAGTGCCCAATTATTCTTTCTCTGGAATAGAATTGCATTTAGTGATTTAGATTCCTAAAGCCTGGACAAGTATCTCTTGAGTCAGGTTAGGATTTGACCCACAGGGTCTGCTCAAAATAATTCCTATAAGTGCCTTCATTTATGCTTTGCAACACCTAAAAATTAGGCATCTGACCTCAGAAGCATAATCCAAATCAACAGGGTTAGGTATCTAGGAGGCTTGCAGAAGTAATGGAATTAGCCTTCTCCCACAGGCAATACAGAGTGCTTTGGTGTTAGTTAGGGAGGCACCAACAGGTAGCTAGTAGGAAATATTAGGCTCAGTTTGTGACTGAACACCCACTCTTCCCTGGAGTCAAAGTTTATGACTCTAGGCTGCACATTAGGAACCTCTGTCACTTGGGGATTCAGGGTGCCCAGAGGAGAGCCATCTCCCCTGGCCAACGTGTCATGCACACTGACCACAGTGCAGGTTTAATTAAAAATCAGAGCACCTCACATTCACGTTCCAACCCAGCTGGTGGGCTGTATGGCTATAGGGCTTTAGGATTTTAGCCTAGTGGTTATGTTACCAGACCTGCATTTTAGACCCTCCTCAACCTGAAGGAAGACATGTCTCCCACTTAAGAGTACCCTAGGCTATAATTTGGGCCCAAGAGCCATGTAGGAAGTTTTGATGAGCTGTCATGGGCTGGGCCAGGTCAGTCCCCCAACCCCACCACCACTGCAACAACTCACCAGAACTCCCTACTGGGCTGCAGATGGATAGGAGGCAGAGTTTGGGAGTGGGAGTGGTGGGCAAG
The DNA here is from genome assembly GCF_001723915.1 of Gavialis gangeticus. NCBI lineage: Eukaryota > Metazoa > Chordata > Crocodylia > Gavialidae > Gavialis > Gavialis gangeticus. The sequence continues at coordinate 30,668,675 of NW_017729022.1, read as the reverse complement.
GCTGGGATGATGGGGCCAGGTCATAGGGTAGTGACACCTCAGGGCTGGGGCCCACTCCCTGCACACCCCTGCCCTCTGAGGGTGTGTGGGGGGACGTGCATGCGTGTGTGTGCGGGGGGGAGTGGTTTCCTGAGCACTATGTCCTGGGAAGGGAGGAGATGTACAGGGTGCTTATAGTAGAGCTTACCCCAGTGGTGCAGTCCGTGGCTGCCCCCATAGCACTCTACATGGGGCTGAGCCCCACCTGTTTGCAGCAGGGCAGCCCACGTTGTACTCCCATTGGTGCCTGGGGGGCTGACCATGTGCTGGTCTTCCTTCCCCACCTTCAGCAGTGGCTTCTCCTCCTGCTCCTATCCCTGCTTCCATATGCCACTCTGTGTAGGTGGGTGGGCAGATGGGAAGCTTCAGCCATGTGGCTCCTGCCCCAGCAAGCGGGGCTCCAACTCCAGCTACTGGCCCCCTTCCACTGAAAGGTGGGTGGGAGCTGGAACCAGAGCCTCACATGCTGGGACAGGAGATGCCCAGCTGAAGCTGTCCACACGCCTGGAGCAGCACAGTGTAGCACACCAAGGGCAGGAGCAGCTTCCAGCAGACCTGTTCCCAGTGTGGCTGCAGTTGTCTGGGTGCTGCTCTGCTCCCCCTGCCTTCAGTGGCAGCTCCTGCTCCTGCCTCTGCTTCACTATGCTGCATAGCTCTGGCCAGGTGCTGGTGGGAGCAGGAGCTGCCACTGGAGGCAGGGAAAGCAGAACAGGACCCAGCCAACTGCAGCCACACTGAGAACAGCCCCACTGGAAACTATGCATGCCGGCCATGCCTAGGTCATGGGTGATGGCAGGAGCATGGTGCAGGCTGCCCCAGTGTGAACAAGCTGGACTTGGCCCCATGCTGAGCCATACAGGGGTAGCTGTGAGCCAGATTCAGTCACCTAGTGGGCTAAATCCAGCCCTCAGGTCATATTTTTCCCACCCCTGCATTACTCATAGTTTCATAGTAGCTAGGGTCAGGAGGGACCTGAACAGATCATCTAGCCTGACCCCCTGCCACAGGCAGGAATGAATGCTGGGTTCACAAGACCCCAGACAGGTGATCATCCAACCTCCTCTTGAATTTGCCCACGGTAGGGGCCAGGACCACTTCCCTGGGAAGTTGGTTCCAGATTTTGGCCACCCTAACTGTAAAATATTGCCTTCTGATCTCTAACCTAAATGTATTCTCCATCAGCTTATTACCATTGTTCCTTGTCACCCCAGGTGGTGCTGGAGAGAAAAGGGCTCTACCTATTTGCTGTTGATCTCCCCTGATGAGTTTGTAGGCAGCCACCAGGTCCCCCCTCAGCCTCCTCTTGCTGAGGCTGAACAGGTTCAGGTCCCTCAGTCTCTCCTCGTAGAGCCTGTCCTGCTGCCCTCTCACCAAGCAGGTGGCCCTCCTCTAAACCCTCTCCAGGCTGGCCACATCCCTTTTGAAGTATGGTGCCCAGTACTGGACGCAGTACTCCAACTGTGGCCTGACCAAAGTCGCATAGAGGGGGAGTATCACCACTCTGGACTGGCTTGAGATGCACCTTTGGATGCATGACAAGGTATGGCTGGCCTTGATGGCTGCGGTCTGGCATTGGTGG
>NW_017729022.1:30664987-30666818 GCF_001723915.1 Gavialis gangeticus | reverse complement strand
CATGTTCATCTTGGAGTCAATAATGACTCCAAGATCCCTTTCCACCTCTGTGCTTTCAAGAGGGGAACTCCCCAGCCTGTATGTATGCTGTGGATTCCTTCTCCCAAGGTGCAGCACCCTGCATTTGTCTACGTTGGTCCTTAATAGGACGAGAAGGAGAGCAAGGAGGAGGGAGCATGATCATGTAGCCTCATGATGAAGGAATGTCCTGGTAGGGGGAAGTTCTGAATTCTGGTCCTTCATGTCAGGGGGTGCAGGGGAGGGGTTTTTGTTTTTCAACCAGTAACTGTCTAATATAAAATGCATAAATAATCCTGGGAGCAGAATCTTTCTATTTGGGAGTACACATCAACTGTTCTGGGATACCTGTTTCATCTGTCTATACCTAACATGCAGGAAGCAAAGGCAAACTGTAGTAATTTCCTCTGCTTTTATAGAGAGAACTAAGGGGATGTTGATTCACTAGATGATGTACTTTAACATAAATCCATCCTATTATAAGGAAACATTTTGCTGCAGGAATAATTTCGTGTGTGTGTGGAAAAAATAAGATTATTGTCTTGACCATCTGTGTTCATTCAAGATCCCATTAATTTTTTCCCATAGTAAAGTTATTACCTCTGCCCTCCTACTCAAACCCTAACATGGGAAATTATATTTTGTATCCCTAAAACTTCCCTGAAATGTCAATAGGAACTGTTCCCCCAAATTGTATTAAATATTTGGCTAGTGCTGTTTTTATGTAGTTACTTTTACTAGTTGATATCTGGTACTGCATATTTGAGATTTTTTCATAAGGACAAGAACATGGACAGGTAATAAGGAAGTTTAACATAGCCCATGTGGCTTACAATATAATGGTATCTGAAGCTTAGATAATGCTATGTGTATAGACGGAATAATTAATTCACAAGCATGTCTTGATTTTTAAAACTTCTGTATCGCTGGATTTAATTTAAAGATACCATTAAAATATTTGCATTTATGATAGATGCCATTGTTATTAGTTTATTCCTTTTGGCTGTGGTACCTTTTACTATGTTCTAGTCTATGGCTAAACAATATAAAGTTAATAAACTGATCAGTAAACTGTTTTAGTTCTTTCCAGATGTTGTCTTCATTATGCCATACAAATTACTTCCTAAGCAGAAAGCTGCAAACAATGCAGATTTTGGAATGTTTGGGGACATAAGATCTGTAATTCAAAAAAATGGTGCACATCACTGGCTAGATACAGGGAAATAGTTTCAATGATGTTTATACTGGATAGAATAAATGTGTATGGGATACACGTCAATGGGCACAGAACAGAAATAATAAGTATGAAGAGCTCTTAAAAAACCAAATATAGAAAATCTCATTAACCTTGTTTTTCATTTTTGAGAGGACAGGTACTATAAATGCTTCTTCTTAACAACCAGAGATACCAAGAATAATCATTTGATTAGTGGTACTTGCTATTGTGCTATTACTATTAGCTCTTTTAATCACTATACGTTGCATAGAAGCAATGCTTAGATGCTCTTCTTAAAAGTTCATTGTGTCTTTTAGAGCAAGGTTGCTCTTTCATTGGGTTAACATGAAGAAATATAAATGGTCATAGCTGGGAAGTGATGGAAGAATGATTTTTTTCAAAAGGGCTCAAACCTTAATGAGTTTAAAAGCCTAGGGTTTGTCTGTCACAATAATTAATAGAAACAAAAGCACAAATAATTCCTATTTCCTGTCATGTTGTGACATATTTCCCATCCCATTTAGTAGTAGTAACCAAATTAAAATATTAACCGCCATTTTCCTTTTGAAGAGATGCCATTAGTATTCACCAAGATAA
>NW_017729022.1:30654941-30659987 GCF_001723915.1 Gavialis gangeticus | reverse complement strand
TTTTCCTTTTGAAGAGATGCCATTAGTATTCAATAAATAAGCATAGTTTGCACTGCCCTACTGCTAAAATTGCTACTACAATAGCCACGTCTCACCTACTTGTTGAGTTGACTTCCTATTTTCTGATGTCATTTGGAGGTAAATTGGGAAACACGGACCAATTTTTAAAGTGTCCCCTCAACATGACTATCTTTGAAATTTCCTGTTTTAATCTAAGTGCCCATTTTCTTAAATACAGTCCTTAGAGATACTATATTCACCACTGTTCCTATTTTATTGGGATCATTCTGTACAGCTCTGGATTTTCGTTCTGACCTCTTTTAGTGAAACCGGCAGCCTTATCATTTAATTTCATTCAGGAATACAGAAGCCATCATTTTACAAAGCTGGCAGCTTTTCTGCTTCAGAGCTCCTGTAATTTAGTTGGGTACTCTAATAGGGTTATATTTCATATAGGCTGAATACACCCTTTATGCTTGTGTTACTCCTCACAGAAGAAAATAAAGTAGTTTATTGCATGAGGAATAGTGATTGCATTGGCCATTAACCTCACTAACTTGAATAGACTATAGAGAGGCTTATAAAATGCTTTGTGTAGTAGTGAGATTTGAATCAGTACAAGATGTTTATTCAAGCTGAGGTATTGCTATATAGAAGGGAACTTACAAATACCTATCTTAGTGAATGCTGCCATTATTCTAGTCCAGGTAATTTTGATATGACTAAATAAGATATGTGAATGTCATGCCTCAAGCTACTTATTTTCTTACAGCAGTTTCTTTCTCTTTGAAAATTAGGGTTTTAAGAAAAAGAAGGGGAAGTGATGCAAAGAACTTGATATGCTATAATTAACTTGTAAATGAATTTTAAGCTATTACTATTATAATGCTTAATAAAATAATGACAAAAAGAACCATTGGGACATACATTATAGTAAGGAACGGAAAAAACAATTATATAAAAATTAAACCTATTTTTACGTTTATTCTGCATGGAAAAACTTATTTAAGATTGCAATCTACATATTCCAAACAAGAGAAATAATGCTTCTATGATCAATTTAAAAGGCTTTGTCTAAATACAATTAACAGTTTACCTGTTCTTAAATATAGTACAGTTGTATTCACATACGAATCCACATATTGATTAAGGCTACAGCCTTTCCCATGCTGAATGCATCATTCTGATTACATTTCAGACTTATATATATATCTTCATCTTTATAATGGTCTTTTAATGTATATTTTGGGTGTACTATATATAAAAGAACATTATAAAGATGAAGTCAAGCCCCCTAAAATGAGGAACTAACTATCAGCTTAAGCTCAACAGTGTAACTTTAATTTGCCCCCCTGTGTGTGTATGTGTGTGTGTGTATGTATATGTATATGTATATATTTATGTATATATGTATATATATAGTCTTTAATAACATCACTACATTCTATTTTTACAGGAACCCTGCCTCATTTAGTGTATTAATGAATGGCGCTCACTGAATGAATATTCAATATTTCATTCAAAGTATGGTTCCATGTATTATTTAGTGCCCACCATCCAAACCATTTGTTTTTCTAATCATGGTATTCAGATCCAATAAGGGATGTGGGCCTAGATCTCCAAAGGTACTTAAGTGCCTGATTCCCATCAATTTCAAGTATGATTTAGAGGGCTTTTGAGGACCTGAGGTTTAGTTGGAATGTAGGTATATAAACTCCAAACTGAAACAGTCATAACTTTCACTTGGCAGCTGCCTGAAACTGAAGGCACGAACATATCAACATTGAGGGTCCCCAGATACCTAACGTTCTATTTTGTGTATGCCCCAAACCACCTAAATCTTGACAGTGGTAATCATTTCAGGACTTATCTTGTGCCTGATCCTAATCAGGATCTACACTTACAAAATTAAAGACAGTAATATCATATAAATACCCATAGTGGCTGAATAATGTGCCATGGACAGGATAAAGTCCAGAATTTCCTATTTCTTGAGTGCTTGACTTTGCAACATCCAAATTAGGACTTCCTATGCCAAAAGATGCTAGAAACTGTAAAGGAAGAGAAGCAGGGAACAAATCCATCTGGATAGGCTCTTCATAAATATTCTTTCCCTCTCCATCTACTACATGTCACTTTTTGGGTATGTCTACACGAGATGCTCTACTGCTCAGTAGATTAATCTACTGTGCAGTAAAGGGTTACTATGTAACCATGCACAGCAGCTACTGCACATTAAAATAGGCTAAAGAGAAGTTTTCTATAAATACAGGTAGTAGATTTACTACATATTAGCTAATGCACAGTAGTGCAAGGGTACATAACTGACAGTTATGTACCCTTGCAGTGGGCAGGAGAACTGTCCCCTCCCCTGGGTAGCTGCCTGCTTCCCAGCCCCTGCTTCAATTGGCAGATTGAACCCAGGGCTGGGACATTGTCCCCTTCCTCTTCATGAGTGCCATAAATGCAATGGACAGCCTCAGTGTGGCACATGGCATATCAGAAATAAGGTAGGCAGCACACGAGCAGAAAGGACAGAGAGCAGAAAGCAGAGTAGCAGATCAGAAAGGGAGCACAGAGCAGGGAACAGGAAGTAAAGCAGCAAATTGGGCAGGGGAAGGAAGTCAGAATGGTACTCCAGAAGAGCACAGGGCTTAATTTGTGGCACAACTGCCAAAAAAAGTTGGCCCCCACTGGATTATGGCCTGGGCTATGGCCTAGTCCAGCCTGGTATTGGTTATGTTCATATGCTTTTAATATTAATATTCTTTTTAACTAAATTTTATAACATATTTTTTCAGTTTCCTCACATAGAAAAATAAAAAAAAATATCTTGTGGAGCCTTCCATGTGTACCATAAGCAGTTGAGATATTTACATCCACTGCAGTCCTCTTACTATTTGATCCTATGAAGTAATAGTATCATTATCATTATCTTATATGTGAAACTGGGTGCATCTAGAAGTGTGCTTTAATGTGCTGTAGCCTATTTTACTGTGCATTAAAGCATTATGGAAAAAAAACATTAAAAAGTGTGATTACAGTAATGCACAGTAAAATAGGCTACTGCGCATTAAGCTGCACTTATAAACCATTTGTTACTGTGTATTCAGGCAGCCTAATGCTCATTTCTTTAGTACCTTACACTGAAGGTACTAAATTTAATGTGCATTTGAAAAAGTGCCTTAATTCATGTGTAGACATGCCCACTGTCATTAGAAAGGGATGGAGATACACACTGTGTCACTGAGTTCCACAGCTATTTCCTAGGGAGCAAAGGAATGGTGAGACTTGGGAATAATGGTTTCAATTCCATGTTCTGAAGGCCAATCCATTAAGCAGGTCCTTCTTTCATTTACTCCTCTGCTTATTTACTGATTTTTTTTCCTAGTTCCTGTTCTTGCCATCCTGCTCCTTTCTCACCTGGTTCCCACCAAAACCTACTTGAGACCTTTTTGAGTCTTTCAGTCATATCCACTACACTTTCCTTGCTTTATGCCATACATGCGTTCCTGGAAAACAGTGCATAACTCGAATTTGCATAAAGGGAGCCCACTTTACAATGTAACAAATAGGGGTATGTTCCAAAACCTCGACTGTACTGACCCTCAGACCCATTTCTACCACTTTTACAGGACAATTTTGGTACTCACCAACAGCACACCCAGGGTGGTGGTGAATGTTACCGTAATGGGGATGGCAACTACAGAAATGCATGTCGCAGACAAGCGAGGACCACAGATCCACACAGGAGACTATATTTTGATACGTGTCACTCCCACAATGCACCATACAAAGCAGCGGACTGTGGGCTTCTACCATACCAATCACATAAGAGTGAATTTACCTTGCATATAACAAATTTTTGGTATAAAAAGGGTCATCACATAAGAGCGAATTCGCACATACAGAACCTGCATAGCGAGGGAAACCTGTACATAGCTACTGCTCTCCAATCCCTCTCTGCCCTCCTCCTTTCCTTCCACAATACCTGAACACAAGCAGGAAGGACAAAGAGAACCAAGGAGAGACTGACCTCTTCTTCTTAGTTCCTACACCTATCATCACAGCAGCTCCTAAGTTCTCAAAGTAGAAATTAGCCTCTTCTTCTCAGGCTAGACCTGGAACAGAGCATATTCATTCACTCTGTAAAAGGATACAAGGTCAGGAGGCCCCTGTGAATTGTTACATGTGAATAAAATTTGCAAGATTATACCCTGTTCATCGGATTGGAGGTTACTGAGTGTGACCCTAGGAATTCCACTTTTATTCCTTTTTTACTATAAATATTCATTGTAGAAACATAAGTAAAATGCATACTCCCCCAAAATGTGTTCATATAAAAATTCAAGTCTTCTAGAATTCATTGAGAGAGCTAGTGAATTAAAGACAAGTTTTGAAGTACAGCCAAAGAAACAAATTTCAGTTAACACCACCACAAAAACTGACATCTTTATTTTTAAGTGTTACAGTTTTAAGGCCAGGTTTGGGGGGGAGTGGAGGGGGAGAGGAGGGAAGAGAAACAGTGAAGGAAGTGCACTAGACATCAAGGCTGAGGTTAAAGTGTAAATTAAACTTGTCTTGGATACATTTAATTTATGTTAGTTGTTTTGGTGGGAAGGTATTTGCAATTCTGGATAGCAGCATGTAATTAACTTGCATCACTGCCCCATGTATCAGACTATCCAATTTGACCTAGTAATTTATGAACTGCAGAGACTAACTTTGTCATATTGAAGGCTAATCTATATACACCTGGGTAGGGGTAACTCAGAAGCAAGGCTGTCATTTCCCTTTTGAAATATAGTGCTTTGGATCGACAACACACATGCAAATGTAATCCCAGAGCTATAGCTCCTGGAGTACTGGAAGTACAGCCCTCAATTTAAAGAGTTCACTTTTATAATAAGCCAACTTTTGCTTTGACAAGATAACCAAAACTTTCTCCAAACATGTTGATCCCAGTTCTGTGATGCTGCTAAATTGAATTGAACTCAGCTTGGATTGGAATGGGCTGAGGTGGTTTTAACTCTTAAATCTTGTTTA
>NW_017729022.1:30648332-30649941 GCF_001723915.1 Gavialis gangeticus | reverse complement strand
GACAAGATAACCAAAACTTTCTCCAAACATGTTGATCCCAGTTCTGTGATGCTGCTAAATTGAATTGAACTCAGCTTGGATTGGAATGGGCTGAGGTGGTTTTAACTCTTAAATCTTGGTCTTGTTGTTCTGGAACTGTCAAAGGTTGACCTCTGCTTTAATTTATATCCTGGCAGCAGCTGCTTCTAAGAGACTAGTGTAGCGTCCCTTCTATTCATGTCTATGACAGTCATGACATTATGACATATACAGGACTCCCTGCATGATTGCTGCCACACACACGGATATAAATATTGTGTGAACAGCTGATTTCAAGAAATTTGGGCAATTTAAGAGTGATATACAACAAAACCAACTTATAAGAATATGGTGCCATGCAACACCATGTCTGCTTTGACCTCTGTTCATGCTCTGCAAACACTGTTTGGTATGCTGACAATATTCAATGGCACCTGTGAGGGTTCGGCTGGGATGCAAGCAGCCAGACCTGTGGGTGGGAACTGAGGGGTAACCAGGAGGTCAGCTAGGTGGGAGCACAGGTTACAAGGGTGTCAGATCAGGGTCTGGATCAGGGGAGCAGAGAAAATGGGGCCAAGTCCCAGGAGAATCAAAAAGGAGATCTGAGACATAGTCCGGTGTGCAAGCTAAGATCAGAAGCCAGGAGAATCAGAGAACAGGGTGCTGAGTTTCAGGAAAGATCTAAGAGCAGGGTCAGAGGAAGAAAAACCAGAGTCAGGAGCCAAGAGAATCTGAGCAAGCAGTGAACGCAAGGCTTGCCAGAGGAGACTGAGGCTGTTGTTAAGGTGCGTGTGAAGCCCAGGGCTACAGGTGTGTTTGAAGGGGCTGAGCAGTACTCTCAGCAGCCAATCCAGTTACAGAGAACTGGGGAAGTAATATTAGGCTGGGATCAAATTCATGTATGGAAGCTCAAGAGCCTGGTCCAGCTTTTAATATCCTTGATGAGAGCCAGACCTTGTTGCCAACCAAAATGGTAGGGCCAGGCTGTTGGTGTTGATCTGTCTGTTCTTTATGTACAGTCTTGGCAGTTTCCAGATGAGCATTTTGTTTCTGCTGAACTTGAGACCATTCACTGAGAAATAAGACCATTCACTGCAGGAACCCCTGAGAATCTAGGTGGTGCTGGCTGAAACTGGGAATGGAATCCATAGCTGGAGAAAAAGAGAGTCTGGCAAGTAGATATATGGATAGTGTTACTATAAGTGAACTCTTGTTAGGGGAAGCAGGGACACCTAATTATCCTGGTGGAAGTTTAAAAAACACCCTGAGTTATTGTTCAAGTGTCTGATTTACATGCTCCATTTGTCTGATAGTCTGAAGATGGTATGCAGACAAGTGAGGAGGCTCCATACCCAGGTCCCTACAGAACTCATACCAGAAATGAGAAATAAACTGGGGGCTACAACTAGAGAGTACCTGAGATGGGCAACCATATAGGCAGAATATGTGCTTCAGAAATAGATCGGCAGTTTCACTAGCAATGGAAACAGAGCAGGTAGGGATACAATGATCCATCTTAGTTAATATGAACCAGATGGGGCAATGGACAACTGATGCCCAGGAAAAAGCCAACCTATTAAATAGGTACTTT
>NW_017729022.1:30638018-30647393 GCF_001723915.1 Gavialis gangeticus | reverse complement strand
TCCATAGATGCTTTTCAAGCAAATCCCGGGACGTCATTCTCAGCCTGCCTGGTCAAGGGGAGTTCCAGACCTTGGGAGGGCTGAGGAAGTCCCATTAGTACCAACCATCAAAGTTAAATTCCTTTTGTTGTATGTTTATTTCATCACCCCTGTGATGACGGAGGTCAAGGCTGGGGATGAATTTTTCTTTGATAGTAGTTAGCATATATCTGTGTTTAAGTTTAAACTAGACAACTGGGAGCAGCTGTGAAGGGAGGCTTGGAGGCCACAGGCAGCACCAAAGGACCAGGTGCTGTATTAGGGGTGGGGGGGAGAGAGTGGGGGGGAGGGCGTGGCTCTGAATCAGTATCCTGGAGATAGATGGCCAGAGGAAAACTAGCACCCTGAGCTCACTGGCCTTTGAGAGGGCCCCGGGGCCCCGCATACCTGCAGGGACCCTTTAGAATAGCCCCAGCCTCTCTCCTTTAAGTTCAAGATATGGTAAAGTGTGACCCTGAGAGGGCAGAGGGGGAGAATAAGGCAGTATCCAGATGGCTGCTGGGGGGCAACATAGCTGCCAAGGCCTGACTTGCTACAGGGTGCCAGCCACCCATCCCCAGAAATGTGCCTCAGTGGTAGATCCATCCTTCTGTACCACCATGGCTCTGTGAAGCATACTTTGCTGTGATTACCTGGATGGAATGGCAGCTGGGCCTGCAGGTAGGTACTGAAGGGTGACCAAAATATCAGTCAGGTTGGAGTACAGGTTACTGAGGCATCTGGTTGGGGTCTAGATCAGCAGAGTAGAGAATGTGGGGCAGGTCTCAGGAGAGCCAAGAGGGAAATCCAAGAGATAGTCCAGGGTACAATCTGGGTCAAGACTCAGGGGAATCAGACTGCTGAGCACTGAGTTCCAGGGAAGATCCAAGAGCAAGGTCAGGGGAAGCCAAAGATGAGTCAGGAATTAGGATAATCACACAGCAGTAAATCTGAGGTTTGCCAGAGCAGATTAAGGCTGTTGTCAAAGCCTGCTTTCAGCCCGAGATTGCAAATGTGCTTAAAGGGGCTGAGTGGCATTCTCAGCTACCAATCCAGTTACAGAGAACTGGGGCAGTCACATTAGGCCAGGATCAAAGTCACACATGGATGCTCAGGAGCTTTGCCTGCCTGAGCTGGAATGGCTAGAGGCCCTGACAGCACCAGTATCAGAGCTATAGTGGGTGTGTCTACATGAGATGCTTTACTGTGCAGTAGATTAGTCTACTGCATAGTAAAGCATCACAGTGTACACATGCTCACATTTACTGCACAGTAAACCAGTCTATTATGCAGTTAGCTACTACCTACAAACACAGGTAGTAAACTAACTGTGCAGTAGATACTGCACAATGAAACACATGTAGACTCTGGCCGGAAGCAAATTTGCTCCTGGTCAGCCTAGCCAGCAGGGGGCCACAGGGAGCTCTCTGTCCCTAGTCCTGGCACTGCTCAGCATCCTGGTTTGCTGGACAGCTCCCAGCAAACCCTCTTCCCAGCAGTAGTCTTGCTTGCAGCTTTGTATCTGGATATGCATAGTGCCAGGCTAACTCTGCTCACTGCAGGGGTAACTCTCTTCTGGCCCCAGGCACACCAGATCCTCTCCAAATGTGCATGGGGCCAGTAGACAGCTGCTTCTACAGCTGGCAGAGCTCTCCTGGCCCCATGCTCCCTGGGACTACTCTATATAGCTTGCCAGCCATATAGAGCTAGCGGGGGAACAGGAACCTGGAACTCCCCCTGGCTGCTGCAGGGAGGCAGAGAAGGCAGGAGCTGCCCTGTATCAGGCTGCTCCCACTGGGGCCAAATCTGCTCCCAAGAGGGAACATGTGTAAAAATATTCCCCTGTAGGTTTGCTGTGCTGTATTTTTATGGTGTGCCCAGTGGGTGTATCTACATGTGCTTGCATGTCTGAGTTGCTACTGCACTGTGCTTTAGTACTTCCTTTTGGAAGTAGTAAATCACAGCACAGTAGCAGCCCATACTGCACTGTACACAGGGTGCATGGTTATTTTTAGCTGCTACCTCACTGTAACGGTGCACTATAATGAGGGAGCGCACCACTATGGTAAAGTAGCTGGTAGTCACGCATAGGCACATGTGGTCGCTACATTGCTATAGCAACGTCACGTGTAGACGTGCTTAGTGTGTACTTAATTTGATTCCACAGGCTTTTATTATGCCTGAGGGTTGGTATTGTCAACCATATATTTTCTTGAGGTTATTCATGCAAAGGCCATTTTAATTTCAGTGGGATTTTCTCTATGGTACAACTTTTTGCCAGCTGATGTAGCTGTCAGCAAAACACAAGCATATTAAAGAAAAATGCCTGGTCCTGGCTTAGTTGGTTGTTTAGTAGGGTGGTGTAACTGTTGTCAAAAAGATCTTTGTTGTCATATAATACCTCTTTACTAGGGTACTCAACTGATGTATCTGTGATGGCATAGCTATAGATCACGTGCTCCATGATGTGATGAAGCTCTAACTATTCAAGAGTAAGCGGCCCATAACATGATAAAGGCTTCACAACCTGACCTTCATTATGTATCCTTTTAAATGATTTTGAGTAGTTTTGATAGTAATGATAACAATACATTCAATAATAAGACTTTCTGTTATGCAAGTGTTCACAAAATTACAAAATTGCATCATATAGCTTATTAAAATAATTTCACTGCAGCCAATTTAACAGAACTGTAGTACTATATAATTTATGACCTTCTCTTGTTTTTAAAAGTTTCTCTTATAAAATACTTAGGTCATCTGGAGGCCAGGAGATCTTTGCTGTATTATAAACACAAAAATCTAAATTAATATTAAACAAACATGTCTCGAATGGCTCCAAAAGATATGACTATTTTAATTCATTTATTAAGGAATGAGTTTGTGCAGATGAGACTTTCTTTATATAATCATATACATAGCGAATTATCTTAGAACTATTAGTGCAGTCTTTAGAAACTCTCAAGTGTATATTTAACAATCGAGATGCATTGTATGTTGGCATTCGCACAACTATTGTCTCTAAAAACAACAAATGTGAATCATCTCAATAATGAAGCCTTAGAGAATGCTTACTTCTACTATGATGTATCCTTTTTTTTCCTGAAATCTTGGAAATTGAACCATGCGTGGTAATTGGGTTTCAAACATTTTGAGTTGAGCTCTAATTTGCATGAATACAGTTGGAACACTCCTGCACCCCATACACTACTCCAATTAGCAAAATCGGCTGTTTTCAATAATTGCATGCATGATTACAGAATACATGAGTTTAGCAATTCTTTCCAAAATGCATTCACTTTTAACAATTGTTATATCTGCATTTTGTTCATTTATCCTTTTTTTAACAATAGCATAGTAGATTATAATTTCAATAGTAGTGCCTTCTTAAGTTAACATCTGCAGAAATGTTGTATATACTGAGGAGCTATTACAATACTTAGTAATCATACCGCAAACCACATTTGGGCAGGACTGATACTTCAACATAGTTCTAAAAAAGAGGTGGGGCAGAGGCACAGCAATTCAGTATATGTGCTAGGAAGGTTCATTCTTCAAAGACCTACAAATCCCACTGAGCAAGAATGGTATATACCAAGATGCATATGCCTTTACTCACTATTGGTGGCTAGTTTGTTTGTGCAGAGAGAGAGGAAGAATAGATCAGAGTATGACTTTCTTCATCTCACTTTTTTGGGGAGAGAAGGAGAGAGGGGTGGAGCATGGAAGAAGGAAGACAGAGAAGAGATACCAATGACACGTGATTCTAGGAAGTCTCTAAGGAGGATCCTAGAAATCAGGCTGACTTTACTCAGGACCAGGTTTCTTTGTTAGATACAATAATTAAAACAGAGATGGAGTGATGTCAATGTGACAAACTATGGTATTGTTTTGTAATACTTTTAGGTCAAATATGTTTTTTCACAATCATCGTCCATGTTTCCCTGACTTTTCTGTACATTGTTATACCCTGAGAAAAATGGGTTGATGTTGCCCCAAGTTATGCCAAGGAGTGAAAGCAGGACTCTGAACTAAATGTATTAGTTAATGGAAAAAGGGTCATTAAGAATGCATGGACTAATATGCATATGAAGACAAATCAGAGCACCACTGAATTCAGGTCCCAGCACCCAGAAACTCTATGCTCTGGCACCCAAAAAGATGTCCTAGTGTAAGAGACTCCGATTAACTCAAGGAGGGAGAAAGGTAGGAAGAAGAGAAAGTGAATGTCTCAAGAAAAGATAGCTTGGGCTGGGGTTTTTAATTAGCTAGAACTCTGCCTGAAATTTGGTTTAGGTACAGTGATGCAAGGACTCCGCCTGTTATATTACAGTTAATTAATGTATGTTTTGTTTAAGAAGGGCTGCCTGATACACTGCATGTGACTTAAGGGGACTCCATCCCCCTAAAGTAAAGACCTCTCCAGAGGCTGATCCAGGAGGCAGCTCACTGGTGGATCACAATAATAATTGGGGCAGCTGGGGGGAGGCAGGGTCTTACAGCATTTATACATGTGCTCTGGGAGTTGCAGGGAAGGCACTTTAATTAGTGAGCATTAGTTAAAGTGCCCATTTTTCAGCACAGGGATGCTGATAAAGGTGATGATGGAGTCTGCTGGAGTGCAATAATTACAGCATCTCAGAGCAGCCTCGCTGCACATGTATAGGCAACTTTAGAGTCTAAGGAGCAGGAGTAATTCACTTTATAAGATACTTGAAGGGGTATACAAAGAGATTGTATTAAATCTGGGGGTCCTAAATAGTAGGCCTTCTGAATAGTTTCTGAAATTGGCCAGTTTACACCAGCAAATGTTCTGGCCTAATGCTTCAGAGCTTTTTGATGAACAAAAAGTGTGTGGGTGACCTGGAGTGGCAGCACACAGAGGGGCCACACAGGGAAGCTGCCTGCTGCTGCAGGCTCTGCATTGCCCAGGTCAGATTTCCCCTGAGTGCACAGGAGCAGCATGGGCAGCACACAGGGCTGTGCCCCTCACTGCTGCTCTCGCCTGCAGGGGAAGTGTGGCCAGGGCAGTGGGGAGCTCAGAGCAGCAGGCAGCTTTCTACACCCTCTGCTGTGCCCTGCTGCCGGGTTTCAATGCTGCTCGGCAGAAGCGGCGGTGAGGTCAGCACAGTGGGGAGCATCACCAGCACCTGCTGCCTCCCTAGAGCCCGGGGCTGGGGCTGGGGCTGGGGCTGGGGCCGGGGGAGAGAGGCAGCAGCTGCTTGCCCCAGGTTCTAGGTAGCTGCAGATAGCCATGGAGCCCAGTGTGCTTGCAGCAGGGCTTCCATCCTCCCAGCACTTTACATAAAACACCATGAGTTACAGTGTCCCCCCGACACAAAACACTTTTGCCTATGGGGTCAGGAGTAGGGATTGAGTGCCATCTTGGACCCTATGAAGCTGAGGAACCTACCTGCAGCCTCTGTCCCCTAGCATTCTTCCACACCCCCACCCCCGATCTGGTGCTGTATGCAGGAAGGGAAACTGGAGACAGAAGGGGGACTAAGATGCAGGCTGGGGTTTTCCAAGCCTGAGCTGGAGGGCAGAGATGGGAGGGGCCACAAGGTGAGGGGGCTCCAGTCCATCTGCACCCCCCTCTAGCTCAGGCTAGGGAAAACCCAGCCTGCAGCTCACTCCCTCTCTCTTCTCCACATTCCCTTCCTCTAGACAGCACCAGGGGCATGGGCTGTATCAGCCCAGCCCCGATCATGTGATAAGTTGACCCAAAAGAACAGAAATTCCTTAAGGTGCTTCGAAGTGGAGCGCCTTCATTTGATCCCTCATTCGATGAGGGCTAATTGTTATGCCACTTCTAAAGTGCTATACAGCTGTGCATGTGTATCATGGCATAGCTGTAGGGTGCTTTCAGGGGACCAGTCACATGGCAAATGTAATTTTTGTCTGTGTTCCATGTGAGATTTTAGGGGAAACTATACTAAATAAAGAAAGTATCTGTCCCTGCACATGCAAATTTTAATTTTGTCAAATGAATAGCTCTTTGGGAGGGGGTGAATCCTATCAGTTTTGGATTTCTTGGCAATATTACATGCACATTTGGGTCCTAGCAAATTCAGATTCTAAGGCCAGACATGATTTGGATAATCTAATTTGACTCTCTGGGTGCACAGCAGTAGATTTTCCCCAGAAACTGTGTTGAAGCATGTTTTAGAAAGATATATAATTTCAAGTGATGGTGAGTCTACCACCTCCTCGAGTAAAGCTTTTTATCATTTAATTACCCTTTTTGCTAGGAAATTGCATCTTACCTCCAAGTTAAATTATCTGACTTGAGTTTCTAGCCATTGGATCTTTATATGCTTTTTCCTGCAAGACTGAAATATCCTCCCTATTTTCCATATTTATTTGTATGTGCTCATGAAGTATCAACCTTCTTTTCAAAAAGTTGAATAGATAAAGGAACAGAAGGAAAGTATGATAGCTTGCTGTCTTTAGGAAATGCAAATGAAGGGCATCCCCAGTGAGAACACAGGAGATTCTAAGACTGGCAGGAATTACTCCTTTGGTGGCAGTTGACAATGTCACTAAAGGTGCTGCATTTCACATTTCACCATTTCACAGACCCTTAAAAAGATCAAGGACCTGGAAGGGGAGCAGAAAGAGAGAAATATCCAGACGATCTTCTCAAAAACCCTGAGAAGACTGAAAGAAGGTACTAGAGGTGAACCTTTGGTTAGGTAAATGGTGGAGGGGGGAATGTTTTAATTTTGTGGGTCAAGAATTCTGATTTTGATTTTGTAAAATACTTGAACTTTTGAGCAGCTACTATGGAAACAAAGTACTAACCTATTTTTCAAATAAAATTAGTTTCTTTTATGACTATTCACTAAGTATAGAACCATGATATTTACAGTCTCTGTATCTCAAAGCAGCTTGCTTGTTCTCTCTGCTCACTGGGGACAGGACAAGAAATAATGGGCTTAAATTGCTACAAGGGATATTTAAGTTAGGTATTAGGAAAAACTCTTTGACTATAAGGGTGGTTAAGCACTAGAATATATTACCTAGATAGGCTGTAGAATCTCTGTCTTTGGAAGTTTACTTTAGGATAGACAAATATTGGTATGGGAAAGTTTAGGCAGAGATAGCACTACCTATAGTAGCAGCCCAGACTAGATGATCTCTCAGGCTAAGTACAGACAGTCAAAAAGCCCATAGCTGAATCAGTTCAATCTTTGCAGGTTAGTCTAAACTGTGTAGAACCAACAAGCAAGTGAACAGACATTCACTTTTGATTCCAGAAATACAGCCACATGCTTGCAGTGGCCCAGGCCAGAAGCTCAGGGGTTCTAGGCCATGCCTTTCTGCTGGGCTAGAGTAGGTTGGGTCAAGGCTAGCCCACCCATCCTGGCGGGGGGGGGGAGGTTGCAAGGGAGATGCAAAGTATCCTAGGATGTTGGTGGATTGTGAGTTAACTTGAATCTGGAGAGGATCCAGGACAGACGTTCAATAAACCAATTTAACTTAAATCAATTAAGTCTGATATTACATCCATCCAGGTTTATCTTAAAACTGGTTTTGGCCATTTTGAAAGTGATTTATGTGCACTGAACTTCTGTTGTGTTACAGATTTCTACCAGTTTCCTAAAACTCGTACTGGTTTATGTGTAATTTCTGTCCCTAGCCTCAGTGTCTTCCAGATCTGCTTTTCTGTAATTGTGATTAAACATTCCACCAAACGCCAGTAGGTCTACAAGTAAGCATAAGAAAGTATAGATAGGAGAATATTTCGCCCTCCCACCCCGCCAACCCCCCCTCCCATCAAATTAAGCTGATAATAAATGTTCCTTAAAATTTGAATGGTAAAAGAAATACCCACTGAAATCAATGGGAATTAGATTGACACCTACTTTTGCATCATAATCTAATTTGGGATCTTTCTGAACTTTCTGAATGGAAGTTATTATCATTATTAGTGAATTTTATCAGTTTAAAAATTGGTCTCTTGGGTAATGCACTAATTGACTTTTTTGCAAAACATTTTTATGCATTATAAGCCATATTATTAATTTATACTTTTTAGCAACAGTATAGTAGATTAAAATTTCAATAGTAGTGATTTAACAAAATTATAATTATAATGACTCCAGCTGGCACTACTTTAGTTAAAGGTCATATTTTGTTCAAAGGTACAAAAAACAACAGTCAAACTATGGAAGTTTAAAGTTAAAGGGACAACACTCACATAAATATCACTTCAATTTGAGACTGTTTTACCTGTTAGAGTTACATGTAACACCTAAGATTACTCCAATTTAAAATATTTCAACTTTTAAAAATATTGAAATATTCTTTCAAGTCACACAAAATATATAATGTATCTTTTATTAGATAGGAAGGAGTATAGCTAAATTCTTTCCATTGAAATGTCTAAAATTCAGGCATAAACGTTAGTAAGTATCATATATTGCTTCACTGTGATTTACGTCTTTTCTCTTTATTTTTTATAAAGGCTTAATTACATGAGCTATTTAAACACTAAGTCCTAATCTTCTGGGGCATTTATACACATATTTTTTCATGCTGCAACATGCCAGAGATCCAGCGCATCAGAGCACACTTTATTAATTGAGTCTGCTCCGCACACAAGCTGACGCACACTACGCTGCATTACTTGCAGTTGTATAAGCAGCAAAATGCATGTCAGCACAGAGACAATGGCAGCAGTGAACTAAAACACCTCCAATGTGTTTTAGTTCAGAAGCAAACCGTTGCCATTTTCTGCACGCTGATACACATTTTGCTGCTTATACAAGTGTATGTGTTACAGTGCCAGGCACCTTTCAAAATGCCTGGCACTGTGGTGCATGCATGTATAAAAATGCCCCTAGAGTCTGTATATTTTGTTGCAAACAAGCTGATATTATAGTAGTGGCAGCCCTTACAACAAATTAGAGAACTGAACATAGTGCTATTGGCTACAGAAAATCACATACCTTCAACATGCAACCATGATGGGTCATTTGGGCTCAAGTGAAACTTTAAACGTGACCCCTTCTACAGCCATGTGACTTGAAAATACCAGAGCCACCCTCTTTGGGGATTGTGGACAATAATGGTACTGCTGAACAAATCCCAAGACCCAAATGTTGACAAATAGTAATGGAATAGTCTTACCTCAATCCTGGGGAAACTCTTTGAGAAGATCATCAAGGAGCACATTTATGATGGGCCGGCATCAGAAATGATGCTCAGGGGCAATCACCATGGATTTATTAGGGGGAGATCATGTCAGACCAACCTGATTGCCTTCTACGATCAGGTCACAAAGGCCATGGATGCAGGTGTCGCGGTGGATGTAGTCTTTCTGGACTTCAGCAAGGCCTTTGACACCGTCTC
>NW_017729022.1:30633721-30637669 GCF_001723915.1 Gavialis gangeticus | reverse complement strand
GGCTAGGAGCTGGAACCAACTTCCAAGGGAAGTGGTGCTGGCCCCTACCCTGGGGGTCTTTAAGAAGAGGCTGGATGCCTACCTGGCTGGACTCATTTGAGTCCCGTTTCTTGTTTTGGGGTTTTGTTGTTCTCCCGCCCTGGCGGGGGGTCGGGCTAGAAGATCTACTAGGTCCCTTCCGACCCTTAATCTATGAAACTATGAAACTATGAAATACCCATAGGCAGCTACTGCTCTTGATTAGGAACCCAGTGATTATTCCTATTTTACCTGTAATGGGCATCTTGCCTGGTGAAACCATAAGAAGTTAGATCTTTATTTGCTATCTATGTCAAGTGTGATAGATTTGAGGAACAAGACCTGATACAGGAGAACTCTTCCAAACTACAGTTACCATAATTACCTTTGAGTAAATGGAGATGATATGGCCTCTTTCACTGTGACTTTCTTAATGGAGAACAATGATGAGGAAATTCAAGGGAGAAACTTAAGAAATTACTTTGACTGGCAGCAAAACTTGAAGCAGAGAATGGAAGCACTTTCATTCAGACATTGCTTCTAGGCTTATACCTCACCATGGATATAAATACCCACACAAAGATTTCTGAAGGATTCAGAAAGATTTGTGAAAGATGTCTCCAGCGTTAGACTTGACAGTAAAGTGATACTATATTTGAATTACACCAAAAAGGGTAGGATATGTCAGAATGATCTTACTGAGTATGCTTTATTCAAGTTATGTCACAATCTTCCAAATGCAGATCATCTGACAAAAGACAAAGCTGCAGAATGTCCCTCAGCTCATTTTTATTACATTGTATTTAAAAGAAGAATTTTGTAAGCCCTGTCCAGGCTGCCAATAGATAGCATCCAAATGAAGCAATGAAGTTCAGCTAGTCCTCTCCTGCCTCTCTCCTCATCTTGTGCCCTCTTCACATTCTTGGGGCCTGGATGCTGTTCCGTTAAACTGCCTTACTTGAAACTGATTAACTAAAATAGCTATTTTTCTAGACACAACTGTCAAATAAGGTCTTACTACTGGAGTACTAACTTCATGTAAATCCCACTGAGAGAAGTGTGACAATTATTTAAATTTAACATCAAATCATTGGGACCGCATCAGTGATTTTTGGTTACAGACACCATCATCCCATAAAATATACTCTGGCTAACCTAGATTACATGCTTTTTTAGTACATGGTAGGAATCTCTCAGATGCCATGTCAGAAACATTCTGCAGTCACTGGAGAAAGTGAGTCTAATCTCCCAGGGCTTTGTTCTGGCATTGCTCTCATGTAGCATCCATGAACAAATCCCGTGAAAGAAATAACCAACATAAAACAAAGGATGGCCAGATGAATGTATTGAGTGCATTTCTGATGACCCCTGCCTCCAAGTTCCATTCCAAAACACTCCCTTTTTTTATGCATGCTGTAAACATTTCATAGATTTCATAGATATTAGGGCTGGAAGGGACCTCGGAAGATTGAGTACAGCCCCCTGCCTCAGGGACAGGAAGTCAGCTAGGGTCAAAGGATCCCAGCAAGATAGACGTCCAAATACTTCTTATGTGTCCGGAGTAGGTGCTTGCACCACCTCTGGAGGGAGTCTATTTCAGGCCTTGGGGACTCTGACAGTAAAGAAGTTTTTCCTTATGTCCAGCCTGAAATGGTGTTGGAGAAGTTTGTGACTGTTTGACCTTGTCATCCCTTGGGGTGCTCTGGTGAACAGGTGTTTCCCCAGATCCTGATGTACACACCTTATATACTTATAGGCAGCAACTAGGTCACCCCTGAGCCTGCGCTTTTCCAGGCTGAAGAGTCCCAGGCTGAGAACTCCAGGAGCTCCAGTAACAGGACAGACAGAGAAGCACAAAAGGTTAATTTTTCTTAGCCATTTTTTTCCTTCTTAAGCTTATGGATACAAGAAAAGTTATCTGAAACTCACCTTTAATGATATCAATATGAGATGGAAATATTTATAAAACATCACAAATCGAAGGAACCTACAAGAAGAGTACCATCTCCAGACAGTCTCATTTTCAGAGGCAGATTTGGAAGCCAAAGTATTTGGGGTTAGATGCTATAAAATTGAAATGGAAGAGAGTTGAAATAGAACATTAGCAAAAGGTACCAGTGATGTTATGTCTAAGAAGTTTCCAACAGGAAGGGTAATCATTCTGAAATCCCATTATAGAGATGTATTATTATTAGTTCATCTGCTTCCTCAGTGAGAAAATGCATCTACAATGTAAATCAGTGGACACAAAGGTTAGGATACAATATAAAGAAGCATACATTTTCTAAAAGACACACTGGTTTTCTAAACAAAGTTACAAATCACTTTCTTTCCTTGGAAAGGCAGCTGCACCATCTTGAAAAGCCCCAAGAAAGAGGATGTAGAACACATGTCTTGCTGTTTTAGACTTTGCAATCTAACTGGAGAAACTTACTTTGTGCCAATAGGCATTGCTAACAACTCACTCAACTTCTCTGCCAATATGGCAATTTGCATAGCATTACCCATAATGCTTCACATTGTGATTTTGCTTTGAAAACAGATTTAATTGAGCCTTGCTGCGCTGCATTAATGTGTCTGTTTAAATTGAGCAAATCTAATTAGCTCTCATGAAAGTTATGCCACCTCTGGTGCGGCAAAGCTAATGCAATTAAAGTCAGCCAGATGTATTGAGTGTTTTAAATATGCAGTCTGACTGGTGGAGAATAGTTCACTACCCATCAGAGACTGGACAGTCTTGCATTACATTCACAACAGCTGTGTTCTCTACAATGAGTGTGTATACATCATTCTGTGTCTATATGGTTATCCTTAGTATCAAGGATTCTGTTTGTTATAGAGAAATACACATTGTAATATAAAGTCAGACTGATTTCAGCATCATTTACAAAAAGCTATAGCCCAGTGGACCTTATTAAAAAGTTTATATTTTTCATATGCACTTTTCATATATGGCAATCCTCATTACAATCAACATTACCACAGATACCCCAGTATTTCCAGGACAATTAATCCTTCATAACTTGTAAAATGTTTGGCTATTAGCTCATGTTTAACTGAAGTCTTCTAATGAAGGTGAGCAGAATTGTGATTTATACATTTGGGCAAACTTTAATGTCTTCTTTTAAAATAGGAAATTCCCTAAGAGCAGAGGAATATATATTATTTAATATATCTGTATGAATCACTTAGATTATAAATTCATTAGACTGGATATTGTGTTTTAGTTAAACTGTACCTGGAACGGAAAAAATTCAAATGCTTCACATAATGCTCTAATGTGATCCTGGGTGTATCTACACATGCAATTAATGCAACTGAATAAACGCAGGCACAATTTGAGCCAGAATAAATTAATCTTGACATCACTGTCTACACATGCACTTAAGTTCAGTAATTTACTCTGCCATTAGACAGTACCTATGTATGACAGCACTATCCTTTGCCAGAGTAAAATAATCTACTGTTCACTAATTGTGGCACATGTGATGCTTTACTGTTTAGTAAATTGGTATACTGCTCAATGGGCATGTCTACATGAGATGCTACTGTACAGTGGTTACAGTGCTTTTATTTAGTACTTATATAAGCAAATACTAAATAAATGCATAGTAACTGGAGTTACTGCACAGTAGTGCCAGTGAATGCTTAAGTGACACTACTGCACAGTAACCTAATACTACTGTGCAGTAGCATCTTGGCATGGTTTTGCCACACAACATTACTGCACAGTAGTATCTGGCTACTGTGCAGTCAGCATCTCATGTAGACACACCCAAAAAAGTGTACATGTAGATGGGCCCCCTGTTGAGTATACATATGGAGCATCTACATGTGCCCCTACGGTGCCATTGTTCTGGTGCTGTCATTTAGTACTTCCAAAAGGAATTCCAAATACTAAATGATGGCACAGTAACAGCCCATACTGTG
>NW_017729022.1:30619875-30628721 GCF_001723915.1 Gavialis gangeticus | reverse complement strand
ATGTAGATGGGCCCCCTGTTGAGTATACATATGGAGCATCTACATGTGCCCCTACGGTGCCATTGTTCTGGTGCTGTCATTTAGTACTTCCAAAAGGAATTCCAAATACTAAATGATGGCACAGTAACAGCCCATACTGTGCCATGTGCACAGCACATATTTATTTTTACCTGTTACATTGGCATGGCAATGCACTCTACTGAGGGAGCGCATCTCTATGGTGACATAGCTTTGGCGTTACAGTTTTTGCCATTTCTATGGTGAAGTAACATCCCTTGTAGATGCATCCACTGACTTTTTAATCTCAGCCTGGTTCTGTGGATATATTATATTAAAGCAAGTTTTCAATGCCTATAGGACATACACTATTTGTTGCTTCTTGGATTAAGTCGTCATGTAGATCTGGCCAATTGTATTATATTCAGGCATACAATTTTTCTGTACTGCTATTCACTTTGTAGAAAAAATCATCAAGATGATTTCATGAAAATTAACATTTTCCTCTGTTTACTCAGCAGTGTTCTCCTCCTGCCTCCTTTAGTCAGTTACATTATAATTGCTTCCATAGCAATAGAGTCTGACATTTGACACTGAATTGTGGATAGTTTTGAGGAGGAGGCACTAGTCTGAAGGTCAGGTGCCACTTTTTCACCTTCTTGATCAGCCATAAAAGTATTGAACAACCTGCTCCTCAGCCTCTCTCTCTCTCTGTTTCCCCATCTGTAAAATGGAGATAAGAGCATTTTGAGATATATTGGCTGCATCTACATGAGATGCTGACTGTGCAGTCATTACTGTACATGACTGTACTGTAACTGGAATTACTACATAGTTGCACTGAAGAACAGCTTTTTCATGATCCTAACTGCACGGTAGCCCATTACGACTGTGCAGTAGCATCACATCACACTTCCTGCCACGTAACGCTACTGTGCTGTAGTCATGGGCTACTGCGCAACCAGCATCTTTTGTAGATGTAACCATTGAGTTTTTTTTCAATAAAGCTCATGAGGTATGTTGATGTTATACAACAACAGAAAAGACTATAAATGAATAAAGTAAGTCAGTAGTTGACTCATCATAAACGAGACAATCCATACATAAAAAAGTATATTGACAGCATAAATAAATCATCACTCTCTTGAATAGGAAACATTCATGAGAAATGAGACAGCAATGAAGATTTGAAAAATCACATTAAAATATCATCTGCAGCTGAGATATTAAAAAATTAAAAAACAAGTTTCCCCATTTTAGCTCTGGGCATTTAATTCTGTTGTCAGAAGTTCCTGGTTGTCTGAGAATTTTTGTATGTGACAAGGCAGCAAGACATAGTTTGAATATGTAATCTTTGCTGACTTCCAACATACTAGGTGAGATTCTTCATTGTAGCTAAGGAACAGATGGTTTGCAAAGGTGACTGTCATATTTTTGCATTTCTTATTGCCAACTCCACTAGAAGCCTGTAACAAGCTCCAACAGGTGTAAGTTAGGATGGGCTTCATTAGCCCCAAGAGCCTGATGTACAGCCTGGTATCACCATACATCTTTCCCTCAACAGTTGCCACAGCATGGTGGTTGTGAGGGAAGCCAGCATATCAGCCTAGAACCATTCCATCATCTCCATTCTGCCTGAGATACTGAAGTTGGGTATATACAGAGTGCGCCTACACAAGATCCTACACTGCCATAATGATGAACTATGGTGATGTAGTTGGTCGCTATAGCAATGTAGCATCAGAGGGCACAAATCATGATGCTTGTTGCTACTGTGCAATAACACTGGAAACAACCTATGCGGTGCTGGGACTGCGCACTAATGGCTGTTACTGCACAGCCATTTAGTAGTTGGTCAAGCACATACTAAATGACTGCACAGTAACAACTGCACAATCTGGCATGTGTAGACACACCCCCTATTGCCCATTTCACCTCTTCTGTGCTAACAGAGTATAAGCAAATGGGTAAAGGCTTGAGCCCCTGCACACAGAATGGAAAGTTACAGAATGTTACTCTGTTAGTAGCTGGAAGAAGAATATTCCTTGTTTGAGTTGCCTTAGAAACTTCAACCTTATTTTACAAGAACAGCAATTTCACTAGTACAGAAGTGTATTCATTACAACAAAAAGCATAAACTTCACAAAGTATCATCTGTTTCCAAAAATATTACAAGGTTTAAAGTCTATTTGCTGGCACCAAGAGATAACCTGCAAAAAGAGAGAGTAAAGACAGCAGGATTTTTTGCAATATTCATCAGTCACTTGGCTGCTTCTATAGCCTGCTACAGTCTGAAGTACGCACTCTGATTTTCACATATACAAATATGAACACCACAAAATGTCAAAGTCCTTTGTAGTATCCACCAATTGATAACACAGAGCACTTTGAGGGTTGAGTTTTTGCTGTCCTGTGGCTGCATAATAGCATAAATAGTAGCATAAATAAGACAGGGTTACTGAGGCAGCCGCCCTGGGTGCCGACATTCGGGGAAGAGAGAGAGCAAAAAAATAGCAGCTGCCACTGCAGCCACACAATCACACTGGCAGCACCAGCTGCCTGAAGTTATCATTGCCCCTCTGAGTTACCACTGCCCCAGGTGCCAAGCTGCCCTATTACGTCTCTAGACTCAATCTTCCCTAGTGAAGGAACCATCGTATAGTAAAAGAAGATGATACTGCATACCTGTAGGGCTTATGCAGCTGGAAAAGCTGGGTCTGTTTTACCTAGATGAATCTGAGTAGTTTGGAAGTGTCATTCATATAATTGCATTGTTTTCCATGGTGTTTGGAAGCAGAGATAACAAACCTAACACACTGATGGGAGATGCTTTACAGTCCTGCCCACCATAATGGATTGCTTGGGCTAAAGATGCATCAGAAGCAGGAAATGATTCTTCTTAGGGGAGAAAAAGAAAAGAAAAGAAAAGAAAAGAAAAGAAAACACTATGCAAGGAGAAAATGACAATGACAAAGTATGGAAAGCTAGTAAAGAAAAGAGAATCCAGTATAAGAGAAAGAAAAAACCTGAGAATAACTCTGAACCAAGCAGTTCATGCATTGCAGCCTCATAGGACTATGGAAACCAAACCTTTTAAAGGAAACTGAACACCTCTTACCACTAATCTTAGCCCTGCTAGGGGACCATTAGAACCTCTGCATATCATTCTTATTCGTATAAAAAAATAAAAAAGGTCACAAATCAAAATGAGCCTTCTGCAATCGCCATATGAAACCTTCTTCCTCTTTTTGAACAAGTAAAATGTAGCAAATAACACACAGCTGGAAAGATTCAAAGAGATTTTAAAAAATATGACAGAGAACGTTAAATGGCATGAAGATAATTACTTTGCTCATTCAACATGTGCTTTCCTTTCAAAAAAGAACACAAGATTTTAGCTACTTGTTAATTACCAGTCATGATGTATCATGTTAGCTGGTCGTAACTTGAGAGCAATTAACTACATTCTTTCTTTATGAATATAAAAAGAACAAACCATATCAGGCTACACAAATGAAGAATAATAGCAAATCTTAACAGAGTAAATAATTTTGGATCTATGGATAAGTATGAATACATAAGAAAATAGGAGATTTGTCAAGTTCACATATTGCCAGACCCAGTGAGATAATGGGACCAGCAACTGATGATGAAGAGAATGATAGTCTGTGTTTTCTACAGATAGTGAAGCTGAGGCACAGAAATGTGAAGTGACTTACCCATAGTTGAAATGTAAATCTTCAGTAATCCCCATTTTCAAGTTAAGTATGAAGGCGCTTTTTGAAGCATCTAAAAGTAACACGGGCTTTTGGCATCATTATGCTGAGATCAACCAAATGATCAACTGAAACTTGTATTGATCACAAACCTGTGATTAGACTGCAACTGGAACATTTTTGCAAAGGTTTAGCATGAAGACCAGCAACTGCTGCATCCAGCATAATTAATGAAATTCAGTTGGCTGTATATGCAATAGATTTGGGGCCAGTGACTATGACTAGCCAGTAGATATTGAAGCTTTTAGCTATGCTTTCACTTAATGAAGACAAGACGTTTAAGAGAGTAGGCAGACACACTGCAGTGCCCTGAGTCTGACACATCTATGCTAAGCATGGGTTCATAGCTTTTGTTTTGCTTACCTTTTCTAAAGAAAGGTTGGGGGAGGGAAGAGGCAGTGGAGAAATAACATGTGAAGTCTGCTTCCTGTTAGGCATGTCTACACATGCCCCGATGGTGCCACTGTTACTGCACCGTCATTTAGTACTTCCAAAAGGAAGTACTAAATGACGGTGCAATAACAGCCTGTACTGCACCATGCTGGCGGCACATGGTTATTTTAGATGCTGCATCTCCATAGCAATGCACTATAACGAGGAGCATGTTGCTATGGTGGTGTAGCTGCAGTGTCATGATTTCTGCCTGCTAACACTATGTCGCCGTAGTGCACTGCTACAGCTACATAGTGTCACAAGTAGACATGCCCATTGAGTGTTGTTTCTTGCCTAACTGGAGAGATAAGATAGTTGTAAGCTCTGACCCTTGCTTCTTTGATGGCTACTGCTTATTTTCCTTGAGGGGAGGTAGGATTTTCTCTTTGCTTTTCTGGAACCAGCTTGTCCCACATAGGAAAGAAGAGAGATGTAGTCCTCACTCCCTGTTGATTATCTAAATAGATAGTGATTCTCAACCAGGGTGTTGATTCTTTTAAGGGTGATGTAAGGTGCCACACAATATTAACCCAAATTAGGTGTGCAAACACCTATACATGATTCACAATTTAAGGAAGCAATGGGTGACAGAGAGGGGTGGGGAGGGGCAGTGTTTACATTCCCTTAAGGTGCAAAAAATTAGTCATCAGAAAAATGAGGAGTAAAGTCTGCAACTCCCACTGTCCATCCCTTCACCCCCCTGCAACAGGGAGAAGCAAGAAGTAAAGGTCAGTTTCCTTGTAATTCATCTATTCCGATAGTTCTCAATCTTGCTAGGCTTAAGGAACCACTCAGAAAATACTATCTTCCCCAAAATGTAAGACAGAAAACCCCAGAGATTTCAATTAGGAATCCATAGTGTCATAAATATGCTAACATGTTGTGGTCTTTGTTGAGTTCTTTGCAACAGAAAAAATGCTTAATTATTTCTCCACTTTCAATAAACAAGTGAAAGTTAAAAGCTGGCATTTTCTGCGAAGTGCCTTGAGCCCAACAAGGGAAGCCTTGAGCCTAATAAGTTTGAGAACTGTTAGCATAGATGAAAGACAAAGGAGCTGACCTTTACTTCTTGCATCTCCCTGTTGCAAGGGGACAGTGGGAGTTGCAGACTTTACACCTTGTTTTTCAGCTGGCTAATTCTTTGCACCCAGAGGGAATGTGAACACTGCCCCCCTTCCCTATACTACCTATTTCTTCCTTATATTGTTAAGGCACTCCATATTAATAAGGAGAAATATTTCATCTTGATTATAGCAAAGCACTTAATGCTGTCTCATAAAATATTACTTTAACAAATTATGAAATTTGGTTTGGATAGAACGATCTGGGCTGAAAACTGGTTGAAGGATCTAATGATATCTAAAAGAAGTTGTATCCAAAGAAAGATGAAAACAGCAGAGGGGATGACAAGCTAACAATGTCCCACTGGGGCTGGTGCACTGTCTATTCTGCTTAGTGTTCTGTAAGAGAAGAGAAACACAAGATGAAAGAAATATGCCAAGGATACTAAATTGGAAGGAACTGCAAACAGCAGGGGGAGCAGACAAATATAAAGGCACCCCAGAGAAATTAGAGTCAAAGATAGGAAATAGCAAAATGACACTCTGTTTGGAAAATACAGGCTAAATGCAACAAAAAAGAAGAAAAATAGTCCAAATGGCACATGCACAATGGAAAGGAGACAGCTGAATGCAGTGAGCCTGTAAGGCACATATGAGAGAATTTAGTAGGCTCAACAAATGTATGGCAGCAAAGAAGACTACTACAATTTTGGGCATAATGTGCAGAGGCATCACATTGTATATCAGAAAGCAGAAATCCCTTTTTATGTTTTTATTTCTACATTTATATATCACAAGACATTTTCACCTTAACTGCCCAGACTTGGGAATTAGGTACTTCATACCCTTGAAAACTTGACTCTACATTACAGAATGATTAGAGGGATGAAAGAAAAGAAAAAAAGCAAAAAACATTTGGAATTTAGAGAGACTGAGAAGCATGAAAACATTTGAGCTTGGTTTTAGAGCAGACAAAGGGCTCTGTGGGAGAGGAGTGGGAGGACAGAACCTACAACTATTTCATAAGTGTGAATTCCTCGACAGGAGAGAAACATTGGTAAAATGGGAATACAAATGGGAAGAATTAGGCAGAAAGGAATAGAATCTCAAAAGGGAAAATTCAGACTGAATGTCTGAATATGTTTTACACACAGTAATCGACAATAGAATTGTTTTTAAAGGAAAACCTTAAAAAAACTCATTGCTAAGATAATTTAAAACCAGACCATGCCAAATGATAACAAACTTACTGTAGAGAATGATTCTGCTTTGATGGAGAGAGGGGATGATCAAGGATTTGTGAAACTCCACACAATTTAAGACATTGTCATGCTCACATATATTCCGAGTATGGTGAAACTCCACTTAAAACTCTAGAATCGTAAGAGCAGTAGGGCTTGAAATGTTTACTAGTTAACCCCCCTGCTCAAGAGAGGATCATCCTTACCTAAACCTTCCTAGTCAAGTGTTTGTCTAATGTGGCCTTAACAAAATCCAAGATGGAGCTGACCTGGTCCAATGCTAAACTACCCTCAAAGGGAGAAAGTTCCTCCTAATGCCCAATGTAAATTTATTCTACTACAGTTTAAGACTATTAGGTGCATCTACACATGAAATTGAGTCAAAACAATAAACTCCAGAGCAGTTTGAGCCAAAGTAAACTACTCCCTGGTACAGCACCTATACATGCACCCAGGACAGCAACATTTTGAGCTGGTGCAGAGAAGCTGACACTAGAATTGCTCCTGCCCTGGTCTGCCCTGGGGTCCAGATGGCAGCACTGGGTGGCAGAGGGGCTGGCTAGAGCATAAGGGTGCTGCAAGTGCAGAGCCATGTGGGTACGTGGCTGGCAGGAGTCTGGCCCTCTGTTGGCTGGGCTGGCCATTTGTAATTTATGCCGTCAGTCAGCATCTACATGTATGTTTAACCATAGTTCATTATTCTGCTGTAAGATAATACTGTCCCCGATAGTATTATCTTACAGCAGTGTTAATTAGTTTACTGCAGCCTAATACCATTGCATATGTAGACAGTGACACTTTATTCCTCAGCTAATTAGCCTACTCTGCAATAAAGCACATTTATAGATGTAGCCATTGTTCCTTGCTCTGTCCCCTGCAACCACAATGAAGATTGTTGTCAAACCCACCTTGGTCTTCTTTTCTCCAAACTAAATAACTCCAGTTCTTTCAGCTAGTCCTCATAACCCATGTTTTCCAAACCTCTAATATTTTTTACTGCTCTCTGCTAGATGCTTTCCAATTTGTCCATACCTTTTTTTGAAATGAGAGGCCCAGACTTGACACAGTATTCATGGTGAGGCCTCACCAATACTAAATAGAGAAAAAGAATAACTTCCCTTGATCTGCAAGTGACACTGTGATCCCTCACTCCCCCCTGGTTCTTTTCTGCAATAATGTAGACCAGCCAGTTGTTCCCTTTTTGTATTTCCATGTGTGATTGTTCTATCTCAAGTGCAGGACTTCATATCTGTTCTTGCTGAATTTCAATGGGTTGATTTTGGACCATTTCTCCAGTTTGTCAACATCATTGTGGATCCTAGTTGTGATCTCCGAAGTGCCTACTACTCCAGCCAATTCTGGGTTCTCTGCAAATTTTGCTACGTTTCATAGTTTCATAGTTTCTAGGGTCGGAAGGGACCTGAGAAGATCATCTAGTCCGACCCCCTGCTATGGCAGGAAAGAGTACTGGGGTCAAACGACCCCAGCAAGGTGTTCATCTAACCTCTTCTTAAAAACCCCCAGGGTAGGAGCCTGCACCACCTCCCTTGGAAGTTGGTTCCAGACCCTAGCCGCCCTGACCGTGAAATAGCGCCTTCTGATGTCTAACCTAAATCTACCCTCTGCTAGCTTGTGACCATTGTGCACCAAGCTTCAAAGTATTAATGAAGCTGGTCTACTGAATGATCCAGGATACATATTCTTTTTTCTCCAGCAAGTCTCATGAGAGGTCACAAGGTTACCACATTATAGTCTTCCATTGTTTAGACGTTGCTCAAACTTTACACTCTCATTACTGATATCTTCCTTTTGGTTGCTTCAGAATACACTTAAACAATCCTATTTCCTATATCTCTGAGGAAATCCCAATCCTGTGTTTACCTCCATTGAATTTCCTGGGCTTAAATACCAGAAAACACTCCCTCTTCTCTCTTTTCCCCCCATGTAAAAATTTTTAAAAGTTCACTGTTAGGCTATGGACAGAAGTTACATATAAACTGGTATAACTGCTGGGAAACTGATTCAAACCTGCAACACAACAGAAGTTCACTGCAGATAAACTGCTTTCAAAATGGCCCAAACTGGTTTCATAGTTTCATAGTTGGTACGGTCAGAAGGGACCTAAGCAGATCATCTAGTCCGACCCCCTGCCATGGGCAGGAAAGAATGCTGGGGTCAAATGACCCCAGCTAGGTGGTTGTCTAGCCTCCTTTTGAAGACCCCCAGGGTAAGGGCAAGCACCACTTCCCTTGGAAGTTGGTTCCAGCTCCTAGCCGCCCTAACAGTGAAGTAGTGACTCCTGATATCTAGCCTGAATCTACTCTCAGTCAACTTATGGC
>NW_017729022.1:30619165-30619742 GCF_001723915.1 Gavialis gangeticus | reverse complement strand
CGTAGGGCCTGCCCTGCTGCCCCCTAATCATGCGAGTGGCCCTCCTCTGGACCCTCTCAATTCTGGCCAAAACCCTCCTGAAGTGCGGTCCCCAGAACTGGATGCAGCACTCCAAATGCAGCCTGGCCAATGTCACATAGAGGAGGAGGATCACCTCCTTGGACCTGCTTGGATGCATGACAAGGTGCAGCTGGCCTTCCTGACTGCATCCTTACATTGGCCCATGTTCATCCTGGAATCAGTAATGACTCCAAGATCCTTCTCTGCCTCTGTGCTGATGAGAAGGGAGTTCCCCAGCCTGTAGGTATGCTGCTGGTCCTTCCTCCCCAGGTGCAACACCTTGCTCTTGTCCATATTGAAACCCATCCTATTCTCATCCACCCAACTCTGTAAACTGTCGAGATCTAGTTGTAGCCTGTCCGTCTCTTCTAGCATGCTAACTTCTCCCCACATCTTAGTATCATTTGTGAACTTGAAAAAGGTGCTTTTCACCCCTCATCCAAATTGCCCTCATCCAATCGCCGATGAAGATATTGAACAGTGTGGGCCCAAGGACTGAGCCCTGGGGAACCCCATT
>NW_017729022.1:30618081-30618861 GCF_001723915.1 Gavialis gangeticus | reverse complement strand
CCAGGTTGGTCTGACAGGACCTGCCTCTAATGAACCCATGTTGATTGCCCCTAAATATAAACTCCCCTGCTAGCTCCTCACAGATGTGCTCCTGGATAGTTTTCTCAAAGAGCTTCCCCAGGACCAAGGTAAGATTTATGGGCCTAAAGTTTCCTGGGTCCTCTTTCCTCCCTTTTTTGAAAATGGGGATCACATTGGCCCTTTTCCAGTCGTCAGGAACCTCACCAGAGCACCACAAGTTTTCATAAAGCTGTGCCAGGGGTCCTGCAATAACCTCTGCCAGCTCCCTAAGCACTCTGGGGTGGAGATCATCAGGACCTGATGATATGAACACCTATAGTCCCTCCAGAAGTTCCCTGACTAGCTCTTCACTGACCCTGGGCCTGGCTGTGCCTCCCCTGGGTCCATCTGGAATCCTAGTGCGGGGGGGGGATGTCCCTGTCCCTGCTCAGAAAAATGGAAGCAAAGAATCTGTTAAAGACATTAGCTTTGTCATCTGGTGCTACCACCAGATTACCAAGCATGTCCTGCAGAGGCCCCACATTATTTGGCACCTTCTTTTTACTCCCTATGTATTTAAACAAGGACTTCTGGTTTAAGATAAAACTGGATGGATGTAGTATCAGACCTAACTGATTTAAATTGGTTAGGTTAAATTGGTTAGGTTAAACTGGTTTATTGAACTTCTGTCTCAGATCCCATCCAGATTCAAGTTAACTCACAGTCCCCCGGCATATTAGGATGCTTTGCACCTCCCCCAGCCCTCTCCTCTCCCACACA
>NW_017729022.1:30595538-30613081 GCF_001723915.1 Gavialis gangeticus | reverse complement strand
AAACTGGTATAAGCAATTGGGAACTGGTTCAAGTCTGTAACACAACAGAAGTTCAGGGCACATAAACTGCTTTCAAAATGTACGAAACTGGTTTAAGATGTGGATGTAGTATAAGACTTAACTCATTTAGGTTAAATCAATTTATTGAACTTCTGTCCCAGATACTCTCCAGATTCAAATTAATTCACAGCCCTCCCAGCATTCCAGAATGCTTTGCACCCTCTGCACAACCGTGTGCCCCTCCTCTCCGCAGGGTAGGTAGGCTAGCCTTGGCCCAAGCTGTCTGCACCAGCTGAGCAGGGAGGCATGCTCTAGCACCTTACAGCCTCTGGCCTGTGCCACTGCAGACATGTGGCTGCATTTCCACCATCAAAAGTGAATGTCTGTTCCCTTCCTTATCAGTTCAATCTACACAGCTTAGACTAACTTGCAAAGATTGAATTGATTCAGCCTCGGGATTTTTGAACGTTTGTACTTAGCCTTAAACTCCAAATTCTTTATCTTGTAATCATTAATTAAATTAATTATATTCTAATTGTTAATTTGATTAACTAGTAGGATGTTTAAGTCTTTTTAGACTCTTGATACTGCGATACTCCTGCCAATATGTTTATACAATGAAAAATTTCATTGCAGGTGCAGCATTGGATAATTATGTTCCTGTATATACTCATCACTCCATTTTGACATGATCAACAGCCTCAAGCACTATGTCTGTATGCTAATTTCAGTCTCTGGATGTTAAAGCTGACACTCCAATGTAAGAGACAGAATTTCAGCTGAGAATTTGAAGTCATATTGCATGAGACTTCATTTACAGAGGAAGGTAATAATTGATGGCTAAACCTTTGTCATTGTATAATTAAAATGATATAGTAAATGCTACGCAGGGCTCATAGTTTTCTCCTGCAATACTGGAATCAGAATCCCTCTTATTCTTTCTACACAAAAACTAAGAGGATTCCACACCTTTAACCCTTCTCAGAAAACTATTCAATACACAATAGTGTGATTTAGTGCAGTCATTATTTTCTAATATATGCCCCAAGGTCATACTCAGTTTCTCTATTACTATTTTGTAGATTTTTATTTGAATTTCTTTTGCAGTGTAATTCAAATCAGAAACCAGCTAGTTTATGAAATGATCAGGGTGTCAAGCCAGCTACTATAATGCAGATTAGAAATAAAGTACAGAAGATAAAATGGCTAGGTAGTCATTATGCATGCGTTGCATAATGTCACAGGAGAGTGGCTAAGAAGAAACAAGAGGTAAAACAGACTCTTTTTATTACCAGAAACGGAAGGACTAGTTTGAATAAAAATAGCAAATATATAATACAACTTGTTTTTTACTGACAGAAAGTTAAATACATTTGACATATAACAAGAAATTGTGAACTTGGTACAATAAGAGAAGAGACATACTTTTATGAACTGGACCTGGTGTCCTGGCAAATGCACTGATTACTATGATTCTAATTCATGAGGTTATTCATACAACTTTTAAAATTTAAGAAATGTAAAATAAAAGTGTAATGTAGATAGGATAGAAAAAATCAAAGTGACTATTTATATAGGTGTGAATTCAGGCCAAATCACTGGCTGTATTAAAACCAGAGTAAGAGCTGGGAAAGGTATAGGCTAGAGACTTCTCAATGTTTCCACTGGTCTAGAGAAAAAAGAAAGAGTTTCTCTTTGAAGATTACAAGCTTTGACTCCAAACGACCTTTCCCATGCCAGCCTCTCTCAGTAGAAGAGCTGGATGGGAACATGTCAACAAAACAGCTTTCATAAGAAAGTGCTAATTCAGCAACTTTGAAACTAACGAATGATCAATATCAGTTAATTTCTCACTTCTAAAAAAATTTGGGAAAGAGTTCTTGAAATTATGGGAATGATCCATTTTGATACTTTCAATATGAAAACTTCATTTTATAAACAACTTGACTTTTGGGAAATAAAGTAATTATAGTAAAAAGACCACCATAAAAACAAAGCATATCAAAACAAAAAGACTTTGAGTCCAAAAAGATTTTGCCTTAAGATTATTCATTTATGGAAGTTTTAAGATTTTGACTTTTCATCTGGAGTGTGTGTGTATGTGGTGTCTTAGAGATTTTCTGAAGACAGGACTGTTATTTCCCACTCATTGCTGACTAGGAGTAACTTTAGTTAAAGCAATGGATTTACACTAGTCTTTAAGAAATCATAACTGGGTCTTTCAAAATGTTAACAGCTAATCAGAAGATAGAAGGCTAAACCTTATCTTTTCTAGACAAGATAATTGTCCAAATGGTCTCTTTCCCTGCTGTAATAATATCATTTACATTACTGACAAAAAGAATCAGAGGATGCCCATACATGAGAAAATTTTTGCCATTTAAATCATTCCAAAGTCGTCATTTAATACCCAGATGCAATGTTAGAATGTTTTTAAAATGGTGGAAGTTGCCTTAATTAAACCCATGTTATGTTTTCAATGTAAGGTAAACTACGGTAGTGCTGCTGTATTGTATTTAATTGGGGCTTCCTGACAGCCTCAGGATGCATTGTGCAGCATCTGGCACCCCCTGCCTACTGTACAGAACTACAGCAAGTCATGACACACGCACCAAGCTTGGAACATCTATTAAGTTTTAAGGCACTGTACCTAAAGTACTTAAAGTAAGTGCAAAAGTTACAGTGCCTTTGGAAATGTCTGCTCTGCATGTGCATAAGCACCCAGACTGACTAGATTTGTTACACCTAGCATAATAGCAGTGTTTTTTGTGGTTTCCAATGCCGAGTTCACCTAACAAATCTTTATCAAGACACAGAATAAAATATAATCAGAACTTTAACATTCCACAGTAGAGTAAGAACAATGAAAAGCTTTAAACACACCTAGTAAGAGTATAAATAGCAGCTTTAAACAGAACAAAACAGACCCCAAAGAGCCTCAGTGCATATATTTTCCCCAAATTTAGCATACTTCTAAGAATGTTTATGGCTCCTGTTACCACATGCTTAAAATAGCATTTTTCTTACCTTGTTTCCCAAATTTTCCCTTTTGCATGTTTAACATTTTAAGCAAAGTCACAGGATTCATTTTTTTTCTAGGCTCACCCCATTAGGTGTCTCCTTAGGGCTCCAAGGTGTATCATATAAAGGAGGCAGCAATCGGGGCCTGGGATTTAGGGAACAAGGAGCACATCTACGTGTTCCCTATGGTGATGTCGTTACTGCACTGTACTTTAGTACTATCTTTTGGAAGTACTAAAGCATGATTCAGTAACCGCCCATACTGCACTGTACATGTGGTGCATGGCTATTTTAGCAGCTAATTTGCCATATCTTCGTGCTGCTATGGTGAAGTAGCTGCTGGTCACATATAGACACCTGTGGACGCTAAGTCACAATAGCGCATCACTACAGCTATGTAGCATCATGTGTAAATGTGCCCTAGTTTTAGTAAGGCAAGATGAATCCTCCTAGAACAAACCTGCTTTAAAGTAAGAGTTTTTAAAACTACTCTGCAATTCTTTTCTCTTTACTGCTATCTATTGTGACAGTCACAACTGCATGATACCAATAATAAGTCTTTGGATTCTCCTTAGAATCATTTTATTCAATAAGCAAAACTTAGCAAGCCAGATGCTTCTCTTTGTGCTGCTTAAGCAATACACAAGGGTTGGGAATCTAAATTGACAGAATAATTATTAATTCCTTTCTGAGAGTAAACTACTGGCTGGTGTTTAGAACTCCTAGGAGACAGTTGGAAGATAACAGGACTTACAGAAGCTCTGAAGCTGTGCCTGTGTTTAAATTAGTTGGCTCCAGGTAATGAGGAAAGCACAAAGCACACCTCCAAAATGTGTCCACTCTCCCTTGAGTTACACTAAGTGGAACTAACTGGAGAAAGAGATATCTGTCCCAAATTGCAAACTCCTTGTTTTTCATTTTGTCTCATGCTGATTTGTATCTAGTGATAACGACCTGCAATAATTGCCTACGGCATATGATTACCCCAGAAGAGCTGTATGTCTGTCCACTCCTATTCCAGGTGCAATTTAAATTTATAAATAAACTAATGCAAACTATAACAAAGTATATCAGTTGTCCATGTCCTGACTGCTTCTCTCAGCTGCCAGCCTGGGACAGGGGCTGCAGTTTTCAGCTGGGGTATGTGGCCAAGGAATTGAAAGGATTGGGGGAGATCTCTTCTAAGACCACTACTGTGATATGCAAGAATACAGGATAGTGATACAGAAAAATGGGGACACCATGTCTGTATTAGCTAAACTACTAACTGAAGGAGATAGAACAGACTGAGGTGAGATTTGCGTAAGGACTGTTTTTGAACTGTTTGTAATCCTCTAGTATTTTCAAGAGTAAAAGTGTACATGCAGATGTTCCTAGGACTCTATCTACAATCATACAGCTTACTTTAAGCCGTGTGATTGTAGATCTTGTTCTCCTTGTGAAGATGTTTACCAGTGCCAGTAGCCATGCCAGGAACATGGTCTAAGTAAATCAGAGTGTGGAGGAGGGGTGGGAGGGATGGGGTAGAGGCTCTAGTGGGCCCATGGGAGAAGTTGGAGGATTCATGGGGACAGGTTGTCTGTCCAGGGTGGAGGTGGGTTGGGTCAGGGAAATAAAAATAACCTAGTCAGAGTGGTGTGGGAGTAGGAAAAGCATGGCCCAGGAGCTAGGGTGAGTGGCAGGGCTTTCTTAGTCACAGGGCTGTATTCCAAATGTGTACAGATGTTTGATGGATTGGGCTAACCTGTTCCAGATCCAACTTAGTGTACCTCCTCAGGTGAATTAAGTTAGACTGAACCAACCTTTTTTTTTGCCTACTCTAACCTCCATGAATGTATGTACAAACATCACTTAAATTGACCTAACCCTAGTTAATTCAATCTAAGTGTAACATCTGCATGTACCCAAAGTGACTGGCTGAGAAATTTCTTTTTTCATAGATTTCATAGACATTAGGGCTGGAAGGGGCCTCGGAAGATCATTGAGTCCAGCCCCCCGCCCAAAGGGCAGGAAGTCAGCTGGGGTCATAGGATCCCAGCAAGATAAGCATCCAGTTTGCTCTTGAAGGTGTTCAATGTAGGTGCTTGAACCACCTCCAACGGCAGACTGTTCGAGACCTTGGGGGCACTTCCCCAGAGCCGGTGGAGGCCAGATGAGGCTCCCACCCCCAACTCTCCTGGTGCACAGCCATAAAAAGGCTGTGCGTGGGGGCCACACTTTTTGTTGTGTGCATCCACGCACGTGTGCACCTTAGAGGGAACCTTGCTTGGTGATCCTTTGTCTGTGGGAAAGATTCAATAAACCGACATAACCTGAACTGGAGAGAGTAAAGTTAGTTTAAAGTCACCTAAATTCCCCCTTCTAGGCAGTTGCCAAGCAGGATGTTTAACAGCTGGTTAATCAAAGTTGAAGGGCAGCCACACATGTAAAGAAGTGGCCTTGGTTTTCTTGGGTGTACTTAAAAATATTTTGATCCTCCAAACATTAGCAAGCCCATTCTACCATGATGACGGCAGTTGACACAATCAAAAAATAAGAAAATGCTTTTGCTGACATGTTACGTGTAAGTATATTTGTCCCTGACGGGCCTTCGTAGAACCCTGCTCGTAGTGTAGCTCCCCGTTCGGGTGACCACCCTCTGCACCG
This sequence comes from Gavialis gangeticus, assembly GCF_001723915.1. Lineage (NCBI taxonomy): Eukaryota > Metazoa > Chordata > Crocodylia > Gavialidae > Gavialis > Gavialis gangeticus. The sequence goes on along the minus strand of NW_017729022.1, from coordinate 30,607,414 downwards.
AGCATTGGTGTTGCTGCAGTTGAGTTGTCTTCCCCGCTGCACCGACCCCGCTTCTCACCTGCCACGACTTTGCTGTTATCCCAGTGGGCGGGGCCAGCTCATCAGTCCCTCGGTGTCCTGGGTTAGCCTCGTCGGTTACACACGGGGTTCCAGCCACCCCTACACCCCCGCCTCACGCCACCTGTGGTCTTCACCTCCCTGCACTGACTTAGCGCAGTGCCCACAGACTCCTCCCTCACCTGCGTAGGTGTCCCAGCTCTCCGGCACAGGATACTTCCCACCACCGGTTCATCACCGGAAACTTCAGCTGTGGCTTTCTCCCGGTGACTCCCCTCTTGGGAGTACTTCCCTGACCTACCACCCGCGCCCTTATGATATTGCCCTGGAGTGATGTCCCTTGGCTGGGGTACAGCGCTGTCCCCTTTAATCCTTCCCAATGCTCTCTATTCTTGGCGGCGATCCCGCCCCGAACTCTCTCTCCAGGCCGGTGCGTCTTCGGCCTCACCCTCCTCTTCGGCACTTCCCATGCCCCCTGCCGCAGCACTTACTTCCTGCCGCTTGGGATCTTCCTGGGTGCTCTTGATCCCCTGTCGTTTCCCTGCTCTGGCGCTGCAGGCTTGCTCCGCCGGGGATCCAGCTATCCCGCCTCCTCTCCTGGCCACTGGACACTCCCGCTCCTCGGCTCCGCAGCTCCTGTTCAGCCGGGCTGACGACAGAGACCGCCCTGCCCTCCGTTCCTTCCCCTCTCTCTCCGCCGCCTCCAGAGCGGCAGCCGCCATTTTTAAAACTCCCGGCCAGCGTCTGACGTCACCGTCAGCTGCCGGCTGCAGCTGTACATAGACGCGGCTAACGAACCACGCGGGCTCTCCCTTCCGCGCGGCGTCCTGCCCTCCCGGTAAGTTTTTCTGGCTTCCGCGGGTCCCGGGACAATATTACCTGATGCAGTTTCATTTCTGCACAGCTGTATTACTTCCCCTTTAAATTCATTTTCTAAGGCCATTAAGATTTCTGGTTTCTAGTTTCAGATAAATGGTTGAGCACTGCTATGTGTGCAAGACCTTTCTTCTGCATAGAAATGGGCATTACGTTCTTGGTTCACTGTTCACTCAGCCAATTGGACTTAATATCTAGTTTGGGTGGCCAATCATATGTTGAGAATAATGCATAATCATACTGATCAATGTACAGATTAACTGTCATTTATTTGAACGAGTAATCTGATGAATCATCATGCATATGGAACAGCTTTGAGGTAACCATCCTTTTTTTGTGAACAGTTGGCACAGGAAAAATAAACTGAAGATGTTCTTTAAAATGGCTTACCCCACTTCATGCAGGCCTTTTCAGGCATCTAGCCTGAAGATTTTGCGTAGGGTTTGTAAGATGATGCTTGGGAGACTGTCTAAGATTAACTGAGTGTTTTATGTAAAACACTGGGGCTGATTATGACAGGAATCTTTAGAATGTCCCTTCCTACCTTCAAACCTTCTGTTCCTGGGCATATCTACACAAGCATTTGATCTGGGATCAGCTTACTTGCAAGTAAACTACTCATGAGTAAATGCTGCCAGGCAGACATCTATACATACAGGGACATAGGAGCAGATTGTCTGCTCCAGCAAACTGCTGCCACTTTTGGGTGCCCTGCAATGGGCCCCTGCCACCACCAGTGGAGGTCAAGGCTCCAGCCACACCTGCCAGCAGCTGGCAGCCATTTTTAAAAGGCTGCCCCACTCCCTGGCTACTGTTTTTTCTGGTCTGGAGCAACATGCAGAGGCCAAGGCTAGCATGCATCATCTCTCTAACTGCAGCCTCTGCCTCTCTGTACCATGGCTGCTGTATCCCCTGATCCTGGAAGCAACACCCACAGCTCAGGCTCCTGCTTGCCATGCTGCTGGCCCCAGCAGGCCCATGCTGCTGAAGCCCCAAGTGAGCCTCACATCCCCCTGCAGGGTCTAGAGCACCAGGTGTGAGAAGCTCTGGCTAACCACCTCTTCCTGCACTCCCCACTGTAACTTGCCTGGACAGCCACCCATGGACCACCCCCACCCCGCTGATCACCCCCAGCACCATGCTCACTGCAGACAGTTCTCAGGAAACCACTTTATTACCCTCACAACAAACAGACCCCCACTTCCACCCTCCCTCCCTAGCAACAGAGCCTGTCCTCCCTCCATCCCCAGCACCAGAGCCCTGCCCCACTCCCTCCCCAACAACAGCATCCCTACATGCTGTGGGGAGGGGGAGGTACCAGGGGCGTTTGGCCAGACTGGGCAGGGAGGTGGGGGAAGGGGCAGCACCAGGGGCAAGGGCAGAGGCAGGGAGGGCCCTTCCAAATTATGAGGCTTACCACATGGCCGGGGCTAGCATGCCCAATGGCACTGGTCAGTCCTGGCTGTGGCGTGTGGCTCAGGCTGGACTCATCGAATGGAAGAGCACAACATGGGGGTGTGCAACCAGGGCCCACCCCAGGGAGGATCTGGTGCTGCTGGTGACCGGTGGTGTCGTGAACAGCCACACCTTGTGACTGGGGCTGAGGCTTCAGACCTGTCAGAGCAGGTGCTGGCCTGGGCTCCCTGAGCTGCTCATGGAGACTACAGACAGGGAGCTCAGTGGGATGGGATGATGGTATCCCAAAGGGCCCTTTCCCAGCGAAACATCAGTGTGTGCGCCAAGGCAGAGTAGGAGCCAGGCAGGCCACCTATGCTCCTGCACACTGAATGACTGCAGCTTGGGTCCTGGAGCATGAGGATATTCATCAGCTGCCACAATAAAGGGCATGGGTTTGCAGTCACTGCCAGACTGACAGTTGTGGTTGGTGATGGTGGCCCACTGTGCCCCCAAGGCCTTGACCTTTATGTGGCACTGCTGCACTGACTAGTCATGCCTGTGCTCCCACATCTGGCCTGACAGCCCCTCATAGACATGAGCATTGAAACAGCCACCCCATGCAAACTGCTGCTGCACCTCCACCTCACCCAACAGCGCCAACAGGTTGCCAGTCTCCTCCTGTGACCCGCTGTGGCCCCAGGTGGCAGGGTGTGGCATTGGCAATGAGGCAATTGGGGATCCCATGCTTGCTGTCTGGGTCTCTGCACAGCTGTCCCCATGTTACCAGGCCTGGACAGCTGCCTGCAGCACCCAGCACAGGAGCATGGCATGGGACTGGCAGCCATGTGGTTGGGACATGTCCCACAGCACCTTCAGGCTCTGGCCAGGCTGCTGGGGTAGCTGCAGGCAGCTGGAGCTGGCCCGGGTGGCCAGAAGCTGCCTCTAGCACCCTGAAGGCCTGGACAGCCACACAGCTTTGTAGTGCCAGGCAGTGGTGCCAGGGTTCAGGTAGGCTAGCACAGCTGGTCTGCAGGCTGTGCAGCTAGATACAGTGGCCTGGTGTGGCATCAGGCTCCCTATATGTGCCCCAGATCTCACTGTGCCTGCAGACTTTTAAAGGTCTGAAGCTGGGGTTGTCAGAGAGCTGGCCCAGCCCTGGGGCAGGAGAGGGTTCCAGCCCCATGTCCTTAGAGCTGCAGTAAGGCTGGCCCCCTAGTGGTAAGGCTCCCAGATTTGCTCCCAGTTGGTGTTTACATGTGTCTTACTGTGTAGTAACTACTGTGTAGTAATTATTCACAAGTAAATTTGCTACTTGCATTTGCAGGTAGCAAATTTACTCATGAGTAGTGATTTTTACAGCACAGTAAGCATATGCATGTGTAGACACGCACACTTACTGCACAGTAAACTATGCTACTGTGCAGTAAAGCATCTCACGTAGATGCAACCCCTGAAGTGAAGATCAGCTAAATTTGCTGATGTTTAACTGGCAATATATTTTCTAAATGACTTTCTTTTTTAGTATTAGTATGTTTTTTAACCAAGGCTGTAAAAGGAACTTGTACAGAGGGAGAACTATTGTATGGGAATCCTTTGTTGTCTACCTTATGAAGCAGAGGCCTCCACAACCAACATTGATCTCATGTCTTCCACAATACCGAGAGACCAACCATTATATTTTTCACAAAAACAGATAACTTCTGGAGATGAACATCAAATTTCAGTGTTAGTGTTCTATTTCTGTCTATTTCAGTTTACTTTTTATGGTTACCTTCTCAAGCAACAGGGCCAGAACTTACAACTTTAACAGGAAATCTGAGATGATTTGTCCTCTAAATGAGAAACCTATGAGCTTTAAAAGCAGGCTTTGACTGTGGGAAATACAAGCAGTTTGAAAGTATAATCAAATTCTCTTTAGTCTTGCTCAATCATAATCAAGTGATGTCAAGCTGTTTCTTTGAATAGCACTGAATGTAATTACAATAGGAATAGCAGCAGTACCTGTTGGCAAATTCTGATTTTGTTTTAATAGCGAACCTTTACATTTAAAATTATGTATACAGCTTGTACTGACTCTTATGTGTCAAAGAGGTGCGGCATATATAATCATTTTTTTTCCCCTCATGAAGCGCTGCATTGAAACCAGCCACATTAAATGTAACCATAGTATGTAGCAGGAAGCAATTATAGCACTGTGTTATTACATGACAGTAGTACCATTAATGTTCTGACAGCTAGTTTGTTGTAGGGTTGTTTATCTTGGTACACACATATTTTGTTTCATGTTATTTTCAAGTTTAAGTTGCAGTGAAGGTGATTGTGGATGTATATGTGGCCATGACAGAATTTCAATTCTGGAACTCTCCCAAAGCAATTCAGCACTACAAGCATGTGAAACTACCAGTGCTCATTTTCTAGTTATAAATTTGATCAAGGGCAGAAATCCATGCCTTTTGCCAGTGGAATTGACCAAGATCCAACCCTGGGGAAAATGTAAATTTTGACAAAATTGTTCAAAATTGAAACAAGACTTTTTCACTGTAACTGCTTTTATAATTGCCTTTTCTGTCTCCTTTCTGTGACAGCCCAGAAACAGATCTGAGCTGATGCTCACCCAGAACAGACGAGCACTGGCTGAGGCTAGAAAGCCATCCAGAAAGGTGCCTCTGGGATGCCAGGAAAATATGACCTTTCTTGACTAGTGTCAGGATGTGGTACAGACATTTGACAAAGCTCTCTATCTAAAGTACTTTAGTCTGATGCCACATCCTTCCAGGGTTAACTTAGAGTGGGATACACCATTTATAAGCACAGTATGTGCCGTGAATGTCTGTTCTGTTATGACTATGAAGTTCTTACTGCACTATAAGTGTAAAATCTGTACCTAGCCTTAGAGACTAACTGGTTAAGAGAGGCTAACATGGCTAACTACCTCTTCCTACTCATTTAACTGAGAGGTGGTCTCTATTAAGTGCAAATTCAATCATGCCCTTTGTCATCTTAACACCCAAGATAGGTCAAGGTTGAGGGTATAATTCTACTGAAATTGATTAAATCTGATGCCTGACTTTGTGGCTGACCAGTCAGCATTGCGTAGGCATATTGGGCACTGACAGATGTGGAAAAAGAATATGTTCTATGTACAGCATGTTAGTTCAAATCAGCTCTGCAGCATCTGTATAGATTGGTTGCTTCAGCTTTTGACACTTTTAGCTGAAGCTAATTCAACCAGCTATTAGATAAAAGCACCAAAAAGCTCCACTAAATGCCCAATCTATACAGACGTTGGGAAAGCCGGGTGCAATTAACATGCTGCCTCTTCTAGACATGCGCTGGACTTGGCACGAGAGCTTGCTGAATTTAAAATAGTGTCATTTGTTTTTTTTCCCCCCACATTTACAAGCAGTCAATAGTATGTCCAACAATGCCTTGAACTAGGAATAAATCAGGCATTTTATATACAATTCCTTTATTGCCCATGTGAAAAAGATTCTCAATAATCAACTAATGTATTGCCCAGCCAACAATTTCTATTGGGTTAGGTCAAACTGTCCTATATAATCAAGTAAGCTGCCTATAGTATTAAATATTTAATTGAAACATAACAGAAATAACCCTGTTTGACAATGTGTTGTATTATGTCAGGTAGTCTGACATATTAGCTTCTTGGCTCTATTTGAGTGATCTAAATTATGGAGTTGCTAGAAATGTATAAGACATTTTGGGGAAGATGGAAACCTGACCTCTTGAGGTGTGTTAGGAATGATGCTGATGGCTTTCAAAGGGAATCCAGTCCAATGCTGCATGAGGGGTATTGGCCATAAATTATTGCCTCAGAGTGTGTGCATGTGAGACTTCTAAAAGTGTTAATTAAGCTCTTGGCTGGCAGTAATTTAAAAATATATATCTTATAATATTATTTGTTCACAATAAGCTCTTTAAGGATCCTGATAACACATCAGCTTAAAATTACTTTAACTTCACTCCATTGATTACAATTAGCACAAGAAGTTTGCAACTTAAAAGGGAATTCATCTGACTGTTGTTTCCTCTATTTGTGGCATATATTGATGTAAAGCTGGCAGAAAGTCCTGCAGTAAATGTGTACATTATTCAAAAACCAGTGACTGTGTGTATATGCACACTGTCTCCCTCATCCTGCCAGGGTGCTTGCCCTCTCATGTAAAGACTATGTTGCATGTCCTGCTTAGGACATAATACCTGCATTTAAAATGTGAGTGTCCATATGTTGAAGCATTAAACTATGTGCTAAATACTATCATAGTGTAGCAAAATTAAGACTTTTCAGCAGAGGAGTATATGCTGATCTTAATAAGTAATAATAAGTGTTCAGTTATCATCTGACTGCTCAATGGAGATAATATTATCACCACTTGTGTCTTGTTGGTCTCAGCTCTGCCACTGCACTGGAATTTTGAACCAGCTCTGATGTGGTCCAGGGCTGGAACCAACAATCAGCTCTGATGTAGTGCTGGAGCTGGGATCAGCAACAGTCATCTGACTGTTGGTCTCAGCTCCAGCACTGCACTGGAGTCTTGAACTGGGTTCAGCGTGGTCCCTCATCATGTCATATGTTATACTTAGAGATCACAGTAAGCATTACTGTGCAACTGCTCAGAACACATTCTAACTTTGAATAGGGCATGGTAATAATTACTTGGTGTGTCTACACGTGCAATTAATTTGGAGCAATAAGCTCCAGAGCAGCTTGAGCCATAGTAAACTACTCCCTGGCACAGCATCTACATGTACACTCAGGCCAGCAGCAATTAGAGCTGGGGTGGAGCAGTTTATGCTATGGCAGTTCCTGCCCTGCTCTGCCTTGGGCTCCAGATGGAGGATATCGGCAATGGAGGGGCTGGCTGGGGCATGATTGTGCATAAACTGCAGAGCCATGTGGCTAGGTGGCAGTCAGGAGTCTGGCCCTCTGCTGCCTGGGCTGACTGGGCACAATTTATGCCTATCATTAATGTTTATCCACGTGTTTAAATCACAGTTAATTACTCTGCCATAAGAAGTTAGAACTTTTTAATGCTCAAATGACATAAAAATAGCAGAACATAGTTTTATAATGTATTTAAAAGAATCCCTTGTCTTGAGAGAGTTCATCCCCAAAGCAACAGTGCTTAATGTTCATAATAAATGTAACTCTTCAAGTACAATATGGCATTGTAGCACAACTACAGTATCCCTTCCATTAAAATCTTTGAAATCAGAAGGCTAGTTAGGAACTGTAACAGAGTTCAAGGGACCCTGTTACTTTAAGAGGAAAAGTGCAGTAGGCAAGGCCTGCAATCTAGACTAGGCAGCTGACCAAGGGCTAGCTTCAGGCAAGTAAGCAGCCTAAGGGAAGAGAGAGGATCTTTGGGCAGCCATCGAGAGCTAAGTACAGACAGCCAAAGAAGCCTGAGGCTGAATTGATACAGTCTTTGCAGGTTAGTCTAAACTGCACAGATTAAATTGAAACAGAAATGAACAGACATTCACCTTAGATTCATGAAATGCAGCCACATGCCTGCAGTGGCTAAGGCCAGAAGCCAGGGGGCATTCCAGCATGCCTCTCTAGGTATCTAGCTTCCCCTTCCTGCTGCCCCTGAGGTCTCTGGGATTTGCAGTCTGGAATTACAGCAGCAGGAGTCCGCAGAGTTGCTCATCACTTCCAGTTCCTGGTTACAGGTGCCTCTGGGATTTACAGTCCACAGTTGCAAACAGCAGTAAGTTTGCGTGGGGGAAGGGATGTCTAACTCCCCTCCCTGGCCCCAGATCGGATTTGGCTGGGTGAGCAGCCTCCCCCTGTAGACTGGGCTGCATTCCCAGCCAGGCTTCCTCCCTTCCCCCCCGCCTTGTCAGCTAGCCCTCACTGCTTCAGCTAAGGAGCAGAGGGGTGGGGCTAGCCCTGCTCTCTAGAGCAGACAATACAGCCCAGCCTGGAGCTGGAAAGTGTGCTGGAGGACTGTGATTTAACTTGAACCAGGAAGGGGTCTGGGACACAAGTTTCATAAACTGGTTTGACCCAAATTAGTTAAGTGTGATACTACATTCAGCCAGGTTTATCTTAAACCAGTTTCAGCCATTTTGAAATTGGTTTATTTTGCACTGCGCTTCTGTTCTGTTACAGGTTTAAACCAGTTTCTTATCACTTAAACTGGTTTATGTGTAACTTCTGTCCCTAGCCCTGGGGTGAGATGTGCTTATAACAAGCTACAGAGCAGTGTTCTAAGCAGACAGGTATCTGAAGAATAGGAAAAGGCCAGCTAGACAAACTGAAGCAGAAAAGAACAGGCTGAGTAAAGGCTTAGCAAAAACTCCTGGCCCATTAGAGGTCCCTCTGAGCTAGAGGAATCAGTCTGGCCCTGACCTCTTCAGGGAGAGGAGCTCTGAGGGACTGAGGCTACTGGAGATAGACCCACAGGAAGCTAGGAGACAGCTAAGAGGGGGGCTGTGGCATAGTGATCCAGTAGGGTTTAAGTATTTTAGTTTGAAACAGTTTGCTTGTGTTTCTCTGTCTGACCAGAGGTTTGGGTGTGTCTACAGGAGAGCTCAGAGGTCACCAGGAGAAGTACATAGGAACCACTCCACATCGTAAAGGCTGAAACTAGAGCCCTTATGGGAAAGAGGAAGAGGTCTGGTGGGCTGAGTGGGCAGAGACCAACTGGTTTATAGCTTTGAGCAGCCTGCCCTGTGTAAGGCATGGGTGTGGCTATGAGGGAAGCTGGATACTGTGATTAGTGCCCCTAAAGCATGATTAAGTCCTGTAAGGGCACAGTTAGTGGCATGAGGTAGTTTAGCTAGGTTCTTGGGCCCAGACCTTCAGAGAGATAAGAACTAGAAAAACAAGCAACTGGGACCAAACAGAAGAGTGAGCGAGCCTTGGAGCACTTGAGGCACCAAACACAGCCTCCCAAATACACATAGGTCATCCAAAAAACATACCAGGTGAGGACAAGGTGGTAGCCTTGGGAGATCAGAGGAGGTTTAGCAGGAGTAATTTGGTCAATGGGTGGGGGTGCAACATCCACACTCAGGAGCCAGCCCTGCTATAGGAACAAGACACATGAATGTAAGTGGAGATTTGCGTGAGCCTTAAGATCTCTATCCAGCTCTACACTTAAGCACATTCTTAAATACTCTGCTGAACTGGGGCTTCCAGTCACAAATTTATGGATGGATTTATAGAGTTCAGGAACTTATTTTGGAAAACACGAAACCAAACATATAATATAATGCAAAAGATACCCCAAACTGGCCAATCTGAGACATAGGCACTTAAATGCATGGCACACATTTTGCCATTAAGTGACAAAAGGCAATGTCAGAAAATAAATGAAGGAAACAAAAAAAAATAAACAAGTTTTAATATTCCTCAATTACCACCTACTGGGTGCATGTACATGCACTATTAGCATGGAGCAATAAACTCCAGTGCATATTGTGCCTGAGTTTATTACTCTTGGGCTGCTCTGACCTGGCTCAATGTGCTGCAGAGGGGCTGGCTGGGGCATGAGGGTGCTCCAGTGCAGTGCTAGCCAGCATGCAGCCCATGCACTGAAGCATCCTCATTCCCCAGCCAGCCCCATCAGTGTCTATACATTGCACAAAATAACATGACTGCAGGATAGTACTTGTGCTTACAAGTACTAACCAATGGTGGAGTTAATTAGTTTACTGCAACCTAATAAGTTGTGTGCCACGTGTGTAAATGCAGAGATTTTACTGCAGAACTAATTAGGCAGCTCAATAGTAAACCTCTTGTGTAACCACACTCACTTATTGGGAAAAATAAGCTAATACAACTGCGAAAATTCTTCTTTTATAATCGTTTAAAGCAAGAGAATAACCTAATGCCAAGATACTTAAATGTTTAAAGCTGACCTGGCCTTTGATTGTGATATATTATAAACAAGTGCTTCATGGATGAGTATTAAAGAAAATATTTGGTCTAGCCATCAATCTTAAATAGATTAAATCATCTTTCAAGGGCATGCTTAAGTTGTTTCAAGAGCTGCATGAAAAATTTAGATTTTTCAGGGTTCAGCCAACCATAGATGTGACAATAGAATAAGTCTTAACTTGAGACTATTAGCTGGGTGACATAAATAAATCTCTGAATGTCTCCAATATCACTATTGAAATAAAATACCTGAAATACTATTAAAATAATACCTGAATTGTATTAGTTCCACAAGTGCACATTTATCTAGCCACTGTAGGTTTTTCTTTCCCTGTGCATTTACCAGTAATTACATCCTTTAAAAAGGAGGAAATCTGTTTTATGCATCCTTTTGAAATAGGCATTGTATGCAAGCACCTATCCTAAAAAGGGTTATAAACTTTATATTCCCCAATGGTGATCCTTTAAAACAAAAAGTGAGCTTTAAACCTAAGATTCATACATGTCGTTAAGCCCCAAATCTGCATCTAGAAACAGATGTCAGTGAAGAATGAAGGCCTTCATGAGTGTGTGTCACCCTGACATATGTTTATGCTTTAACTTAAATTTCCACTCAAGTCAAATTCAAGATTGGAACTCCTATGCACATAGGAAAATCAAATGCCTGAAACCTGTTTACTAAGGTGTTGTTTCATGTTAACTTAAATACATGTTAAGGACCCTTAAATCAGGCATGTCCACACATTAATGCAGGGAAACACATGCTATAGGCCCTCTGAATGCCTCAGAGATAATCTTCTTCCATTGAGGATTATTTCTAACTGGTTTTAGGTAGCTTGTGTTGCAGTCATGTGTGACTGCTCCACAGGCCCAAAACCAATTGGGAGCAGACCTCCAGCATCCCACTGCTCCCAGCTACTCTATATTCTCTCACAGTGACAGTGGAGGAGCACCTAAAGCTAAGAATCCCCACTCCCCTTCCATTCTGGGCGCTTCCTGGCCTCCAGGGCTTCCCCAATCCCTCTCCCCCACCCCAGGGTTTTACTTCTGCTCATTGAGGCTCCCTCACTGTGTCTTCTGCCCCTTGGGATGAGGATTCCCTTCTGCCCCTTGTTCTACCTCTGCCCTTGTCCTCCCTGTCCCTCAGGACTCTGCGCTGTCCCTGCCTCTCAGAGCTTCCCTATCTCCTATGTCCCCTGGTTTACCTGCACCTCCAGCACTGTCCCAGGAGAGCAGGCAAGGAAGAGGAACCTGGCCACTACCACTACCACTGCCAGTACCACCACCACCATTGCTGGGCTGCTACTGTTCTTTGGGCTGGGTCCATCCCACAGAGTGACAGCAGTGGTGGCACTGGCAAGAGATGGGTTCCTCTTCTCTGCTTGCTCCAGAAACACAGTGCAAGGAGCTGAGGTGATTTAGGAACTGCTCGGAGAGTGGTGAATGGGGATCTGGGATGTGGGGGGAGGGGGTGGTCCAGAAGTGAGAGGGGGAGTAGGAAACTTGGAAGGCCTGATACAGAGGGGTGCATGGTGCAGTAGGTCTGATCTGGGTGGGAAGGGGCGTGCAGCACCAAATCTTGGGGCTGGCCCAGTCGGGCTGGTGGAGGGAGGTGGTTGGTGCCCCCCCCCCC
>NW_017729022.1:30587555-30595384 GCF_001723915.1 Gavialis gangeticus | reverse complement strand
CCCCCCCCCCCGAATCAGGATCACCATGCCACCCACCCCCTTTCTGCTCCCCTGGATCAGGCCTGCTGTGCTGTCCTTCCCCACTGGCCCAGATTGATCCAGCCACCCCCCTTCACCCTTGAATCAGGCCCACCCTCCCCTGATGGGACCCTGCCAGCCCTCAGCTGACCATAATGTGGGCCACCTACCCAGTCCCTGAGAGCAGGTGAGCTAGGGAGGCACAGAGCCAACTTGGCTCCTAGCCCTACCCCTGTTTACCAGGCCCCTAAAGGGGGGTCAGAGCAGTGCACATTACAAGGGATATTAACCCTTAACTGATGACTGATCAAAGCACATGCTAATTTTAACACCAATTAAAATTAAATGTAATGTGTCACAAGACCCTAAGTTCCCTCACCCACAAATTCCTGTGTAGTTTAGAAAGAAGTAGGATCATTTGCATCCTCCTTCATATCATTTTAACTTTTTGTCACTGTGAAACAAACTTTAATGTAGACCTAAATCATTTTATCCATAACATAATATGAAAATTTCTCTTCTGAGGAAAAACTCAGATCTGTAATTAATGAAAACAATGATGCTTTAACCAGTCTATCTAAAAGGGTTTTGCTGCATGAGATTCAGGACTAAAACCACAGAGGTGGTCAGGTACTGTAGTGTAGGGCACTGCAATCACTATGTCTTAACCATACCTGGGCTGGGCATGTAAACTCTACAAAATTCATGGAGAAATCATGCACCTAAGAATGGGATCCACAAAAGTCAACATGCCTAAGCAGAGAACCACCAGAACTAGCCAGTAGAAAATGCTGAATACAGCATTCAGATTTGGCTCCAAAGAGGCTTTTCCCATATGCAAGAGCCATGGCCTTGAACCATCTTCTGGAGGTAAGAACAGAATCCCTTTCTTGCAAAAAATGAAGATGTGGTTAATTCATCTTTTTAATTATTATTTTCCCCAAAATAGTACTGTAAGATACGTTGTTTTTCCCCTTTTATTCACTAACTCAGTGATTGGAGCACTCATTAGGGATCTCAGAGACATATCCATATCTTTGAACCCGTGTCTCCACCTGAATGCCTTAGGGCCTTGTTACACATTACTTTTAGGCAGCTTCTGGAGCTCTTAACCCCTGGATTGTCCACATGTTAGCACTTGAAACTAGTTTTAAGCACACTTTAGGTGGCTTAAGGTTACACCACTCAAGGCCAGGATTCTCTCTGATACATGTTACCTAGCCTGCATTCCATTAATGTGTTGCAACTCTCTAAAGATAAGCTTCCCAAGTTGCAGTCCTCCAGCATCCCTGGATGCAGTATCCCCTCCCCACCCTATTGTTCTGTGTGGACAAACTTTCCACCCCCTGAATTCTACTGCCCAGGGACCAGTTCTACATCTAGCCAACTCTCCCTCCTGTCCCCAAAGATCTGACCTTTCCACCCTTGGGATGCAACCCAATGCAAGTAATTTGTTAGCCAGGTCACAGGGCATGGACAAGCCCAGGAGTGGGGTCTAGGAGTGGTGCGGGGAACAAGCTAGAGAGCTGGATCGAGTCCTCATGAGCTGGGGCTTCCTTCCCATGGCAAGGGCAGTAGGTCCCTCAATCGCCTTCCCTCACTGCTCCCAACTTCCACTCCATGAAGCATGACCAGCACCCTCTATACCCAAATCCCAATTTGTTAAAACATGAGACCTTCTTTAATTTATTTTCTTTTTATGTTCTTTCTTTTTCCCACTTTTTTATTTTATCCTTTAGTGGCTGACTTCCTTCATTTCACCACGCTTCCTCCATCCCCATTTCCTTTCCATCTCCCCTTCCATTACATACCTCCATCCCATTAATTCTCTACCTCCCAGCATCATGTTCCCACTCTCCCCTTCCCCATCCCAGGGATAGATGCCTGTTCTGGCTCAGAAGCCCTGTAGTGGCAACTCACAGCTATAGTTCTTAGGTCCCTGCTTACCAGTCCTCTAGTGGTAGTCACAGCTGTAAAAATGGGGGACAGTCAGAGAAGATTTTTAGCCTTAAGGTGTAACTGCTCCAAACTCAAACTGGCACTAACATTGATCAACATTTGAGCAGCTCAAAGTACAAAGTTTAACAAGGCCCTTAGATACAAATGACATGGTCAGGAGTAATCCAGACCAGATCATGAGTAACTACAGGGCTCTGGGGGCAGGGCTCAAAGAGTCAGGGGCCGAGGTAGTCATTTTGTCTGTGCTTCCGGTTGTAGGCCACGGTCTTAAGAGGGAAGGATACATTGAGGAAGTCAACCAATAACTCCAATGGTGGTGTCACTGAAAGGGCTTTGGCTTCCTCGGTGCACACTTCAGGGACAGAGGACTCCTGGGAAGGAATGGCATCCACCTCACAGAGAGAGGTAAGTCCCTGTTCTTGGCTGGGGCCAATCTTCTAGATAGGGCTTTAAACTAAGATTGCTGGGGGACAGGGAAACACTGACTAGAGCTTGCCCAGGGACTGACATATAAGAAAGCTCCATAGATATAGACACTAGGACAGCCACTCTTGCAGGAGCTGAGGGAATAGTTTTCCTTCAACATGGCAGGAAGCAGAAGGTCTTAATAAGAGGACTCAGGTGCCTGTACACTAACACCACGAATATGGGGAACAAGTAGGAGGAGCTAGCGCTCCTGCTCTCTGTTGAGCATTATGACCTAGTAAGGATTATGGAGAACTAGCGGGACTTCTCACATGATTGAAGTGTAGCCACAGAGGGCTACACCCTGCATATAAGGTACCAGGTAGGGAACAAAGGTGGAGGTATAGCTCTCTATGTGAAGGAACAGTACACCTCTTTGGAGGCCGACATCAGCTCCAAAGAAGAACGGCTTGAAACCCTCTGGGTCAAGCTGCAGGGGTGGTGCAGAGAGAGAGACCTAACTGTAAGTGTTTACTACAGGTCACCAAACCAGGTGGAGGAACTTGATCTAGAGTTTGCCTGAGAACTGACAGAGGCTGCATGTGCACGGGACCTGGTCATTATGGGTGACTTCAATTATCCAGACATCTCTTGGGAGGAACAGTCGGCCAAGTCAGACTGGTCATGTTCCTTCCTGATTTGCATTGAAGAGCTCTTCCCAGCTTAGGAGGTGTACAGGCCAACCAGAGGTAACGCTGTCCTAGACTTGGTCCTGGCCAAAGGAGATGACCTGGTGACCAACTTAAATATAGAGAGTAGCCTGGGTGAGAGTGATCATGAAATTATCACATTCACTGTCCGTCACAAGGCAGACAAATCTGATAGCCAGGTTGAAGTCTTGGACTTCAAAAACACAACTTTTAACAAGCTCAAGGCACTAGTAGGGGAAGTGCTGCAGGACCAGGGACTGAAGGCAAAAGGTGTGCATGAAGAGTGGCTATTCCTTAAGGACACAATCCTTGAAGCACAAAGGAAGACCATTCCCATGTGGAGGAAAGATAGCAGAAGGGCTGAGGTGCCCTCTTGGCTAAGCAGGGAAATCATGGTCCTCTTAAGAAAGAAGAAAGAGGCGTACAAAGAGTGGAAGCTGGGGACAAGCCACAAGGAGGACTATACAACAACAGCCCACACTTGTAGGGAAGAAATTAGAGAGGCCAAGGTAGTGACTGAATTTAGATTAGCAACAAGAATCAAGGACAACAAGAAGTCCTTCTTTAGGTATGTAGGGAACAGGAGGAAAACAGGAGGAGCCATTGCTCAGCAACTCAGGACAGCTGGTTACTGGCACTCAGAAGAAAACTGAATTCCTGAATGACTACTTTGCCTCGATATTTCACCAGGCCAAGGGGAAAATTATGCCAGGTAGGGTACAGAACGAGCAGGGCAGGAATGACTGCCTTCCTACTGTTGCCTTAGAATTGGTGTGAGATCAATTAAAGAAATTAGACATATATAAGTCAGCAGGACCGCATGAACTCCACCCAAGAGTGCTGAAGCAGCTGGCCAAAGTCACTGCGGAACCCCTGGCAAAACTGTTACAAAACTCGTGGCACTCCAGAGAGGTCCCTGAGGACCTGAAGAGGGCCAATGTTCAAGAAGGGGAGGAGGGAGGACCCAGGTAACCATAGGCCAATTAGCCTAGCTTCCATCCCAGGGAAAATCCTGGAAAAATTCATTAAGGAATCTATGTGCAATAGGTTTGCAAAAAGTAGGATTTGAATGACAGCCAACATGGCTTCATCATGGGCAGGTCTTGTCTTACCATCATCGTCTCCTTTTATGATCAGGTAACTTGCCACCTGGATAAGAGAAAGGAGGTTGACATTGTATTCCTTGACTTCCAAAAAGCCTTTAATCTGGTATCCCACGATGTTCTTGTGAGAAAATTGAAGGATTGTGGGCTTAACTGCAAGACAGTTTGTTGGGTATGACGCTGGCTGTGGGGTAGGACCCAGAGATGGATCTGTGTCACCCTGGCAAGAAGTGGCCAGTAGTGTCCCACAGGGGTCAGTGCTTGGTCAAGTGCTTTTCAACATGTTTATCAATGATTTGGATGTGGAGGTGAAGAGCTCACTGGCCAAGTCCATGGATGACACCAAGTTATGGGGAAGCGTGGTCATGCTTGAAAATAGGATACAGGTATAAGTGGATCTAGACAAGCCCAGCGCAGCTGTTTGCAGCCTGCCCACTGCCTGCTGCAGCTGCCCAGAGCCTAGTGCCAGGGGTTGTTGACCCCTGGACTACAGTATGACTACGAGCCAGCAGTGCGGCACTGTTGTCAGCAAGGCAAATAATACTCTGGCATGCATCAATCGCATCTCCAGCAAAACCAAGGACATAGGCGACTGGTAGGGGGTGCATGGGGATGCACGTGCCCCCCCCCCGATGGGACCAGTGCTCCCCCGATGGCTGACACTGATGCTGTCAGTAGGGCTGGTGCCCCCGCTGATAGGGTCGGTGGCTTCTGTGGGTGCCCCCCCAGATTCAGGAGGCACCAGTCACTCATGACCAAGGAAGTGATTCTTCTGCTCTACTCGGCATTGGTGAGACCCCCAACTGGAGTACTGAGTCCAGTTCTAGGTGCTGCACTTTAACAACGATGCACTAAAACTTGAGAGTCCAGAGAAGGGCCACCCATATGATTAGAGACTTGCACGGCAAGCCATATGAGGAAAGGCTGAGGGACCTGGGACTCTTCAGCCTGAAAAAGAGAAGGCTGAGAGGGGACTTGGTAGCAGCTTACCACTACATCGGGGGGTACATCAAGGGCTCGATGAACAACTGTTTACCAGGGCACCCAAGGGGAAAACCAGGAGTAATGGCCAAAAACTCCTGGAAGACTGTTTCAGGCTTAACATTAGGAAAAACTTCTTCACAGTTAGGGTGTTCAGACTGTGGAATAAGCTCCCTCCGGAGGTGTTGCAATTGCCTACCCTGGAAATCTTCAAGAGGAGACTGGACAGTCACCTTGCTGGGGTCACCTGACACCAGCTGTCTTTTCTGCTGGACCCAATGATCTTCTGAGGTCCCTTCCAGCCTTACAATCTATGAATACCAGACTAAAGCATATTCTAGGATTGAGTAAATGAGCCAGAGAGAACATGAATTCAGTGACTAGTATGTTTGCCTAGTAGGTGGAGTTCTTGCTCCACGTAAGTATTTAGTAGAGAAAGATGTGGAACACAGGTCTCACTTGGCAACAGTCATGGTCTCTCTGGGCAAATGTTTTATTTATGAAACAAATGGTATTGTCTCAAAAGCAGGAAATAAGAACACCTGTCCACAAACTTCACCACAAAACAGCCTATAACTGGATGATTAGGGCATTCTCTCAGCATGTCAAATGCCATGAGTTCAAATCAGTTTGGGCAATGGGAGAAACAAGTGTCTTCCACATCCTGGATGAGTGTTGTAACCACTTCATTAGCAGTAAAGTTGGGGTGCCACCACCAACTTGTTTGGCTCTGTTTCATGAAGAGCACAATTCAGTAGATATGTTTGGAGAACATGTACCAGATTAAGGCCTTCAGAGATGGGTGGAGTAATAATGACAATGTATATCCCAATGGATCTTGGACATGGAGAAACTGAACTGCTTGGCACTTTCAAGACTGAAGTGCTTCTGGGAATGTACTGGAGGAGAACTCCAGAATTTAAATATTGCAGATAAAGGTATCCTTAGGTGCCTCCAGGGCTAGAAGCCAGATGAGCTGGTTTTTACTAAATGTCTAAATATGTTCTAGGTGTCTAGGTCCTCTTTTGAACCTGGTCACAGGAACTTTGCAGTTTGCTATAGGTTGCTCTAGATTTTTAGCGTCTTCAAAGTTTTCCAACAGGAGAGAAGTTATGTGTGGACTTGGCTGCCTAAAGCAGCAATAAAACACCTAAGTACCACCTAAATCTCTATTCAATGAAGAGAGAGGGAAATAGTAAGGATCTGATCTACATCTGCCACTCCTCCCCTTTAGTGTTCCCCAGTGTATGACAGTCCTGTGCCTGATACCCATACTATATGCACTGGTGAGTGTGTTTATACTGTATATATGTTTTCAGAAGTAACATCTCAAATATTTAACCAGATGGAACATCTTCTAAAGGCCTATAAAGAAGGATGGGGGGATTAATATGGACCTAATTACTGATCCAACAAGAGTGAGAAATTTTACTGCCTGTAAAATAAGTGAATGTTATGAGAGATTTCCTGCATAAATGAATGGTGAAATCTTACTGAAGGTCTGTCTCTGTCTCATCATTAGATTGTATTAGCAATCTGGAAGAAAGAGCTCTGTTAAAAGACAGGAGCAAGATAAGGTAAAATGTTGGAAGAAAAAACACAGAGCAGTAATCATGGTGAATAACTCTAGCTGTTGGATTTCATTAAATGAAATTAACTTTACAGTCACAATAAAATGGGAAATAATAAGGGTTACATTCTTCAGGAAAAACTGAGTTGTTTCAGGTTAACAGAGAATCACCAAACAGCAGGCATTCAAAAGTGTCTGGAAATGTACTATAAATCCCCAAAGTTCAGGTACAATGAACCATGGAAGAGAAGTAAAGTTCTGCATATAAGGCTATATAGAGTGTAATCATATTAAATGACATGATCCCACTGAAGCTGTGTGTGTGTCTGTGTGCATGTGTATAGATATACACTTCATGGACAGGGAACTTCAAGGACATACGCCTTTATTGCTACAGAACATGACATATTAGTTAACTGCTCTCCTTATACTGTTAGTTCACTATTCACTTTACCGCTATTACCCTCTGTTGTGCTGACTGTAATGCTTGCAAAGAGAATACTGCCAACACTTTTCTTGTCTCCTTGCAGCCTCCACAATTGCAGTCTCTTATGTGAACTGCTATTTAATTGCAATGCTTTTTGGAGCCATCTCAACACAGAGCGTTGTCTTCAGCATATTTTTAGAATTCTTAATAAAAAATTATCACCCTCTAAGGCTTAGACATCTAAATGGGGACAGCCAGGGATCCCACCCCCAGCCCTGTGGTGCTGTTCAGGAAAATAGCATGAGTTCACTATTCTATGAACATCTAAGCTCTGAATGTCATAGCATGGCCACTTTGATACTGTTTTGTATATTTGCCAAAACAGTATTATTAATATCATCAACCTGACTTGCATAGCAATAACAATTAATTTTGAGTGACTTCTTTCTTCCCAAAACACTGTCTCCTGGTTAGATTTATTTTTAAAAAATATCTACAGTGTGCTTTTTCATCTGCCAAAAGAGCACTCTCTTATTAGCTTTCTGGTTTCTCTAAGAGTGAATAAATTAATCAAGATTATAGCTCCATTTGATTGAGCTTTAACCCTGGTGGCTATATATATGTGTGTGTGTGTATTTTATATATATAGCCACCAG
>NW_017729022.1:30575625-30587435 GCF_001723915.1 Gavialis gangeticus | reverse complement strand
ACACACACACGAGAGAAATTAAGAAATATTATAAAAGCCTAAGTCTGTCTGTCTGTAACACTTTATTCACACTCTGATTGACTGACGGAAAGAGCCAATCAGAGTGCTTCAAGCATGGGACAGCGCTGCTAGGATTCTGAAGCCCTGCCAAGGACCGGACAGAAGATGGGGAACCAAGGCCAGCAGCCATATTTTTTTCTAAAAATTCTCTGGCTGCTCTAGTGAGAACATTACTTTTATCTGCCTACTCTTGAGTGGGTTATAGCATTTTTAACATGGACATGAAATGTCAGCAAAGACAACACAAAGCCTTCAGCTTATCGTCTCATCTGAACATCTCTAATATTTTCCACAATCCCAGTACCTTATTGAGAGACCAACTCCATATAGTGCTGACTTTCCATTAGCAGTAAGTATTAATAATTGACCTTCTACCTTACTCTTTCCTCTCCCTCTATACATTCTTCCCCCTTCTGAGTTTCCCCTTTCCCTTCAATGTGTTCTCTACCTTTACCTTCTGTTCCATTTACCTTTATTTTCTGTACCTTCTAAACTAACCATTAGGGCTGTGTGAAGCTTCAGTCTCTGATTTGATTTAGTGGCGATTCGACCCAATTCAGTGGCCGAATCTCTGAATCCAAATTGAATCAGAGGACACTTTAATCTCTCTGAATTGATTTGGAACCCTCCGAATCAATTCAGAGAGATTTGGACGTAGACACAGCTTTAAAATGTTTTTTTCTACATACCTCTAGGTAGCAGGGGCTCATGATTGCTGCAATGCTGGGGGCACATGGAGCGTCCCATAGAAGCACAGTGGGGGGGGAGGGGGGTATCCCCAGTGCACTTGGCAGCAGATCCAGAAGTGGACCAGAAGTACTTTCAGGTCCACCAGGGAGTGTGCTGCCCCCCCTGCACTCCTCCCCAGCTCAGCGACTGGCACCTGCCTGGGTCACTGGGGGGGAACCTGGGGTCCCCCTGCACCCGATTGCCAGGCCAGAGGGGCACAGGGGGGCCCCCTGCGCACTCCCTGCCAGACCGAGAAGTGGACCAGAAGTACTTCCAGGTTCACTTCTAAGCATGTTGGAGAGCCCCCCACACTGCTGTGGGATGCTCAGTTCTCCCAACACCACATCGATCATAAGCCACGCTCTATCTCAAGTTATGTAGAAAAAACTTTTAAAACTGGACAGGTGGGCTAACCTGTCACAGCTGTGCCATAGCAGCAACTGCAACCCCCCTGCTTGCTGTGCCAGGCAGTTTTTGTCACTGCCGTCTCTAGGCTGCCCAGTGCATGAGCTCCGAGTGGGCAGCAGCAGGAAACACTACCTGGTGTGGCAAGTGGGGGGCCGCAGCTGCTGCTGCCATGGCACAGCCCCAACGGGTGAGCCTGGAGCCAGCACAAGGTCCAGGCTGGCAGTGGGGGTGGGTTAGAAGCTGGTGCTGAGCATGGGAAAAGCAGCCCCTCTCCCACCCCTTGCCCAGCACCTTGCACTGCAGCTGCTCACAGCCCACCTGGGGCTGCCCATGCCTGCTCAGGACAGCCCCGTATGGGCTGCGAGTGGCTGCAGCAGGGAGCACCGGCCATGGGGCAGGTGAGGGGCCACTTTTCCCTGGGCCACTTTTCTGCAGGCTCCTTCCCTGCCCTCCCTTCCCCACTTGCCTGAGGTTCCAGCACTGGTGCAGCCACATGGTCCCAGGCCAGAAGCCCCTACTGGGACTTGTGGCAGGGGGGGCGGGGCCGGGGGGGCCCTGCTGTTGTGGGAGCCCACTGGGCTTCCCCTGGGTCCTACTGCCTCTGGTTCCTGTCATTTTTACAAGAACCAAAGACAGATAAATATTAATTTTCTAAATTTTTCAGGGGCCGCACAGGCCAGATAGAATGGCCTCGTGGGCCAGATCTGGCCCACGAGTCATATTTTGCCCACCCCGTGCTATCACATTGTGCGCTCAGCTTATGTTAGCCACCCTTTCCTCAGCCTCTTTTGTCTATTAATAATAAGGGGTAGCACTCTATTTTCACAGCACAATCTCATTCCTGATTGTCCTGAGTCATTCTTATCATAAATACCATAAGCTACAATAATAACATTTAAAAAAAAAACATAGTCATAAGAATAGGACAATGAAACAAGCCACCTAGAAAAACTGTGGAAACTCCTTCACTGGAAGTGTTTTCAAGAAGAGGCTGGATAAGCATCTCTCTGAGATGTCTAGAAATAGTGCATCCTGCAGCTGTGTAATGAGTTGAGCTACACAACCTTTGAGGTACCTTTCAACTTTATGGAAGCACCTGATTAATAAAAATGATTGTATGATAGTGATACTCCATTGCATTTTCCTGCATTGTTTCTTTCATAGCACTTGCTATTGCTATAAAAAAAGGCAACACTTTTCTTCATATTAAGGCCAGAGATCTACATAAGTCAAAAGACTAAGACTGGAATTTAAAGTAATTGATATGGTCTAGGGGGGTCAATTTATGCTTTAGGCTATTATTTGCTTACCATTCTATCTTTCTGTTAATAGTATTACCATCTGATTTTTATACTGTTTATGACAAATTAAAAGGAGTGCATCAATACATTGCATTGTATTAAGGTTAATTATTATTAGCCAGGGGTATATGTGAACAACTTTTCCAATGTGAACAACTATCTAGAGAGAGTGTTTTCCTAAGCAATCAATTTTGTTATTCTCAAGTACATTAAATAAGTGGTGTCAAAGATATGGCCCTATCATCTGGCCTGCAGTGCTTCTAGTGACTGGGGGACATGATCAGGACTGGGGCACATGACTTATGATAGGAGACTAAGGGAACTGGGCTTATTTAGTTTGGAGAAGAAAAGACAGAGGGGGGATTTATTAGCAGCCTTCAACTATCTGATGGGGGTTCCAAAGAAGATGGAACTAAACTGTTGTCAGTGGTGACAGATGACAGAACAAGAAGCAATTGTCTTAAGTTGCAGCAAGGAAAGTTTAGGTTAGATATCAGGAAAAACTCTTTTACTAGGAGGATAGTAAAACACTGGAACAGGCTACCCAGAGAGGTTGTGGAAGGTTTTTAAGACCTGGGTAGACAAAGCCTTCGCTGGGATGATCTAGTTGGGAATGGTCCTGCTTGGAGCAGGGGTTGGACTAGATGATCTTCTGAGATCCCTTCCAACCCTAATTTTCTATAATTCTATGATAGTGGGTCTGGGAACTGACCCTGCACACCACACACAGCATGCACTGGACCGGCCCCAGATGCCGCATTTGATGCATGGTACTGGTCTGCAGTCCTGACCTGGCCTGCAGACTGGCCCCACACTACTCATATGGCCTGATTAATTTAACACCCCTGCATTAATAAAAATAAACACTTGTTGAAACATTTTGTGGCACTGGTGATAGAACCGTAAGGGTTGACCCTGACAACAGTGGCCATAGCAGGCATAGGAATGAGTGAGGATAAGTGGAGAACACCTATATACAATAAAAAGTAAAAAGTAAAAGGTGGATAGCTAAAGAAAATGTCTTGTTAGTCATGCATAGTAAGAGAGGCAGATGTGCAAAAAAGAAGCCAGAAAGGGGAGACAGAATAGCTGTAGGGATACATTTCCCTAATTCTAAGAAAGGTCCTTAATCAGTGTTAGAGAAAGTGATTCTTTCTCTTATTCTGTCCCATTATCAGGAAAAATGGCCTCTGCAAGATCAGTATAGCACAGACAAAGATGTATCCACATTGATAGGTATCCCTAGGCTCTGAAGCACATCTCCATGCTATGTGATTTGACCTTCTCCTGTCCACGTGGTTTATTGTGACATATGCTAAGCCCATGCACACTTATGCTTCTTGGAACTTGTGTGCAGTATTTTGATATGACCCAGGTTCCCTTGTGCCATGAGAGAAAAACTGTCATAGGACTCAATGTCCATGCAAGTTGTCTTTCTTCAGAGTTTGAGAGAATAAGTTATTGCAACTTGCTATGACATGAGGTTCTCAAGAGCAGAACAATTCTGAGGGAGGCAATATTAGTACAGAAGCAGGTTGTGATCATAATTGGAAACTGGCTGTTTCAGACTACTAGAGATTTGTGGTCAGATCTTGGCACTGGAAAAGCACTTGGCGCTTTGAGGGCTGTGGAAATTTGAGATGTTTCATGTAGGGCTGTGCGAACCTTCAGCCCCTGATTCGATTCAGCAGAGATTCAGCCCAGTTTGGTGGCCAAATCTCTGAATCCGAATCGAATCAGGAGACCCTTTAATCTCTCCAAATCGATTTGGAGGGATTTGGAAAGATTTGATGATTCGGACATAGACACAGCTTTAAATGTTTTTTCTACATACCTCGAGGTACCAGGCAGCTCGTGAATGCTGAGATGCTGGAGAAGACGGAGCATTCCACAGGAGCACAGGGGGCTCCTCAGCATGTTTGGCAGTAGATCCAGAGGTGGACAAGAAGCACTTCTGGTCCACTTCTGGGTCTGCCAGGGAGCGTGCTAGGAGCTGCCCCCTGTGCCCCCTGGCCCAGTGACTGATGCCTCCTGGATCTGGGAGGGCACCCATGATTGACGAGCTGGGCGTGTGTCGGGGGGCTCCCCAGCAGACCTGGAAGTGGACCAGAAATACTTCTGATCCATTTCCAGGTTCACCGCCTAGCATGTATGGGGCCACCCCAACATGCTCCTGTGGGATGCTCTATCCACCCCAGCATCGCAGCATTCACGAGCTGAGCCTGGTGCCTTGAGGTATATAGAAAAAACATTTAAACCTGTGTCTATGGCCAAATTGCTGATTCTCTGAATCGGCATCGAACCTTTGGATTCGGATTCAGCTGAATTGAACTGGGGACAGTGATCTGAATCAATTAATCAAATCGCTGTCCTTGATTCGGGTCAAATCCAAATGGAATACAGCCCATTTCACACATCCCTAATTTGCTGTTTACCCACAGGAATAGGTAAACAGAAAACAGAAATGTCTCTAAAATAGCAGTTGGCATTTGGGAGTCCCAAATCCTTTTGCTGATGGTGCACACATACTCATAGTTTACCTTCCTGAAGGGGCTGATGAACATCTTACTTGGAAGAGATACCCACTCCTTAGTTCTGCTGGGCTTGGTGGACCACAAAAAGAGGATTCTCATGCATGAATATGGGCAGCACTGCTAAGCTGCACACCATGAGTTTGAGGAGCACTGCTGTTCCTTGCTTAGATAAGCCAAGGCCTTATTCCCTTTCAATGATGAAGGAAGAATGATGTACCTGTATCTAGAGGGATACAAGTACACCATGTTTGATAAGCCATGCTTAGAAAACATGGGCTCACATAGACCATTTAATTACATTCTTGTCTGCTGATGAAAGGTGGTGTATCACAGACTGGGAAGGCTGAAGGCAAGGCAGTATTCTATCTAAAATTGTTTGGATGCCTAGGTAGCAAATGTTTCATGTATTATTGCAGTATGTTGTGCCTTGCAAATCATTTAGAAGCTAGAGGAAAGTATTTTCATATACAGTAGATCATAGATACTGATGAACCCTGTAACTGATTTCCAGCAGTTGGGAAGTGTCCCAGTGAGGAAAAAGGAGTACTGTAACAAAAAGGCTAAGGAAATTAGGTCTGTCATACATGCTCATATTCCAGCCAAACTTGGTGGTCCTAATGAATAAGTGCCTACTAAGTCTTGTTATGTTGTTGGTTACTGGCTTGTAACAGAGCTCAGAATCATTTTCCCAACATTTGGGACAACAGGGTGGTGATATACCTGAGGCATCTTGCCTGGTATGAACTGCTTGAATTGTGCTAGGTGGCACAAAGCTTGAATTTGCCTATATGCATTGCTTTAATTTTGCATTTCTCTGCTAGCTAATGGGCTAATGGGGTGCCAATTCAATGGACTGTGTAGATTACTCCTCCCATTATAATATATCAATAACATCTTTTTGCAAGGTTTCAGATTCCTCTTTCATTCCAGTGGGTGGAGAAGCAGTAATAGTTTCATCAAAGAGAGAATGTTAGTAAACTTGAAAACAGAAATGACTTAAGAGTGAGATCAGATCAGCTGACTGAATAATAAATTAAGTGCTTTTTTTAAAAACATCACAATTACACAAACCAAACCAAATTAAATAAACAAAATCAAAGTGCTAATTAAACCAAGTATCCCAAACCAAATGAGTAAAAACTGTAAAGTCAGCTAAAGTTCACTTTATTAAAAACTAAAGCAGAAAAAGAAAATGTACCTCCCATCAGTGAGAATATGGTTTGCTGTCTGTATCCTTTCCTCCTTTCCTCCTTTTCTTGTGGGTGTCACCATGTGGTACAAATATGAAATGAAAAAGGACTTCTTGGTACTCCTAAGTAGTAACTGTCAGCTCATTATATTATGTAGAAGGAACTAAGGAAGGTGAGGACTTCAGGATCTCCTGGAGGACTCAGAGAGGTGTGGAAAAGGAAAAGTTTACTTGTGCCTGCCTAGCAACTCTCCCAAGCCCCAGACCTGCACCATGAACAAAATCTGGCCTGAGGGAGGGGCCTGGCTTTGCCCTGTTGTAATCAGTGCTTCCCATAAGGCCTGGAGGGCCTCTTGGGTCTGTGGACATTTGCTACTTCTGAGATCACAAATGAGAAATGTTGCCAGAGTTCACATTCCTGCTCTCTAAACTCAGTCTCCTCCTCCCAAAATATTTATAACCCTCTGTAATGGTGAATGTTGCAGGCTGATACTAAAAGGTTTCTGGCCCAGCTTGCCACCGGGTTCCAGCCTCCTCACCCTCACTTCTGGGCTCTCTGGGTCCTGCTCTCCCATGGTTATCTCATTTGCCATGATTTGATGTTATAAATTTGTAGGGAGACTGCTCCAGGAGGATTTGGGTTATGTCCCTGTCTAATCTCAGGTCCTTCTGGGCCTTGGGTTGCTTTTATTTTGGCTGGGTCCCACAGCCTGGGGTTCACCATACCAGAACCCTAGATTCTCAGGACTCGGCTCCAGCTCAGCTCTTTGTGAGCTCTGGGCCAGCTGGCCCTTAGGTACGCCGCGTTTGCAGACACAGGCTTTACACTCCCCAGTGGTCTTGCTGCCAGATGCCCAGTCCTCCAACATGCCACAGTCCTCCCTTTTGCAATGTATTTGGGCTACTGCCTGCACGCAACAACCCAGGGCTCCAGCCCCCTAGGAGTATTCTAAACTAAGTGCCTCTGCTGCGCCCCAGTAGCCTCCAATACACCCCTTACAACCACTCTGATTCCCCAGTTCAAACATAAATTAAAGTATGAGGGTCCAGTCCCAAACACAAGGTTTGCCCAATGCAAACTCCCCTGTTGGGGTTAATTCTCACCCTGGGGTAACACAAATGCAAAAGGCGCAAAGTACTTAGCTCATGTCACTTGCAGAGTAAGGTCTCTTACACCCTTTTGTGGCCCACAGTCCTTTCTTCCAGGCAACCTGGACTGGCTCTCCCTTGGAGCTCTGCCTCTGGTGGCTCCTATAGCCAGGCTGCCTTTTCTGGGCTAAGTCCTGGGCTTTTGAGCCTTTCCCTGGGTCACCTGACTCTCTACTTCTGCCCTAAGCCTGCCAACCACTGCCTATACCTGTGGCAGGCAGCCAGCTTATTTAGATCACTTTTATCTTTAAGTCTGTTCAAAGGGGCTGGCCTGACGAGTGGGTTCTGGGCTCCCTCCCCCTTTTTAGTAATGGGGCAGGGGCCCGGTTACACCCTCTAACACCTCCTGTGCCTGCCTCTCTTTCTGTTCCCAATCTCTCCACTGTCACATCAAATCCTGGAATTTTTTTGCCTTTTCTCTGTATTTCAGCCAAGATGTCATTCATGGAGCACTTTTTATTCTCTGCTGCTTAGTCCATATATTCAGGGTAGGCAGTGGGAGGCTGGCCCACCAGACTCTGAAGCACCAGAAATGGGGTATAGACTGATGGCAGATGTTCATTTAAAGGCGTGATGGGATCTCATCCCTGATCCCCAAATTGTGCGTCTTGCTATGCACGTGTGGCATGGCAGAAGGTGTGGTTGTTGATCATCCCAATCATACTCTACTTGCCAGTTTAGGAGGAGCCCAGTCATGACCCTGACATCGCCATGTACTAGGAAGTAGAAAGCTGGGTACCTAACTATTGGCTGATCATTGGTGGACTAGGCTGGCCTGGGACCATGTGAGGGCTCTGGTGTGGTCCTCAGAACTGGCTGATGATCAGCTTGCTCTGCGACTAGGGCAGATCTCTGCTGGCTTGGATTCAGAGACCATACTGCAACTGACTGGAGCCTCTGTGTAGTCCCAATCCAACTGACATGCAGCTATCAGTGGCCGGTAGGGACGTACTGGGGCACTGTTGTTATTAATTGCCTAAATGTGTGGCAGGGTTACTATTTAAGACACGATCTTGAAAGTTAGAAATTCAGTGGAAGGTCACAGTTTTAAATTCATATAATTTTTGGTATATCATCTCTGCTTGTATTTGAGACACACAGGACAGAAGTAGCAGGTGAATGTGTACTAAGCACAGCAGATCATGACACGACATAGGTTTGTATGTGTGTGTTTTTTGTATTCATTTTTTTTTCAAAAGACTGTAACTTCCAACAGTCAGGAATTTTCATGCCACAGTAGTTTGGTTCATGGTGATGAAGGGTTATTAAGGTGATCAGCAAGATTTGCCCTACCAGCTCACCTATTTGGCTGGCTAGAATTCTTGCTTCATGAAATGTTCACCAACGTCATCTCCTAGGTACAAATGAAGATCCAGAAGAATACTGATCAGCTGTTTAAGTGACTGGTGTTTGTCTTGAGCCAGCCTCTCTACTCCCCCAACCTGTGTTTGGCACTAAACTTCCACAGGGGAAAGAGGAGAAGAAATATTTGGATATTTCTATTGACGGCTTTATTGCTGCACAAACTGGGACCAGCCAGTGGGAACTCTGCCAAAAACATCATTCCCCCTTCTCCCAGGACAGCTTCTGCAGAAATAAACTAGGACAGACAGAGCAGGCTTTCGGTGACTTTCTGTATTAGCAACTCTTGTAAGCAAAAATGTCCAGATGCCTTGTAGGCTAATTAATGATCTTGTTATGGTGGAATTCTTCATTACATTTTAATCTCTGAACACTCTGTTTATGGAGACCATAAAAATATAGGAGGAAAAAAAATCTTTTATAACAGCTCCTGGGAGTCATGCACTTATGTGATTGTAGGTGTGTTGCCTTAGCAGCCCTACAAAACTTACTGCTTGGCTTGGGCTTTTAGTTTCTTTCCCCAGTCAGGAGCTCTGATTACATGACCCAGTGGGCGAGTAGAACAAGCCATTGTGTAAAGCTCCTGTTTTTACCCTAAACCAAATATGATTACCCCACAATCTTCTGTAAATTTGTAGTCACTGGTCATCCACCAGGAGAGCCTTTGCCCATTACACCAAAACTTCCTTCAAATGCAATAATAAAGATGGTGCCCTACACTTATGGGCTTATGCTTTGTTTTCCTCAATATTCACCATTACAGGGACAACTGCAGGTTGACTGCCTCTGAGAGCTCCCCTTAGGACATTTGTAGGAAGAGCATCCTTAACAGGATGTTTTGGGGTCCCTGTGATTCCAGGCATGGTAGTTCTGCTGCGGAAGTACTTCCACAGAAGTTGCATCATGGGATAGCTTGGTAATAGTCTCTTGTCCATGAGAGTTCATTTTGCTGCAGAAAAAGGTGAGTCATGTTGGTTGGAAGGACCCAAAGGCTGAAAGATAGGAAACATTTTAAGCAGTGGCATCTTGAAAGAAAGCCAGAAGGCCTAATAAGCATTAGTATCTTAGGTTTGCTCATCTGGCTTAGGTAGACAGCCTTTTTTTTTTTTTGACTTAGCTCCCAGTTCATCCTTACTAATTATTACAGCTTAATTAAATATAGCATGCTACTTTATTGGAGATGGTATGAAGATGTTTCACTCTGTAATCAAGAGCTAGCAGAGTTTTGAAGAGTACACAAGACCCCAGCAAGCCTGATCTGAAATCCGATTTATTTCATACCTACTGACAATTATTTTTACAGCAAAGAATGGAAGGTTTTGGTCAATTTTACCTCCTTACTTTATGTTCTGAAACACCATTACACTGCTATAAAAGTGAAATAATAAAGACAGAACTTTGGAAGTGCTTTTCATTTCCAAAGTACTTTATAAGCATTAACTAACAAAACAGTGATGCCTGTATCTTACCTCTTCAGCTGTGTATTCTGGGAGGAATTCTGTCAGGGCACAGAATGGGGTGACTGGGGCCAGATTCAGTAAAAACTTAGTTGCCTACAAGTTAGGCATTGTGGTACCACAGTTTCAAGTGCCTGGCCCCTAGAAGGAAATCCAGCTGCCTCAAAAAGGCAGTCCCAAAACACACACTTTGTTGTGAGTTGTTTAAAGTAGACAACAGGAAATGCAAAGGAGAGGTGTATGTCTGAAATTCTCCTTTCCTCCTGAGCCTAGTTAGGAGGTGCCTGAGTCAAGAAAGTGCCTCCATAACTTAAGATCCCAAGGCTGGAGCCCGCTTTTTCGAGTTGCAATTTTATTTTCAAAGGATGGAGCAGGGCTCACTGGTTGGGTTTGTTTTTTTTTTTTTGGAAATGTAACTAGAAGGGAGGGTATTCCTGCTCACCCTACTACTTTCATGATTAGAGCACTCAGCTGGGAGACCTAGGTTATGGTCTCACCCTCTGCTTGAGAGAATTAAAATCTGCACCCCCTATCTTCCCAGGAGACTAACACACAGACAATAAGTAGGCTAGCCTAGGTTTATGTGAGGAGAGGTTCTCTGTACTCTATGGAAACTGTGACATTGTACACAAAGGCATTCAAGATTCTTAGGGCCAGGAAGTGAGAATAAGAAGAGGAAGCATGACTGCAGCCTAGTAGAGAAAGCACTTTTGTGGGTGTAGGAGTTGGACTTGTGGACTCTGATCCTTACTTCTAGAGCTGCTTGTGCATTTTTGTTTCACATGCACTGACTGTGGGCACATCTACATGAGACGTTTACTGCAGAGTTGACTAATTAGCTCCACAGTAAAATGTCACCATCTACATGGGCAGTGCTTTTAGGACAGAATAAACTAACTCTGAGGACAGAATAAGCTTACTTTAAACTAAGTATGACAGGGAGGCAGGAGATGGAGAGAATCTAGAACCTACAAACTGTGAGACATGCAGCAGTACACCCCAGGTAAGTACCAAGGGGCCCTTTGGGTATCAGAATGGGGAGCACCAAAGGCACTATTTGGAGGTCTCAAGTGCCTCTATACTAATGCTAGGAGCATGGAGAACAAGCAGGAAGAACTGGCACTTCTGCTTGCAGATAATAACTTCAATTTAGTGGGGCTAACAGAAACCTGGTGGGACCCTACCCATGACTGGGCAGTACACATTGAGGGCTACAGGTTGTACAGAAGGGATAGAGTAGGGAGGAAAGGGGGCGGGGTTACACTCTACGTTAAGGAGCATTATACATCTGCCCTAATTCAAATGGGATCAGAGGAGGTGAAAGTTGAGTCGTGGGTTAGGATACATGGAAGTCAAGGGGAAAAGGACTTAGTGGTGGGGGTCTGCTACAGACCACCACACCAAGAGGAAAAGCTAGACTTGGAATTCTTGAGGCAGCTTTCAGAGGCCATACAGTCTAGGGATGTGGTTGTCATGCTGGACCTAAACTACCCTGACATTTGTTGGGAGGAGCAGTCAGCCAAATCTAACTGTTCACATAGGTTCTTAACCTGCATGCAGGACCTTCACCTAACATAGGAAGTATACGGTCCCAATGCCTTACTGGACTTGGTCCTGGCTA
>NW_017729022.1:30558653-30570625 GCF_001723915.1 Gavialis gangeticus | reverse complement strand
GTAGGAGAGCTGCAGATTCTTGTTCACCTTGGGGACAATGACCACCAATCAATCAAATTCACCACACAGCATAGCATGGGTAAGATAACTAGTAGGGTGGAAATGCTTGACTTTAGGAAGGCTAAATTCAGTGTGCTTAGGAGTCTAGTCAATGATGCACTGCAGGATAAGAGTATTGGTGAGATGGGAGTCCAGGAAGGGTGGTCGTTCCTAAAGGAAGCGTTCCTTCAGACACAGAGGGAGACGATCTCCATATGAGGAAAAAGGGGGAAAGGAGCCAAAAAACTTCCTTGGCTAAACAGGGAAATCCAGGGGAACCTAAGAGCAAAAAAGAAGGCATATAGGCAGTGGAAGCAGGGGGAAGCTACCAAGGAGAAGTATATCTACTTGGCCCACACTTGCAGGAAGGCAGTAAAAGGAAGGCACAGGGCAGCATAGGACCTACTGAACAAGAAGGAGCAATTAGTGACAGGGGCTATTCAATGAGTTTTTTGCCTCAATGAACAGGGCTCAAGACACTGACCAATTCCTTCAGTACCCTCGGATGCAGCTCATCCGAGCCTGCTGACTTGAACACATCCAGTCCATCCACCAAGCCAGCGTCAACAGTTGGTGGGCTGGTGTCCCTCTGATGTCCATCTAAGAACCCCTCTATATAGTTTCTGGGTTCAAATGCAGCTGAGTCAAGAGATAAGCTCCTACCTGCACAGACTGGATTAACTCTGTACGTGCACAGAAAGCTTAACCATAGGCATCTGTGAAGCTTTAGGGCAAAAATGAAAACAAATTTAGGTGCCCCTAGTATTATTTGGCCACTGAGCAAGGTTCTTTTAATTGTAATTTTGTACTTAACTACCTAAATGCTACCTAAGTCCTATATTAACTATTTCACTGAGCACTAAACCGCCCCATCTGCACAGAGGATGAGAGAGAGCATGTGGTTGCAGGGATTCTGGTTTTCTGTAATAAAAAACTGCAAATTCTTCGATAAAACCCCAAAAATCCATGATTAAAGTTAAAGGCCCCCCACAGGCCTCCCCCCCACCCTGCTGGTGCCCCTCTTTGCCCCCACAATAGCCTCCCAGCCCTGCTCATGCCCCTTGTCCCCCACCCATAGCCCCTGCCCCCTTGCCCTGCTGGAGGGGCCTCCAGCTGCCAGGGCTATGGGACCAGGGATCTAGGTCCACAGCTCCCTGCCCCCAACAGAAGGCAGCTCCAGCAGGAGCACACAGCCTGCTCCCCCACCGCTGCTGCTTGCTTCTGGCTCAGGCAGGGGCGGGGCTGGCTCATGATGGCTGTGTGCACTCCTAGGGAGCAAGGGGGACCTGAATCCCCAGAGCTGTATGGGGGGCAGGCTGCTGGCTTGAGCTCCCTCCCTGCTTCCCTCCCATATGGCTGTTGTAGCCCCTCAGGCAAGAACCGGCATGGCTGGAAACAGTGGGTCTACAATGAGATCTCCTTGTCCTCCCACCAAGCCTTCTGTGCCTCTGCTGCTTTAAGTAGTGGAGTCCCATAGCGCTTCCCTCAGTGCATCCCCATGTGCAGGAAGCACATCACTGGGGCAGTGCAGAGTGAGCAGCTGCCAGGAAATCCTCGCATGGTTCCTCTGTCCCCAGCCACACTGGGTCATGGGGAGGGTAGCAGGGCAGCAGGGATCTGCTGCCCTGCTCCTCCCCCCTGACTTCATGCAGTTGGAGACAGAGGAGTTACACAGGGATCTCCTAGCAGCTGCTTGCTTCGCACTGCCCCAGCAATGCGCCTCCTGCACACGGGGCTGCACTGAGGGAAGCGGTGCAGGGCTCCACCACTTAGAGCAGCGGTAGGTGCAGGAAGGACAGCAGGGGGTGAGGAGATCCTGGTGCAGCCCTGCTGTTCCCAGCCGCACTGGGTCTTGCCTGCAGGGCTACAGTGGCCCTGTGGGAGGGAAGCAGGATGGAAGCTCAAGCGCGCAGCCTGCCCCCTGTACCAATCTGGGGGCATGGGTTCACCTTGACCCCTTAGAATGAACAACACTGAATGCCTGGCTGGCTCCACATCTCCCCATTCCTGGCTGGTGCCTCCATGTGTAGCTTCCCTTAAGGGCTGCTAGAGCTGCTTCAGTTTCACCTGCCCGCACCCGGGCACTCTGGCCACGAGTGGGGACATGTGGAGCCAGCTGGGCACTCTGTGTATTTCCCCAACACCTCCCCAATTCCTCAGCCCCGGCCTTACCCCACAAACCTCCAGCCCCCTGGAAGCCCCACTTACAAGTTCACAGGCTCCAGGAGGAAAGTGAGCATGACCTAGGCCTTGCAACTGACTAAAATCCACAGGCTTTGCCCTTCTCCCTCTGCCTCTCCCTCCCCCTGCCCTTCCAGGCAGGCTTGTGGCTTTCTGGCCCTTTTCGCAAACAGCTTTTGCAGGCTGGAACTCAGCCAGCCTGCAGAGCTCTTTGCAAATGGGGGAAATCCGTGGATTTTTCTGCTAAAAGAGAAAATCCATGTTTTCTCTGATAAAACCAGGAAATCTGTGGTTTTCTCCATTTTTCCATGGGAAACAGAAAACCAGGATCCCTGGTGGTGAGTTATCACAGGGTAACTGAAGTACAGTAAATCCTTGTCCATTTTCAACTTACTGTCCTTTGTTGTTCTGTTCATATCTTTAGGTGCCTGGATACTTATTTCGATCTGAATCAAAGAGACCTGAGTTCTATTTTGGGCTATTCTAGAAAGTTCCTGGATGATGTTTTCAAACAGTTTCGGGTCAGAAACAGCTACTCTTATTCACATTGGGCCCAATCCATAAGTCAAACTTCCAATTAGGTACACTGAGTAGAATTTTCCTCTGTGAATAATCTTAAATCATGGTTTTAAACTAAGCAACTAGAAATTAGAAGCAGACAGGCTAGATAGAACATAGTTGTTCTTGAAGATAAATATTTTTTAAAATAAGTGATAAAGGAATAGTGTATTTATAATGGATATTTTTCAAAGCTTTTCAAGGGTGAAAGTATCTTCTTAAAGCATCTAAGCACTTTCATAGAGAAGTCCATACCCACTAACTATGGAAAACCATCTGCATGGATATTTTTATCTCCTTGAAATGCAAAAACAAAATAAACACAATAATTAGCTTAGAAATAGGCAGGATAACCATGGAGATTTAGTGTATGTTGCAAGTTATTGGACTCTTTCTTTACATTTTATAAGTTACATTGGAGAAGTTGAAAGATAAAACACAGTAAAAGACATATCCATTATCTGTGTAGTGGCTAAGCCAGTAATTAATGTGATAGGAGCTTGTTCTTGTCCTTACTACTGAATGATACAATGGAAGGGAAACTCAGGAGTTTCTATATTTATCTGCAGTGACTACTTTGATTTTCATGCATTCAACATAACACTTTTCTTGATCCATATATTAGATATCCAGAACTGTTTGTAATATTGAGCTAAATCCTATGCTACCTTTAGGTAGGGTAACCATATTTTTAAGGAAATCCAGGACACTCCTCTCCCTCCCCACAACAGCTGATCCCCACCCCAGGCAGAAGGAGTGGTGCTCAGCCCAATCTGCCTCCCATCTCCAACCTCTGCTCAGGAGGAGCCAGGTTTGGCAGTATGGGTGGGATGGCACCAATCTGAAACTTTTGTTTCCATTTTCACCAACTGGCTGGGACGGCTATGAAATCTGGGACTGTCCTGGACAAACTAGGAAGATCTGATCACCCTACCTTTAGGTAACTAAGTACCACTTATGTAGCTGAGTAACTGCAATTTTTACTCCTCCAGGGCAGCATTCATCTGAATAAGCCATCCTTCCTCTACCACCCCCTTTGGCTTTTCTGTGACTAAACTTTTGAGACTTACCCAGTGTTAATGCACATGGCCACACACTTCTCTTCTGCCTAGGTGTCTATACAGCCCCAGTGCAACCTTCTGAGTAGGCTCAGTAGGTAAAAACAGGATGCGAGTAGTTACACAGCTGCAAATAGAATGCGAAATGTGCCAAAACTTGTAGTTACCCAAATATATAAGTGCCATTTAAGAGCATAAAAGTGAAATAACATTAGTCCATTTTTTTAATAAAGGCAATAAAGCTTTAGACATTTGTGGTCTAGTCTTTAAGGAAAAACAAGAGCCTCCCCCAATCAGAAGGGGAGAGAGAAGCTGCAAAGGAAACTAATCATGCCTTAATTATTCTATCAGTTATTTATATTAAAAATAGGGAAAACTAAGTGAGAACCATATCTAGCACTATTGGGCAGGTAAATACACCTACTAATTACTGAAACCATTTTATATTTCTTCATCAATTACAACCTGTGGCCAGATTTTAATCAATCAGGCTTGTGGTTATTTTATTTTTTATTTATGGTGATATGTTGTCTAAGGAAACCAAGACTCCTATAATAATTTCCCCCTTCTGTAAAGTGGATGGGAAATACTATTTTGCAGAATATTATGTGTGCCGCTGTTTATATGTTTTTTATTATCCTTCTGGTACCTGCCATCAAAGATTCAACTCTGTTCTGGATGTTTTTATACTTCCACAGGAAGTCTGGTTATGATCTTTGATAACCTCAGTTACTGTATGTAACGGAAAAATATATCTGTCAAACCCCAGGAATTTTAACTCTGAGACTGATACATTCCTAAAAGGAGAATATTAGAACAACAGACTTTGAGAACTGTTAAAACCTTAGGGCCTGAATCCTATAGTATAACTGAGAGGAGTGGCAGCCTTTGGTGTAGGATTACAAACAGTAACAGCTGCCATAGTGGCAGCTGGACACACAACTGCTATCAGCACCACAGCAGCTGGCACTACCCATGTCACAGCTGTCCCGGGTGTAGACCTGCCCTGATATGCCTTTACCTGAATCCAGAGGGGAGAGTCAGGGTCTTGAGGGAAGAAGGCTCCTCTGCTTCCTTCCAAAGTATTGAGGTGTTTGAAGTTAAACTAAGCCTACTTAAATGGTTAAATAAGATGAATATGGGTGGAGTCCTTTGGTTATTGTCTCTCTTTTATTTCCAGTTGCTACGTTCCCAAGGATCAATAAATAGGGCTGTGTGAAACAGCACCATTTTGTTTCAATTTCCATTTCACCATTTCAATGGGACAGTGTTTTGTTTCACTGTTTCAAAGCGCTGTTCCATTTGGTTTCATTGAAACTGTTTTGCTGTTTCGATGCTGTTTCAATGAATTTCGACATTCACCCATAAGCTATAATGGGGAACCACTAAAGTGCCTATAACTTTGTAATTTCTTGCTTGATTTGGATGGAAATTACAGGGATGGTAGCCCTTTCTGAGGGTATGAATCCTGCCAAGTTTCAGGGAGATAAGTGGAGGGGTTTTTGTGAAACTGTACCTCAAGTTGTTCAAAGCAAAATGAGTGTCACTTGCTGGCAGCAGCAGCCTGCACACAGATTCGGGGGCCTGCTCCCTCTGGGAGGAGTCAGGCACAGCCCCACAACCCTCCCAGAGGGCGCAGGCCCCTGGATCTGCATGCAGGATGACAGCAGGCTGCTGCTGTCAGCTGGGGCCAGCACCGAGTCCTTCCCAGCACTCAGCGCAGGCTGTACTGGGCAGCCTCGGGTACTGGCACTGGCACTGGCCCCAGCCGGCAGCTGGAGCATGCTATCATGTGCATGCTCCACAGCTGGTGAGTGCGGAGCTTTAAAAAAATAATAAAGCCCCACACTCACCGGCTCTGGCGGTGGCAAATGGGGCCTTTGGTTGCTCGTGGTAGAGACCCCTGCACAGCGGGGGCAGCAGGGATGCCCCCCCCAACCTGGCACCCACATGGTATCTGCACCATTGCATGGATGCAGCATGGCTTAGCAGAGCACTGCACGCTGTTTCAGAGCTGGGGCAGATCCACCTGTCAGCCAGAGGTCCAAGTTTGATTCCCCAGCTCTCTGATAATTCCCTCAGCTCTTTCTGGGGCGCGGCCCCCGGATCTGCACATGGGGTTTCAGCAGACTGCTGCTGCTGGCTCAGGAAATAATTTAGAGCTACTGCCATCCCCAGCTGGCAGTGGGAGCCTGCTGTCATCCCACATCATCTGGGACATGAGCATTCCCCCAACCCCTGGCTCGACTCCCCAACTTTCTGATCATTTCCCTCAGATCTCTGATCATTCTCCCAGCTCCTTCTGAGGGGTGCAGCCCCCCAGGTATGCACATCGGGTTTCAGCAGGCTGCTACTGGCCCCATCCTGCAGCAGCAGCCTGATGAAATCCTGTGTGCAAACCAGGGGCCCGCACCCCCTGGGAAGAGCTGGAGGAATGATCAGAGAGCTGGGTAATTGAACTGGTAGCTAGATGTCAATATCATTTGTATATTAGTTTCTGTTTAGCTGCAAGCAAGGTCGGCTTCAAAACTCAAAATGTTTCAAAACTTTCCAAATGTTTTGAGTGCCTTCATTTCATTTTGAAGCTGTTTCAAAGCCTGTCATTTCATTTTGATTTTGCTGTTTTGATCTCGAAACACATTGAAACAGCTTCGAAATGAAACACTCGTTGAACGTTCACACATCCCTATAAAGTATAAGCTATTTTAAAGATTCTGTGCTGAGTCGCCACAATTACCTACTGATTATAGCTCCTGAATCCATATCTTCCTGGCACTGCAACCATGAGGGCCTTCTACCCTACATAAACACTTGGTAAGCAGGGACTCTGTAGTGTGAAGAACAGTCTTTAGACTTGGTGGATTGAATCATGAGATTTTGCCCTGAGAGAAATGCAAGCTGTCATTTGCAAGGGGTGCCTATGGCTGAGTGAGAGAACCCCAATCTGTGACAGCTACCAAATCAAATGTAAATGGCAGCCTTCAAGGCAGTGAAGAATCAGGTGATGTATCCAGGGAATGTGAAGAAGAAAAAATTATAAAATATAGACCCTAAAAATACCTGGTTCTCCAAGAATCACATTCACCCCTAGCAACTTGTGCAAAACTATTGAAATTGATGTTACTCCTTCACTGGACCAGAGTCTATTGTGCTGCAGTCCTACTATTGCCATCATTGTTACAATATGAGGTTGGGTGAAAGATAGTTCAACTATCGAATGCTCTACCTGATATAGGACAGCTGAGAGGCAACCAATACATTTCAATCTACCATTAAGGATTAGTGAAAGAAAATGCAAGCCCTTTGACTCCTGCCATATGTAAATCAACACTGACCCACTATGAGGTGACTTTTTAGAAACAGGCCATGCCAAAACTACCTTAATGCTGGGCAAGAGACCTCTTTTGAGAAAGAAACTCCTCTTACTCTCAGCAATTAAACATCATAAACAGTGCAGAGGATTCTGAGAGCATGTCAAAGCATTGTTCACTAGGGGTGCGTTCAGGCGAGCACAGACATTTGTTTCCCCGGGCACAAGTAGCAGCGGCACACCTTGTGCCATTGCTTTTTTCCCTGGGGAACACCTGTACCATGCACGATTTGGCATGTGGCAGATTACCCTGGGAGGGGTAAGGGAGGCTGGGGCCAGCACAGTTGCTTACCTGGGGTTCTGGGGGCCTCCCAGGGCTGCAACCGTGGTAAAAATTCTGGACAGCAGCCAGAGCATGGCTCTACCTATACAGGCTATGGTTTTGGGCAGCACATCCTGCCACCCCACCTTCTTGAGAGATCTCCCAGGGTCAAAAAAACACCCCACACTAAGGTAGCAGCATAGGAAACAACTGCATATGTGATGTGTGGTGCCACATACCGCACATCCATGGTGCCATATACTGCACATCCACACTCGTCTGAACGTGGCCTAGCTGCCTGTTTTGGGAGAACCAGAGAGTAATTGTGGGGCATGTGCTCAGGACCTTCCTAAGCTGTCTAGGATGTCTAACTGCTAGGGTCAGGTGTGCATGGTGCTAAAACAAGTGAGTTGGAACTAAACAGTTGTCTTGAACTTTGCAGAGAGTCAGCACAGACAGCTATAATCCCTAGTTTTGCCTTCTGGAGTCATTTGCACATGTTCATTAAATCTGGGTGATATCGATTGTATCAGCTCTCTAGCTAACAGATTACACACCTCATGTAACTGATAACTAAATGCTAGCATTTTTACCCACATGAATAGTACTTGTAAAACAAATGCTCAGCTTGAAACTCTCAAAAGGATTTGCACAAATATTTTTAATTATAAGCTCACCTTCAGGTGATCTCCAATATAGATGTTCTTTAAAAAGCAGAAAAGGTACACAGGTAACTTTTCTTGCCATATATTTCCATGTTCACTAAAAAGTAGTTCGAAATGAGAGTTGCTTAAAGAACAAGCTATCTACTGTGTCTGTAGGCCAATATCTGTGTGTGTAATGAAGTTTTTAATCATGTAGAATGCAGCATGGCACATACGGTTTACTGAGGCACCCCAAAATAAATGCCACTAGTAGTAATACGAGAAAAGACCTTCCGCAAGAGTTGACAGGGAGAGGAAACTCATTAATATGGTGGTTCTTCTCCAGTGTTTGTCTGAGGTGCTGATACCGCTTTAGCTGGCTCTATGAGATGAACAGGGCTGTACCTAACAGCAGATAAGTGTGAAAATCAGATGCAAATCTGTGTAGTGCCAACAGAAGACACATTGACAGTCAAAGACCTACATGTTATGAGCTATCAGCTGGAGCAATAAGATTGTTTTAATATGATTAATGGCATACAAAGAAAAACATTGCTTGTATTGACCTCTTGAGTCCCTGAGAGCAGAGAGCATCAACAGCAGACAAGAAACAACTCTATCTATTCCTTATGCCCAACTTTTCAGATAAACTCGATGTCTTGAAGGTAGAATCATGGTTAGATCACTCTGTTCTTTAACAGATCTTTACAAGAGACTGGATTGTAGTTGAACAAACCCTTCTTAAGCAGTCTCCTTATTAAGTGATCAGAAATTACAGTGAAGATTGTGGCATAGGTGCATATATTAGATAGGGGGTAACATCAATATGATTAACAGAAAATGTTATCATGTGAGCCAAATGTATGAAGTATTTCAATAGCACAACAATATGACAGACATCTGAACTATGGTTTCTAGAGCTGCTTCAGAGGATGGCATTTTTGGAGTCCATTTTCAGGCTTTCTGATATGTGGAGGATTGAAGTGAATAGTAAAATAAGGAAATACCATGAAATTATCATTTTTCCAAAATGGCTTTCTATAGCCCAGAGGCTAATCATATTAGATATATGATTAATATTTGGTCAGAAAACTTGGAAGTGGGTCACACAGTTAACTAGCAGATGATGGATTAAAAAAATGAGTGATAGAAAAAGAGTGAAACTATTTTGAGAGAGTCCCATTCATTGATCTGGTCTTCTGTGACTGGTAGTACGCGATGTATTCCAAATGCTATATAAAATTCTCTTAGTCCATTGTATATCCCATATGCCCACACAATAATGTTCTATAGAGTATATAAAATAGAGAAGAGAGCCTAATGCTATCATTAAAAGACTTCTTCATCTCAAACTGTCAAAAAAGTTTACCTTTATAGAAAAATTATATTCAGGGTATAGAACAACTTGATACACATTGTTGAATGTTTAGACTAAACAAATGAAAGAAAATTAAAGCAAACAAGTATTATTAGCTTCTGATTCATTATCAAGATACTTGTAAACTGAAATATAAATATAATAAGACTATGAGTACATAAAGAACACACATCACTTCCCTTCCAAATGAGTAGTCTTCTCTCCCTACTAAAATGAGTGGTCTTGTGGGCCAATCTTTATCCAAGTATTGCCATTCAAATTGTCATCATAACACTTAAGAGTTAATATCATATTGAGACAAAATGCAGCAGTTCATACTTCTTTAGAACTGCTGTTTCAGGCTGACAGGGGATGGTGAAAAATATTTCTGTTTGTTTCTCTTTGAAAACTGTTTTTGTTCAAAATTATAAAATTGTAAGGACTAGATATTTAGACAGTTTAAAATTAGAGCTTATATTATGAAGCCAAATTTTGCACTGGGGAGGGAAGGAGAGAGGGGGATACTGAAACCTGGAAAGAGTTCCAGATTCTGCCAACTGTGGATATTTATATCTCAACCTTGAGTTAAACCTCTTATTGAAACAAGTGTATGGCAAACAGTCAATTAAAAACATGCTTAATAAATGTGATTCGAATGGTGCCATCCAATGTCGGTTCCTATATAGTGAATACCTCTAAGTTTCCAAAAACTACTGAGAGATACTGGGATGGAGATTCCATGGCTAAGTACAGATGTTCAGAGGGCCTGGGGGGAGGTTATATTGTGTTAAAAAAGGCCAGCTGATCTAACGTAGGTCACCCATTACACCTTTGACTTTACACTTAGATCCCTCATTAAGTTGATCTAAGTGCAAACTGTACAGAAGTTCCAGGAAAGTCAGACTGGTCTAAAAATGGCTGACCCAATCTAAGTTAACCCTACTCTAAATTAGTTTTTCTTAGATTGGGTTGACCATTTTTAAGCCAATCTAACTTTCCTGAGCATCTGTACAGTTCCCAGCAGAGCCCTAGGGCTGGGAAAACTCAGCTGCTAACCCTAGTTCCCAGGGCTGCTCTTTTCCAACCCACCCCCCTGGCACTGGATTATTTCTAGTCCCCAACCCCTCACTCTTCTCCCTGCCCCCACCCCATGGACCAGCCAGTCCAAACTCATCTGTTGCTGAGATCCCAGGAGACCCCTTGATCCTGCAAAACTCTTCCTGGATTCCAGCAACTCCCTGTGGTCACAGCCTACACCCCCAATCCCCCTGATCACTCCAGCAGATCCTTTCTTCCCCTTGATTCCTCCCACAGACTCTGCTAGCCCCTCTGATCCTTGCCACAGATGCTGTCTGCCCCCCAATCCTTTGGATCCTGCTAGCTCCCCCAATCATCCTGAGGACTCCACCTGCCCTCTGACCCCCCTGTGGTCCACCTGAGTCCCTCCCCATCCTGTCTTACCTGTGATCATGTGGCTGTTTTTAACTTGATCGAAACTCCCCCTAATCTTCCCGAATGTTTATTCTTAGCCTTTGTCAACATGCAAAGAGTAAAATAATGACCAGCATACTGAGGGAACAGGATTTTGTGGCCCTTGAATAATAACCTGAAGTCATTAATATAATTTACCATAAATACTACACTTTGAATTAATCATGTTCTCAGAGATAAGCATGGAATACCGAGCCTTAACAACATCATTTAATATTCCATCTCTATATTTCCTCATTAAAAAATAAGATGTGTATTACAAAACCCTCAGCACTAGTGTCAGCTCTTGTTATCTAGCGATTGTAGAGCCCCTGTTGTGGACCCAAAAGAATGTGCATAGAAAAGGACAGGTTAGAAAAAGGGAGTTTTTAAAGTTTCCTTTATTGCTGTTCTGTGAAGATTATATGGTTGTTCCCAGTTGGTAGATATAAAAAAACAGGCAGAGACAGTTTAGGAAAAAAGAAAGATTGACAAGTACTGTGGGTAAGAGAAAAAGTAGTTCAGCTGTTAGAGAGAGAATTTCTTCTGATGCAGCAGTATGTGAAAAGAGAAGATCACATTTTATTACAATATCAATAAAAAAAGGAGAAAAAGAATAAATTTCTTAAAATTCCATGTATTATTCAAGAACTGGTCTCCCAGTTTAAGATATGTGTTAATTTCATGATCTCTCATTCTGTTAAGATATATAACCAGACTCTGTACTGATCTCAGGACTGGCATTGAGAAACTATTACTGCCCATACATTTCTTTTCTAGTCAGTCCCAGACCCAGGAACAAGGAAACATAGGACACATCTACACATGTGCTTTAATGCACAGTTGACAATTTTACTGTGCATTAAAACATCACATAAAAAAAACAACAATCTTATTAAAACAGTCTACTGCTCATTAGGTGTCACTAAAAAAGGTACTTCACATTGAAGGTACTAAATGTGGGGTCATTGCAAGTCCTCTGGCATGGCTTTATGAACACTCGTGGTGCTCTGGAGAGGTGCCGGAGGACTGG
>NW_017729022.1:30556052-30558114 GCF_001723915.1 Gavialis gangeticus | reverse complement strand
GTCTGGAACCAGCTTCCAAGTGAGGTGGTGCAGGCTCCCACCCTGGGGGTTTTTAAGATGAGGTTGGATGACCACCTTACTGGGGTCTTTTGACCCCAGTGCTCTTCCTGCCATGGCAGGGGGTTGGACTAGATGATCTGCTCAGGTTCCTTCCGACCCTAGAAACTATGAAACTATGAAATTTAATATGCATATGAAAAGGTGCATTAATGCATGTGTAGACAAGCCCATAGATAACTTAGAGGAGTTAGTCACTCATACCCATTGCTCTCATGCTCTCCTACAACTCACCTTCTCAGGACTCCTCT
This sequence comes from Gavialis gangeticus, assembly GCF_001723915.1. Classification (NCBI taxonomy): domain Eukaryota; kingdom Metazoa; phylum Chordata; order Crocodylia; family Gavialidae; genus Gavialis; species Gavialis gangeticus. The sequence continues at coordinate 30,557,806 of NW_017729022.1, read as the reverse complement.
CAGTTGTTTAAATAGAAGTTAGTGGGTGGGACTTGTTTTTTCAGTGAAGGTTCTGAGGTCTGTAGGCAGATGGGATAAATCTGGCCTCTGTAGGTACAGAAAAGATATTAGCTATCTTTTACTATAATACAATTATTATTTTTTTCTCAGAGAAACTAACCAAGATCATCTGCAGTACATGGGCATAGGAAGTAGTCCCTCAAGAATTCAAGAATGCCTCCATCGTATGTTTTCTTACTCACAGTTCGGCCCTGCTCAGCACACTCTCACGCACAGCCCTTCAGGCATCCTCCCATTTCAACCCTACTCTGTGTGGGGCCACCCTACTGCCTCTCTCTCTACTAGACTCTATAACTCTGGGCTCCATGCCTCATTCTCTGTCTGAGCTCTCAACGCTTCCACTACAGAAGGAGAAGGTACTACTGTACTCAGCTGTTGGGCTGATGAACCTGTCCAATGCACCACTGTAACGGGGACCTTCCCAAGGCCAGTTAGAAGCTGGCCCACCCACCTGTTTCTGGTCCAACCACCTGCCTCCCCTGTCATGCCTTAATGGAAAATGATTAAAATATTATCCAGGTGGGAGGCTAACCATTTCCTGCCCTGATGCTGAGGGTGTTATCTGAGGCTCCAAAACCTTCCCTACACTGCAGCCCATGCCTCGCAGATGGCGTCTAAGTTTTTAACATCTCCAGCCCCACACTGGGCCCCATAACACTCTGGTCTGGACCCCAACTAGATCCCTCCTAATCAGGAGGCCTACTCCACCCTCATTCTGGGCTGCCTAGCCCCCTGCACTCTTCCCCCATCTCGGGCTTGGCCCCTCACAGGACCTTTGGCCACCTCCAAGGCTAATCAGAACCCCAGACCCTTGCCTCTGGATGTCCCTTGCAGTGGGCCCCTGACCCTTTTGACCCTTATGGTCCTGGCCCCAGCAATGACCAGTCAAGGGTGCCTCAAGTCAGGCTTCTGAGCAACTAGCCCACACTCTCTTACATGGATCTGCAGTAGTTTTACCAGCATTAATATTTGGTTGGTCTGAAAAAAAATGCATGGTGTTCAAATTTTTGGAATCTCTTAATTATTTTCCGTAATTGAACAAAGGCTGATTTGCTAGTGTAGCTATCAGCATAGACATTAATGGTGTCAACATGTCAGCCTTTCTACTGGACATTTCTACTGCAGAAAACAACTGTTTAATTACCACATAAGCAGCTGCAGGATGACATTGGACCATGCCTTTGGGAAACTGAAAGATAGATGGTAGGCATTACTTGGAAAGCTTGAGGCAGCTGCATCCTATTATATTTGTGTACTGTGTTCTGAACAATATCTATGAAACCAAAGAGAAAAAGTTGAGTATTGTATGGTGGAGGTTCAGAGACTTTCAGGACACTTTAAGCAAGACTCTTCCACTTCAGTGACAATCACCAGGAAAATGTTATCATCAATATTTTGTGCAGCTTTCCTGAGGAAGGGATACATATATAATCTTTTGGATATATGATTTCCTAACAGTTTTGTGTTGCTTCTCATGGCTCCTGGTACCTAGAAGTGCTAGTATAGATGGTAGCCTGCTGGGCTGCAAGGAGTTATTTTTCACTTTGAAATGATGGCTTTATGTGTTTGTTCATTTTAAATGGAATGGTACACGTCTATCAGCTTGAGGTAGTGTATTATCACCCTCCAGGGTTTATTTTGTATGTTTGTACATGTTCCTGACTTTATAACAGTGCATAACATTTGTTTTCATT
>NW_017729022.1:30548633-30551052 GCF_001723915.1 Gavialis gangeticus | reverse complement strand
TGTTTTGTACATGTTCCTGACTTTATAACAGTGCATAACATTTGTTTTCATTGTTTGACCAATTTGAGTACATGGGCCTCTGCTTTACAAGTTTCATAGCCTATAAACAGGGTTTGTTATGTGCTTTGTAGATCTATCTCTATGAACATTATGAATACACAGCTGTCATTTAGGGAACAAAATAGCAGGGTGTAAAAGGCAAGCAGTATCTTTCATGGAGCATGTTCCTTAACAATGATGATTATGTATCCGTTGTCTCTGTCTCTTGCCTCTGTCTCCCTGACCATTTCTATAGTTCTCTAAGGTTCAACAAAGCTCTGCCTTGGCATCACAAAATCCTTTTTCCATTTGCTCCTGGATCATAATCTGCCTGTTAATATAGTAACAACAAGGTTGTCCTTGTTATGTTTGTCCTTGACTTCCTGAGAGAAATCCTTCACCATGAACTGTTCTTCTTTACATCTCAGGGGCTTCAACAAGTTCCCCAAACATTTTCTCTTATTTTTTCTATAACTCATCAGGTTTTCCAGATGTTGGGCAGTGACTGATGGTGATGTTCTTGAGGTGCTGTTCTACTAGGGAGAGAAAAGTAAAAAGCAGTCACTGTTCATTTTTCAATTCCTATGGTAGCAACGATATTTTTTTAGCTCCCCAGAATTCTGAGATGCCATCTCCAGAGCATTTCCCTGTCTTGATAGTCTCTGGAGATGGTAAATATTAGGGGTGTGAGAAACGGGCTGTATTCAATTTGGATTCAAATTTGGCCTGAATCAGGGGACAGTGATTCGATTAATTCATTCAGATTACTGTCCCGATTTGATTTGGTCAAATCCGAATCTGAAGATTCAATGCTGATTTGGAGAATCAGCGATTCAGACACAGACACAGCTTTAAATGTTTTTTCTACAGACCTTGAGGTACCAGGTGCGGCTCATGAACACTACAATGGTGGGTTGGATGGAGCGTCCCACAGGAGTGTGGGGGGGATCTGAGAGAGCAGGGGACACCCCGCCCCCCAAGCGGGGGGGGGGTGGGAGAGAGTCCTCGGCACGCTCTTCAGTGGACTTAGAATTGGACCAGAAGTGCTTCTAGTCCACTTCTGGGTCCACCGCCAAGTGCACTGGGGACCCCATGCTCCTGTGGGACACTCCATCCGCCCCCTCATCTCAACATTCATGAGCCACCTGGTATTTCGAGGTATGTAGAAAAAACAATTAAAGCTGTGTCTGTGTCTGAGTTGCTGAATCTCTCTGAATCGATTCAGAGGGTTCCAGTTTGATTCAGAGAGATTAAAGGGTCTCCTGGTTTGATTTGAATTAGAAGATGTGGCCATTGAATTGGGCCAAATCTCCACCGAATTGAAACAGTGACCACAGCTTCGCACAGCCCTAGTAAATATATTTCTAATTTTCCTCCCACATGGTTTGGGACCATGAAGAAGAATCCCTTTCTTCCTCAGGGCCTGTCATGGGTGGGCAACCAGTAGACATGTAAGTTCCATCAGTTGTGCCAATGCAACTGAAGGAAGGCTCTCTTGTTTATAGAGATTATCAGTACTTGCTAGTTGTGTGGTAGGGCATTCAGAATTGCTACTTCATTACATTTCACATTATGGTGACAGCATGGGGCCAGCATGGGACTAAATTTCTTATTAACAGCATATCCAGGGCATTGTATAGGTTGCTAGGAAGATGGATGCAAATCTTTTTACATCAAAGCAACCCAGTGTTCACTGGTGTATACCACACATACATTAGCCCTAAGTCATTATTTGGCTGATGAAAAAATACAAAATTATGTGAGCCAGATTTCACTTCATGTAAATCAACAAAGCTCCATTAGTGGAACAATGCTGATTTACACCAGTTTAACATATACCCACTGTATGTTTTATGCCATTCTTTCAGTGGTACTAAATTATTGTACAGGTGCATTTAGAGAGGTAGCAGAAGTATTTTGTGGCTACTATTTAGCATAGTGTTGCACCAAAAATGGAACTTGTGAAACACTAACAGCTATGAAACCAATGGAAGAAAATATGGTATAATACATCTAATCTCCTTCAATTTGCACCCAGATTACATCAAACAGTGAAATCACCCTTCCATTACAGTGCTGCACTTAAAATGTTTCATTAGCTATCAAAACAGTATTACCATCCACATATTTTAAATATGCATACCTAGCTATATTTGTAAATGGGAAAATGAGTGATTCCCTTTATCTGCAAAGTAGACACTCCATGTTTGCCTTATTTTTTAATTTTCCCATATGTCATCATGTCCCGTTTATATCAAAAATAAATTGTACTACATAAAAAACTATATTATTTTACAATAATACAAAGCAGACCACAATAATTTTTTGATTTCTTTCTATTTTTATTTTCCACAATATTTATCCTTCCCAGGGGATATAT
>NW_017729022.1:30532974-30543633 GCF_001723915.1 Gavialis gangeticus | reverse complement strand
ATGTCCCATTTATATCAAAAATAAATTGTACTACATAAAAAACTATATTATTTTACAATAATACAAAGCAGACCACAATAATTTTTTGATTTCTTTCTATTTTTATTTTCCACAATATTTATCCTTCCCAGGGGATATATATCATTTTATGTGCTTCTAATTCCTTACAATGTCAGATAGGTTAATCAATATAAATACTGACAGTTATTGATCATTAGCTACTCAGCAGCTTCTTAACCCTTAAATCACTACAGCAATGCTGTCATAAAATATAGATTATTTATCATTACTCTTTTATGTGTACTATAGTTGTCATATCATTAATATTAGCCTCTTATCTTTGCCATCTGGATGAGAAAAAAGCCTTATCCTTTTTGTTAGGAATTAAAAATATGTAATTTCCTTATCAGCTAACACTGATATAACACAGCTATCATTTTTTGCTTCTCATTGTCTAATTTAATTAGAAAGATGTAGTAAACGGTACACACTACAGCACTGACATTCTGTTATAGATGCCTTGGTTTACATTTCAAAAAATAATTCTTTCATCCTGATTGTCTTGTAGTATTTAATAAAACCGGTTCTCTTGACACAAGAAAAGTACTCTATACTCTGTATGGGTGATAGGAACATTAGTGGATATGATGTTGCTTGGTAAAGGAAGAGGTGGAATATGAAACATTGTTGAAGTGTCTTTTAAAAAACAAAATGATAATTTTGATAACTCCTAGTACCAGATGAGCCTCAGAAGGTACATTTAAACTCAGATTAGCATCCAAAAGTTCAGATACTTCTCTGAATCTTAGCCAGTCTATTCAAACATAACGATCAAGAAAATTAGGCCCCAAATCCCGCGGTGCTATCTGCTTGGGTAGACACTTACACATGCACAGAGACCTACTGAGATCAGAGGGGTTCCTCACAGGCTCGAGGGTCTGTCCGCATGCATCTTATTACAGGATAGCTTTCCTCATGAATTATGCAGCACTTCCTCCTTACCAACAAACAGAGAAAACAGCTCTTTTACAACATATTTCTTGTCACCACAGCTAGGCCTGGAAAAAGAATAGCATAGAGAGAGAGTTTCAAATCAAGAAGGCAGCATAGATTTGCACCGTATAAACTAACTAAAACAGAACACTTTAACCTCCCTGGATACTCCATCACTCACCTCAGGGTAGCTGTTCTTAGATAGCAAACCTGTAAAACAATTATTTGAACAGGAAATTGTGGAACAGGAAATCATCCACAGACTGGATTGTACTAAGCATTGTTTAAACAGGGACTATAGATTCTTATCCCTTTACCAGGATTAGTTTTTGTGACCCATTTGTTCCTATAGGTTCTTTCCTTGCATGCCTTTCCCAGTAGTGTTTCTCACCCCTCCTCTCTTCCCCTTCTCCCCCTCTCTTCCTACCTTTTGTCTTCAAAACATTCTCTCCATTCTGCACATTGCTATGTACATTTCACTTCCTTTCACAGCTTCTGATGAAGTCAGGTCCAGCTCATGAGAGCTTATGCTATATATATCTAAATTAGTTAGTCTATAGCGTGCAAATCTACCTGCCTTCTAATAGAATAACATACAAACATGAAAATAATGGGAGCTAAAAGACTTAACTAAACCTTTTCAAATTTCAAAAAAAGTTTGACAAAAAATAAAAGTAAGAGTAAAGCTTAATGTAGTTCTAGCAGTTCGTTCATCCTTAGTGAGTACAAGGTCTCAAAAATCTGTATGTGAAAAACAATGTATTTCATATATTCCTGTGTACAACAGGAGAAGGAAAATTACATACAAAAATATGATAAACTACTGACTGGAAAATTGCAGAAATAGCTTTCCCGTCCCTCAATCTTCATGTATTGCTATAAAAGGAAACAAGTTTCATATTCCAGTATGATAAGAATGATGACAATTTTAAATATCTGTGTTTGTGTAGAAATTCAAAATTAATCAAATGCTGATGCCTAAGGGCGAAAGAGAATATAATGTAGCACAGACAATGTCAAAGAAACAGGAACAGCCATGGATCAAGTTTCTGATAAAAGAAAAAATAATCCTCAGAAATTCTCATAATTTTTCATGTTAGTTTCATATCTGTGTACAGCAGTACAGTGCAAAGACCTGTTATACATTGGGTATATGATCTACTGTGAATTTTCTTTCTCAATGGAAAATAAGTGTAATTTCAGCATTCCATCCCTGGTCATTATGTGATATGGAGATTAAAAAAGAAAAGCAAGCAAACTTCTACAATAAGACTCTCATTTAAAAGATTAACTCTAATATAAAATTACTTTATCTTGTCTTGCAACTATCAGGAAACTCATTAAGTTTACAGCAGTCACTTTGGATGGAAATTACTTCTCTCCCCTGAAGAGACTGTTAACTGTAGTCACGTATTTCATGGTCCATGATTATATGAACTTGTCCTGTTTCAGCAAAGAGCTCAAAATCTGTACAACATTAACTCATTGACAAGGCCTAAACATGGACTCTTTGCTTTCTGCCTTCTATTTCTTACAGAGAGGCTGACAATAAAGGTTTGCCTTGCTAATGGAGCATTAGATTAAGTGGACTGGTATATTTGTTGACTGGATTTTGGCAAATAAGTAGAAGAAGTAATTGCTATCATAAGCACAGCAACAAATCCACTTTACATTTTAATTTAATGTGTTTGTATGGGTTTTTAATCCTTAGAACTCTTACACCCTACTGTAGCTAGCTGTAAATGTGAATCATAAAGTGTTTTCCTAATTGTGTGTCATCAGCATTTTTTCAGCTTTGGGAAAAATGTTTTGAATAGGTTGATTCATTTGGAAATATTACTGTTAATATTTTGTGAGATGATCAACTACTATATTTCCTAGAAAGAATAGTGAAACACTATTACTCTTATAAAACTGCTTAAATAAGAAGCCTAGTAAATTTAAGTAATCATTGCAATAAAGGGAGGCCATATATATAATAAATAAATGTACACACTTGTAAGCATTTTTAGAAATTGATATGATCCAATGTTTGCTTTTAGTTTTCACAAATAACTTACCTGTCAAATCTAAGAGCAAACAAGTCGCTTATACTCATGTTTTTCTTTAAGAGACTATCACCAATAGGTGAATAATGTAATGCTTTCACTGATGGGATAAAATCATTAAACTGGATAAGCTAGAGGCATTTATTTACTTATTCTTTGACAAGATCACTTGCTTCATGTTGCACAACTTCCCATAGGAATTGCTTTTTGTTTAAAAAATTCTTTAGATCTTGTTGCATTACAAAAAGCTGAGCTCTGTTACATTGTCATTTGGAATGAATTCCTACATGGGATAAATCTAATTTTTAAAGATCAAGTTACATGTTTCTCATGAGGGTCAACTTATCGTATTATGGGTTTTGACTTCATTAAGGGCTGTCTTAAAAGGTCTGTGTGAACCCAGGAATCACTATACACTAGAAAATGTCATTTATGGATTTTCAATTAGAAGTGGAATAATAAATGCAGGTATTCAATTTACTCTGAAAAGTTTACTGGGGATGTTTTCAAGCAAGACCCATTGGATGGATGATGAGATGCCAAGGAAATCCACAGACTATTGACTCTAACACTGCTTTAGATAAGACTTTTGATTTTTCAGTTACCATGCCACATACATCTGCCTCCAACAGGGTTAGATGACAGGGCATGTCTACACATGCTTTTACTCCAGCTTAAATTTACTCCACAGCAAATTACTGCACAGTAAGAGGGAATAGGCCAGCATTTACATGTGCAGTCGTTAAAGCGCATTAACATTGTGTGTGGACTGACTTGGAACTAAAGTTAGTCCCAAGTCAGTCTACAGACAGTTTTACTGTGCAGTAAGGTATCTACACACGCATTACTGCACAGTAACTAAGCAGGCATAAATTTGATACCTCTATGATACAGGTATCATATTTATGCTCAAGTCAGCGTAAGTCACTATATTTAGTGCACAGTATAGGTCTGTACGTGTACTTGCGCGCCTGTACTGTACAGTAATTTTGGTTACTGTGCAGTAAATGCACACATGTAGATGTGCCCACGATACATAGACCTGCATTTATATTACAGCTGTCACTTTTGCTACCAATGTTAGAGCAACTTCATAATGAAACAGTGGGCCATTTGGAACCAAAGTACCTCTTTAAATATGTTCAAAAATCCAAAGGCAGCAATAACCCCTTTTTATTGTGACAACATTATGACGCACTAACCAGTGGCTCTACCAAATGGAATTTCCAGCCAGATTGCTTCTTACCTGACTTCCAAACTTATGTGTAGAGTTACTGAAGAATTTTTCACAGTGCTGGAATTTGTGTGTGTAAGGGAATGATTCACAGTTCTAATTTTATATTCATCTTGGTATGCTAGACTGATATTGCATTGAGTATCTTTTATATTTCAGTGGGACAAAATCTTCTTATTTTTTGTTCTTTGTCCCTGGTTGCATTTCCTTGGCATGCCTTTTAATAGTTGCAGATACCATGTGTTTCATGGCTCAATTTTGTGACTTCCCAGATTACTGAAATTAAAATATGTCCAGAATTGATTTCTGTTTGGATTGTATGCCTTCCTATGGTATTTTTTCCAGACCTCTACTTCAGGCTTAGAAAGGAAAATACCTAGGTAAGGGCTGACGTTGTGAATCCTGTACTGTGTGAAGTACAGTGGGCACACTAAAAATGAATTTTAGTTTTAGAAATATTACTGATTCAATAAAGTCACTTAAAATGGGGAATTCCAGTAGAATCAACAGTACTTATATAACTGGAATGAACATTTTCTACCAGTACTTTAATATCAAGAAGGTATTTTACAGGTAGTCTGAGAATGTGATGTTTCCTGATGACAGGGTAAAGGGTTTGGAGTCAGATACAAAGCTGATGTAAATTAGCATAGCTCAATTGACTTTAATGATCTTCACCCTAATATATGGCCTTTTCCCCCCAGTCCTGGAAGACAAAGATATAAGATCATGACACGTATATAAAAAAGGATTTTTAGATAATATATAAAATGTATATGAAAGCTATTTCAGACCATTTGATCACTTTCTAAAATTCAATAGTTGTCACTTTTATCTTCCTTCAAAGCTTCTGCAGCTGAATTCATATTACTAAAACAGCCTGGTGTTATGGATAGGTGCATATATATTGAATCATATAATGAGCCCATTTCTTAGAAAATCTGCACAAGTAAAACCTCCCTGTCTTTCACATATGAGAGAAGTATCTACTTGGCCAGGTACAAACTGGCACTGCACCACCAATTCAGTTTACATCAACTAAGGATTCAGCCCAATACCTTCACTCATTTGTCCATCTTGTCTGACACTAGCCTTTGATTTCTACTTCTTTTCTCAAGACTTGTTCTGTACAATAAAATGAATGACAAGTAGCAATAGACCAAGAGATACATTTCAGCAGTACAATGCATCTGCCTAACAAATGTCTTGCACAGCTTATTTGATGCTGATATTTTGCTTCAGGAATTTAGATATCTGATAAGTAATTATTGAGGGAGAGAAGAATTGATCATTCATTGCAGCTAATATTGCTACATATCTGGAGACGCAATTGCTTTCAAAGGCTATTAAAAGAATGAAAGGAACATGAACTTGTAGAAAAGGATTTAGATACTCTGACAAATGGGTGTATGTGAATACATGCACACACGCATATAGGTAAGAGGAGGAAACAGGGAAGGAATAATCTATTTTTATTTGATTAATTATGAATATACACTACATACACACATGCAAAAAATTACATAGTGTCCAGTTATTTGCCCATATGTTTATCTGGCACGTCTGGGAGCCAGCAGGCATTTCTCAAAATGGGCTTAAGATACAAGCATACCTTGCCAGTTCTCAACCCCTAAAGATCCCATACAAATTAATCATTCTTTTGGCTGAATACTTAAAGCAGATTGAACCATTTCTTAACATGCAATCAAACCAGACACTTGTAGACCTAATTACAAGTGACAGCTCAAGCCAGAACTTCAGTGCTGGCTCACTTCACTCTTTCATCTATGCTGCCTCAGGGATTAGAATTTAAACGCCTCTGTCACTGGGGAAATTACATGGTTAAACTAGCTTTCATAAGGAAATCAATTACTTTTCAGATTTTTAAGTTTATTTTTACATCCCAGAGCAGTCTTCAGGCCTTTATATTAAAATGACACATATACTGCACTAGTGCATCATTCTTTCATTTTTCATCTTCCTAGGGGCCTTCTTCATATTCTTTTAATCTTGCCCAGCTATAAACTACTTTTAATAGCTGTTGGGGGTCATCTTCTGTATTGCAATTTACTTTGATATGTCTGATAAAGAAAGACTTATAATTATTTATAAATATATTGTATATGTGTTTTAATGTATATACATATATTATATTGTAGAGCTCAGGAGATTTTTTTCCTGATCAGATTTATATTTTCAGTTCCAATTTATCCCATCTAATAAGACAACTTATAGTAGCAGTCGTGTTGACAGAAAAAGTAATAGCTTTACAAAAACAGTAACCTGTTGCCATATATTGCTATACAGAAAAATGGATGTGCTGGTTTGGGGCACATCTTTTTATTGAACGACTACAGTTCATGATGGAACATACGTGTGAAAAAAGCGCATCCCTAATTGCCAAATGCTCTGATAAAGAGGACCAATTAATCTTTGTCTCTTGGAAATGAGGGTAGGAATTAACTCCTGGAAACTAGGGTGAAGGCAAAGTTGAAATAAAACTTACATTATTAAAGTTCTTTGCAACTATCTTTTCATACTCTGTGCAAATTACTTTGCACTCATGTCAGCCCATGACTTAATACAATTGCTGGAACCTAGTATGTTACTAACACAGAGGAAAGCTAAAAACCATAAATTATCCTGGCAGTGACTATTATCTAAACCTGAATGACTTGGTTGCATTTATATTAGCTCATCTCTGCTTGTTGTTATCTTTGGGGAATTTCACCTTAATGTGACTTGAGTGGGCAAGCTAACTCTCCAGCAAGCCCAGATATAGCCTTGCCATACTGGAACTGCTGGAACAGGCTGCTAATGTACAAAGAGATAAGAATTTAGAGAAGTTTATAATCTGGTGCATAGCCGGATCTAAATATAACCTATGTATACTGTCAACATAGATCACTAGAGAACTCCAAATTAATTGCTATAAAAGTCTCAGCCTTTGCATGATGTATTCTGACTATACTGATACTTACAACTTGCTCTTTTCTGGACTTTGTTATGCCACAAATTACAACTGTTTTTGCACAGTCCAGACAAAGTTCTTTGGGTAAATTGAATATCTTTTATTAGACTATTTTTATTGGTCTAATGAAAGATATCCGATTTACCCAAAGAACCTTATCAACCTATGTTCTTAGACCAACATGGCTACAACCAATACCTTTGCACAGTCAACACACGTATGCCACATTCTGATGCACAGAACCTGCACGATCATTAAACGGTTCATATTTCCCAGCTTCCACTGTTATCAAAGGAATCTAAAAATATTAAAAATTTTAAAAACCATCAAATCTGTTGTCAGATTCTTTCACTGTAAACTTCAAAATTTACCCAAACAAATTTAAATAGAATAAAGTCATTATAACATTGAAATATAAAACCCAAGATTCCTTGGAATTCTTGATGTAATACTATTATTGGATAAAGAACAGACCATTGGTTTGAAATATTTACTCAGATACAGTATAATCTACAAGCAAAATGTATTTTATTTGCATAATGTCATAGCAATCAGGACCTATGCCAATAGAATTTGCCTAAGGTGATGAATTCCATTTCTGTAATTCCTGGCAGGGTCCATCCAAAACATACCAGGTTGCAATCACCTGCCTGCAGACTGGACAGTGAATTGCTGAAAGGTGAGGTGACCTGATTTCCTGTGGCCCCCCTCTCAAACACTCTCCACACACACAGCCATAATGCAGTCCATACCTGGTGTGGAATGCTTTGCACTGTCTCTGCAAATTAAGGGACATTTTAACTAAAATTCCCCTGACCCATAGGCTAAATTGGGGTAATGTATTTTTAGTTAATGATTTGCTTAGGGTAGATTAATATTCATTTAATAAAGAGATGGTTCCAAGACAGGGGTTTTATATTGTCTATTGTGACTGCTGGGTTTCGAATAGCCGCTCTCGGATGGCTTTCTCTCTGGTGGTAGATATCAAGTGCCTTACGGACTTGTGTTGTCACCCGAGTAGATGTCTTCTCCCCGAGTCTCCAACCCCATACTCGCCTGCCATGACTTGTTGTTCCTTAGTGTGCGGGGTTGTTCGTCGAGTGCGCTCGGTGGCCCATAGTTCACCCGGCAGTCACTCACAGGGCTCCTCCACCACTACACCCTGGCCTCATGCCTCCTTCAGTGTTGCATTCGTCTGTTGGCCTTTTCCCTCTTATGGGGTAACACCTCCCGGCTTAGTGTTTGGGTGTCCGCAGCCTATTGCCACACTCACCTGTATGGGCCTGCCCTTCCGCCGTCTTTGCCTTCGCCTCTCCTTCGGGGAAAATACCAAAAAAAAAGGAACAGTAAACCCTCTTTCTTACTTTCCTACAGCCTTCCTCCTCGAGGGACCTGCACTCTTCCCCTATGCCCCTTCATCCAGGGTAACTAAATAGTCAACCAAAAAAATACGGGGCAACCCAACACTCCCTGTTTACTTTCTATCATTCCCTGGGCTCTAACTGTGTGAGTTACTTTCCTCCTTACCCGACACCTTTGGTATTCCCTCTTGTAGGCTCATCAATCCAGTTGGGGTCTGGCGGTGATACCCACCACGATGGTAAACCCCTTCCGGCTCTCCTGGGGTCTTCTTCCCCCTGACATGGCTTCCTCTGCATTCCGTCATCCCCACACTCCCACCTGGGGTCAGTTCTGTCTTCAGGTGCCGCTCCAGTGATTCTTCCGGCGGGTGTGCCTGTGGCTCCTGTGCTGTTCTGTGAGGGCTCCCGCCAGGTTGTTCCGTCTGGTCCTGTCAGCTTCTGTCCCTGCTTGTCCGGCTCCGTGGGTCCCGTGGGGAGAGTCCCTTTTGTAGCCGGCGTCGGCTGCAGCTCCTTCCCTGTGCCATCTGCCCCGTCCACAGCATCAGCCACCATTTTTATCCCTGCTGGCCAGCGTCTGATGCTGACGTCACCAGCCAGCCGTAAATGAATAAAAAGGCAGCTGACGAGCTGTGCAGGCTCTTTCTTCCACCCCTCGCACACTGTGTCCCGAGCTGCCAGTAAGTATCTCTCATTACTCCTGGGACATAACCACCCCTGCCAGCTGCCTTGTGGCAGTTCCGTGGGCTGCGTGCCCCTGTTACCTGCGATCATATGTGAGGTGCGATGCCTTGACCAACCGTCGTCTTGTCCCACGCCCTCGTCATATCTAGACAAGAAGTCAGTCATTATGTTGTCTTTTCCAGGGCAGTACACGATATGAAATTTGAAGGGTTGTAATGCCAACGCCCACCGCATTATCCACACATTATCGGTTTTGGTGGAGCTGAGCCATTTCAGGGGTGCATGGTCAGTGATGAGCGTAAACTCCCTCCCGAGCAAGTAATAACGGAAGTGCTCCACCGCCCACCAAATAGGCATTCCCATTTGACTGTCACGTACCTAGTTTCAGTGCGTAGGCCACAGGCTGGTCCAAGCCCACATCTCGTTGGGTAAGTACCGCCCCAATAGCAGCGTCAGAGAAGTCTGTCTGTAATGTAAAAGGTTTATTAAAATCAGGGGTGTGTATAATCACATCCTCGCATAGAGCCCTTTTTAAGGCCTGAAAGCTCTGGAACTTCACTCCCGTCCACTTGACCCCTTTAGGGCCTCTGATAGGTGTGACGCTATGTTCGAAAACTGTGGCCTGAATCTATGATAGTAATTTACCAGGCCCAGAAATGATTGTAGCTGCTTGAGTGTTTGTGGGGCCTGGAAAGAGTGAATGGCTTTGACCTTATCCTCCAATGGCTGGATGGTCCCCTGCCCTATGAGGAACCCTAGGAACTTTGTGTTCATGTGTGCGATCGTACACTTGTGGGGGGTCGCGATCAGACCTGTCCTCTTTAGCTCAGTCAACATGGCTCTAAGGGTACATAGATGCTGGCCCCATGACTGGGTAAATACGATGATGTCGTCAATGTATGCCATGGCGTATTCTGCATGTGGTGCCAGAATGCACTCCATTAGCCGCTGGAAGGTGGCCGCAGCCCCGTTCAGTCCGAATGGCATCTTCACGAATTCTTATAGACCCCAGGGAATTCCACAGGCCATCTTGGGGCAGTCACATGGTCATACGGGAATCTGCCAATATCCCTCGGCCAGGTCTAATGTGGTTATGAACCAGGATGCCCCGATCCATTCCACTAATTCCATTACACACAGCATGGGGAAGGTGTCAAATGTACCTATTTTATTCAACCGGCGATAATCTAAACAGAGCCTTAGGGTTCCATCTGGTTTTCGTACCAGTACAAGGGAACTTCGCCATGGGCTTCGAGATGGCTTAATGACACCTAGTGCCTGCATCTTCCCCACCTCCTGACTTACCTCTTCTGTTAAATGATGGGCTATCGGCCACCATTGATCACGCACTATTGCGCATGGAGGTGTATG
>NW_017729022.1:30526835-30527974 GCF_001723915.1 Gavialis gangeticus | reverse complement strand
TCCCCACCTCCTGACTTACCTCTTCTGTTAAATGATGGGGTATCGGCCACCATTGATCACGCACTATTGCGCATGGAGGTGTATGGAAGGAGTGGTACATGTCTCTTACCAATCCAGGATTCTCTGAAAAAACCTCCTTAAATTCTTTGAGGAGGTCTGGGGGTGATAGACTGATGTCCGCAGCTGTTTGATCTGCAGCATCTGACAAACCCCCTTTAGAACCCAGGACATAAAATTTCGACCTTGGTCCATCAGGATCTCACATGGAATCCCCATGTGGGCTATCCATTTCACCAATTCTTCTGCAATCCAAGGTGCCATTACGGACCTCAGAGGCACCGCATCGGGATATCTCATTGCATAATCCATGAACACCAGGATATATTGGTATGCGCTACTGCTGTGAGGTAGCAGCCCGACAACATACATGGTGATCTGTGAAAAGGGTAGGTCAATAACGGGCATTGGTCTCATCGGGGTCGAGGTGGCCGGTCTTCCCTAGCCTTTTGGCATGTGGGGCACGTCTTCTCCCATTTTTGGCCAGAAAAACCATCGGGATATTTTGTCCATGGTTTGATCCCTCCCCATATGGCCCCCAAGTGAATTGGTATGCACCAGTTGCCACACCGTCTTCTGGAAAGAAGAAGGCACAACTAGTACTCTGTCTTCCTTCTCTGCCCTGCCCAGCTGAACCCGATATAAGAGGTTGTGTCTTACCTCAAAACAGCTCCCAGGATCAGAGGCCGATGTCAGCTGATGATACTCGTCTTTTGCCCCCGTCCATAATTCTTGTAGTTCAGGATCTTCTTCCTGCGTTTGCCAGAATTGTTGGCTACTGGCAATATCCTGCAGGTCCGCCATGGCCTCCCCATTTCCCTCAGCAGTTCCTTCTCCTTCTGCTGGGTCACCGAGCCAGCCCTCTCGCACCTTTAAGGCTCTGCGAGTGACCTCGATGTCCTGCACCCAGTCCATGACATCGTATAGTGGGGCCCAATCACTACCTAAGAGCATATCGCACGCTAGACAGGGTGTAAGGCCCACCAACAGCTCCCCGTGGTGCTCCATAACACGGAGACTTGCCTATACCCGACGTATGTTCTGGGTTTCTCCATGAAGGCAGGACACCCTCACTGGCTCTG
>NW_017729022.1:30510638-30526060 GCF_001723915.1 Gavialis gangeticus | reverse complement strand
GAGGCCTGTGCTAACGGCATACAGCTCAAAAGCCTCGATGTATGCCTCTGGAATGTCTTCAGATGTCATCTTGGGCATTTTAAAGGTCAACAGGCCATACTGCATCCAGTCTTGTTGCCACTCCAGCATACGTTGCTGGGACCCCACAATCTGCATCAGGGCCTGCAGGTTCTGTCCCAGTAAATCCACTGGAGCCATCTCGGTGGGTTGCATGTCGGCCGGGTGGCCTTCTGAGAGTTTCCTGGCCAATGCACCACTCTGTGACCACCAGGTTTCGAAAGCCGCACTTAGGCGGCTCTCGCTCTGGTGGTAGACATCAAGTGCCTTACAGACTCATGTCATTGCCTGAGTAGATGTCTTCCCCCTAAGTCTCCAACCCCGTACTCTTCTGCCATGCCTTGTTGTTTCTCAGTGTGCGGGGTTGTTCGTCGCGTGCGCTCGGTGGCCTGTAGTTCACCCGGCGGTCACTCACGGGGCTCCTACACCCCTACACCCCAGCCTCACACCTCCTTTGGTGTTGCGTTTGTCTGTCAGCCTTTTCCCCCTTATGGGGTAACACCTCCCATCTTAGTGCTCCTTCCCCATGCCATCCACCCCGTCCATGGCATTGGCTGCCATTTTTATCCTTGCTGGCTGGCATCTGATGCTGACGTCACCAGCCAGCTGCAATTGAATAAAAAGGCAGATGACGAGCTGCGCGGGCTCATCCTTCCACCCCTCGCACACCGTGCCCCGAGCTGCTGGTAAGTATCACTCATTACTCCTGGAACACCTATAAAATCTGAGTTGCATGTTTACAAATAATACAGGGGATTATTTTATTAATCCTAGACAATGTGAACAGAATTGTTAGAAGAATCTAAGCTAATTTTTGTCCAATATGTAGGACTTTAAAACTAAATCATATTTAAAAGTTATAATTATTGCAAATGACCATAATGGTATTTTGACTCTCCTCTTGGTTAGACATCATTCTCAATGGTGTGGTTTCTTGATGCAATGCTCTAGTTGCATTTAAGTTTTCCATAAGAATCACAGAAAACTTCAGGAAAGCCTAAAAAGAAAATCCCTATCATGTGATATGTTCTGGTCAGTGAGATGTCATCCACTGTAGATCTCAATTTAGTTTAAAAAGGCTTAACAGCTGTCAATTTGCAGAAACAAGTTTTGAATAAAAATGAGTGTCTCATCCTATTTATTGATTTTTAGCTCTTTTATTATGTTTTAAGCAGTGTGCTCAAATTCACAGCCTCTCCACTAGCTACCAGATATATTTACAGAAAAGCTTTAACACAATGGGATACAGCTGGAATAGATTTATCTTAGCTAACAAATAAAAAAGTGTGCTCACCTTTTGGCTAGTCTTCCAGACTAATATTATTGACAGCAAAGTTCTAAGATGCAGATTACAAAATATCAGCACTAAAGTCTATAAATCAGCTTTCTCTTTCAAACAAAATTGGATAAAGAGGTGGGCTCTGATGCCAAACCAAGGAGTCATGTTTCCCAGTGGCTTTCAGTTGAGACCAATCCATGACTTTAATCTCAATATCATGATGAATTTGTTTTTTATTTTTCAAGCAACTGTGTAACTTGGTTACTTGCCAACACTTTTTTTCCAAGATGTCAAAACGATATTTTAGGAATTCAATTTTTTTAATCGTCAGCTATATTGTTACTCCTAGTACTTCCTTATCACCCTCTTTTTCATAGATGTCATAGACATTAGGGCTGGAAGGGACCTTGGAAGGTCTTCAAGTCCAGCCCCCTGCCCCAGGGGCAGGAAC
This sequence comes from Gavialis gangeticus, assembly GCF_001723915.1. Classification (NCBI taxonomy): domain Eukaryota; kingdom Metazoa; phylum Chordata; order Crocodylia; family Gavialidae; genus Gavialis; species Gavialis gangeticus. Next base: position 30,524,273 of record NW_017729022.1, on the reverse strand, counting down.
TCAGCTGGGGTCACATCCAATTTTCTCTTGAAGGCATTCAAAGTAGATGCTTAAACCACCTCTGGCGGCAGGCCATTCCAAACCTTGGGAGCTCAAACTGTAAAGCCCTTCCTTATGTCCAGCCTGAAATGGTCGTGGAGGAGTTTGTAACCATTTGACCTTGTCATCCCCTGGGGCACTCTGGTGAACAGACATTCCCCCAGATCCTGGTGAGCCCACCTAATAAACTTATAGGTGGCCACCAGGTCACCCCTGAGCCTGCACTTTTCCAGGCTTAACAGTCCCATAGCACTCAGCGTGTCATCATAAGGTCTGTTTTCCTGACCTCTGATCATATGTCTGGCTCTCCTCTGCACTCTCTGAAGCTTCTCCACATCCTTTTTGAATTGTGGAACTCAAAACTGGATGCAGTACTCCAGCTGTGGCCTCACCAAGGCTGAGTACAAGGAGAGAATGATGCCCTGGGATTTGCTTGAGAAGCATCTATGGATGCAAACCAGCATTTGCCTCGCCTTACTAGCTGCAGCATCACACTGAAGGCTCGTGTTCATCTTGTGGTCAATCATGACCCCCAAGTCCCTTTCAGCTGTAGTGCTAGCCAGTATAGGACTTCCGAGCCTATAAGCATGCTGCAGGTTTTTCTTCCCAAAGTGGAGAACCGTGCATTTTCTGGTGTTAAACACCGTAAATTTCTCATCTGCCACTTCCTGAGCCTGTCAAGGTCAGTCTGGATCAGCCTCTTGTCCTCAGGTGTGGATGCTTTACCCCGAAGTTTGGTGTTATCAGCAAACTTGACCAGTCTGCTTCTGATGCCAATGTCCACATCATTAATGAAGATGTTGAATAGTATAGGCCCAAGGACAGAGCCTTCAGGGACCCCACTGGTCACAGTGCACCACGATGATTGACTTCCATCAACCACCATCCTCTGGGTCTGACCATGGAGCCAATTCCCCAGCCAGCAGATTGTGGTGAAGCTGAGACTGCAGTTGGCCAGTTTTGCTAAGAGGTGATCATGGGATACCAGATTGAAGGCTTTTTTCAAGTCAAGATATATGACATCAATATCTTTCCCCTTGTCCAGGTCACTTGGTTGTAAAAGGAAATCAGATTGGTCAAGCAAGACCTACCCACAACAAACCTGTGATGGCTGTCCCTCAGGATTTTGCCATCAGCCAGTCTTTTAAGAATGGTCTCTTTGATAATCTTTTCTAGGATCACCCCTGGGATAGAGGTCAGGCTGATGGGCCTGTAGTTCGCTGGATCCACTCTCCTTCCTTTATTAAAGATAAGCACCACATTGGCCTTCTTCCAATCTTCAGGCACTTCAGAGTGCCAGGAGTTCTTGAAGATCCATGCCAGGGGCTGAGCTATGATGCTTGCTAGTTTCTCGAGTACCCGTGGGTGTAAGCAGTCAGGGCTGGCTGACTTGAAGGTATCCAGCCTCTCAAGGTGTTCCTTTACAAGGTCAGCACTAATGGAGAGTAGGGAATCTCCCTCACCCAGGCCTTTGTGTCCCATAGTAGACAGAGACATCACTTGGGACTGGTGAAAAACTGATGCAAAGTACGCATTTAGCGAGTTGGCTTTTTCCTTAGCGTTGGTTGTCAGTTGTCCCATCTGGCTTTGCAGGGGTCTAATGTTGCCCTTGCTTTTCCTCTGGCTCCCCACATAACTAAAAAAGGACTTTTTATTGTCCTTCATACTTGTAGCCAGTTGGAGTTCAGTTGCAGCCTTGGTTTTCGTGGTTCATTCTCTGCAGGTTCGGACCAGTGCAGAACATTCCTCCTTGAAGGTGGATCCCATCCTCCATCCTTTGTAAGCCTTTCTTTTTAGATGCAGGAGGTCCACTAGTTCCCTGCAGAGCCAAGGAGGCTGCTGTGCACTTTTGCTGCCTTTCCTCTGAGCTGTGATAGACTTTGCTTGTGCATCCAAGATCGCTCCCTTAAGGAGCAACCACTCTTCCTGAACTCCCCTCCCCTTAGGGCCTCACTGACAAGTTTCCTGAGCTTGTTAAAGTCAGCTTTCCTGAAGTCGAGGACTTCTGTATTGCTGACTGGCTTGCCAGCTTTATGGTGGATGATGATCAGGTTGTGGTCACTGTCACCCAGGTTCCCTTCAATTGTTAGGTCTCTGATAAGGTCATCCCCCATTGCCAGTACCAAGTCGAGCAGTGCTTTGCCTCTCATCAGCCCGTAAGCTTATTGCGTCAGATAGAGCTCATCCACGCATGTGAGAAAGCTTTGCGACTGTTTGGATTTGGCTGAGTGCTCTTCCCATGAGATGTCTGGGTAGTTGAAGTTTCCTGTGACAACCATGGACTGGGAGCATGCAGCTTCGGCCAATTCCCTGGCAAACTCCTAGCCAAGCTCTTGATGCTGGGTAGGAGGTCTGTGGTAGACTCCTACCATTGTGTCCCCTGTGCCATGTTCTGCATGAATTTTAACCCAGAGGGTCTCCAGTCATCCAACCTGGGCACCAATGTTGGCTTGTAGGGAAACATAGCTTTCCTTGACATAGAGAGCTACATCCCTGCCCCTTTTGTCCATTCAATCTCTCCTGTATAAGGTATAGCTGTCTATACCTGTGGCCCAGTCATGGGTGGAGTCCCACCAGGTCTCCATTATCCCTATGACATTGTAATTGTTTGTGTTAAGCAAGAGGACAAGTTCCTCCTGTTTATTCCCCAAGCTCCTGGCATTTGTGTACAGGCATGCAAGCGTGCCTTTGGTGGCCCTTGCCTTGCCCACAGATCGTTCCATTTCCGTGTGCAATATAATAATTACATACGAAGTGTATGAGTTGCTTAACACAAAGACTGAGATATGGTAGACGCTCTGAATTCATAATAAAAGAGAAAGCATAAAGGGTTGAATATGGACTGACAGCTTTGGAAAATGAAGTTGACTAAATGCAAATGTCACCCTGACAAGCTAAGAGACCAAGAAAACAAGGAACCAAACAGCAAAACATGCAAATCTGAAGCTGGACTAGGCTTACTCGGGGACCCTAGGGGCAGCCTCCCTTTCATATTAAAAGTGGTTATATCAAGGTGTGGCAGGAAAAAAATTAAGGGACTACCCCAAGGAGCTGAAATGGAGGGCAGGAGTTGAGGAGCCACTAGGGGCATCACAGCTGCTCCAGGGCCCAGTCTTGTCACAAGCAGGGTAAGACATTTTTCTCTTATTGCCTCTGTAGTATACCATAATAATTTATATAATTTCTGTTCTTGCTGTAAAAGTAGCTTTTAATACCTTTTAAACACATTTCAAAGCAAAATACAGTCTTTGACTTCAGATGGAAGCGAGACATTTTAGGGGTGCACTTGTGCAAAATAAAGTAAAAAAAAAAATCTTGCGACAAATTTTAACAAATTGGACCATTCTTTGTTTGAAAAGTCCTATCATTCCTTATATCATCTTACTCTATGAATGTAACAAAAAAAGAATCATACATATATCTTCACCCAGTAAGAAAAATAGTTGTTTTACTTGACCATGAGGAAATTAAACAAATGCTGGAAACCACTTCATTACAAATAAATGGTTTTATTCTATTGTTATTTTTTCTTTCTAGTTCCTCTACACTTTACTCATTATCTTGCCTGTTGGCAGATACTGAAGGTAAAATAAATGTTCAGTCTCTCGTTGTGGTTGTCAATTTCTGGTAATGAGCTAGAATTCCAAAATCCATCTTGTTTGACAATTTAATACTGTAATGTGATTGAATATTACATTCTGAGTTTAACAGGGATATGCAGAATACTCTTCAACACCGGGAAAGATGCTGTTTAGGCCTAATCTATTCTAGCACCTAATACCTTTTCCACCTGAAGGACAAAGTAGATTTCCCAACAATGTGATATTACAGGCTATCATCTTATAATTAATTTCACTTTCCAGTTTTTTAGTCGTTTTAAAATTCCTTTTCTGTTTTATCTGTCTTTAAGTTTAACTTGGGAACCCATCAAAAAGGTTTGTTTTAGGAGTCAGCCAGAGGGGATGAAAAACCATGCAAGAATAATTCCCGTTTCTCTCTGACATCTAATTCAGTACTTTGTACTTACTCAGTGGCCACATTTAACTTTTCAGCAAGTGGAACAAATAACTTCCCAGAGTACTTTTAGAGGCTATGAGTGAACTCCCATTCTAGCAACTTTAGTTGCATACCATGCATCTTTCTGGGATTATACTTGTGCAGCCATATAGCCCAAGGGGGAAGGCCCTGTTTGTTCAGAGATATTTGGCACCTACTCTCCAAGCAAAAGCCAAACTCAAGCAGTACGTTACTGATGTACTCATTTGTTAAAAACAAGATCTCTGGATTGTAAGAATAACTACTTCAGTGCCATTTGCTGCATTGTCCTTGTTCTTCTCCAATGTCCTTTGGCATCAAAAATGAGTTTATCTGACTATCAAGGGAAGAAAAGCTCTGCAGCAGTGTCCTTTATCACTTCTTGGGGGAAAAATAATGAAATTCAGACAGTTGACAAAGTAATAAATTCCTTCTGCCTGTTCCCATATTCTTCTAGGTTTGGGGTTAATCGCCTTTCCCCTCACCTTCTGCCTTTTTTGTAACTCCCTCTTATTTCTTCTCGTTCACATGTAAGTCTGTCCCTGTACCTTGCATATTTATGTTCACGTCTCCTTTACATTTTTTTTTCTGAGCTGGACTCATCTCTGATTTTGACACTGACCTTCAGTTTCTCAATCTTTAAACCTATTCCTTGTAATTATTGTTGATAAATCATTCTTTTAAATTTTGTAGCCATTCCCAAGTAGAATATATCCATCGTAGGTTAATGCATGAGAACTGTTACCAACTTTTATTTTACTATCAGATTTCATATAATTAATCTAGTTTGAATTTCAGTGTCTGAATACTATCTTAACATATTTGTGCATTAAAAATACAAAATATAGTCATATCTAATATCACTTAGCTATTGGGACAGGAATAAAAATGAAGTTAGTTCTTTAACCCCAAGACTAGAGTCATACTCACTCAAACTCATTTGTGTTTAATTATGCCATGCAAAGTGAACCAGCTTCAGCTGGAGGTTCAAGGGTCTCTACCACAAAATTGCTTTTAGCCTTCTGGTTAGGGCACTCTCCTTAGAAGGTGGGAGTTGCTGATTTTAGGAAACAGAGAAAATTGAGGCCAGGTGTCCCACATCCTAGATAAAAGCTCTAGCCACTGACTTCTGGATTAAAAAAGGGGCTGCTCCTTCTTCTTTTCCTATTTGAACAGGCTACCTAAAGGAGCTATAGCATCTTCATCCCTGGAAATTTTCAAGAGCAGGTTAGACAGCCACTTACTGGAACTGTGTAATCAGGGATGATCCTGCTCTGAACAAAGGGCTGGACTAGATGAAGTCCTTTCCAGCCCAACTTTCTTATGAACCTATTTGATCTCCATAATTTCAAAAATGTTTATTTAAAATTTTGTAACAAGTGAATGGACCACCAACATTGATCATAATAGAAAGCATTTTAGGACTATTGTAAAATAAAGCAAATGCAAAAAAATTGAAGAGTCTTAATAAGGGATTGTCTTAATAGAAGAAAGCTCTCAGAGCTTTTATTGAGAAATCTGTTTTGTTTCTAAAAAATGTTGTATATTTTTCTTTCCCAAAAGATGAAACAATTCTCAGAAGTCCCAAACATAAGATTCTGTGAAGGGGATATAATATAGTAAGTACATAGAATAAGAAAGAAGGTAATTGGTGATTCATGATACCTCTTTGTGGGAGACTGAGGGGTTATGAGGCTTTGTGTTTAAAAACAGTGGACTAGATGCAGATGGGGGTTTTCAAAAGCATGCATCTTCCATGGATTTAAAATACTTTTGAAACTACTCATTGGTGCTTTTTTTGTTTCATGTTTTTCATAAGCTCTGATGCTTCTTGCCTAACTGCTGTACTCTAGCACTTAAATTGAACTAACCAACTAAATATCCTTGAAAATCTGACAGCAAAGTACTTGTTGTGTGTATTGCTTATGGCTGTATCCATTTAGTCCAAAATTTTCTGTTTCCACTTCTACTTGAAGGTGAAGGCTCCTAAGAAATGTAAGCCATGTTTTAAGAAAAGGCTCAAGAAAGTAATCATATGCTACTTGTTTTAGTTTGTTCCGATTTTCAATCTAATCCAGGCTTGCAGTGTTGGAAATCCATTCCTACTTGCTGACCTCCTGGAAAACAAATGGGTTGAAAACTATTTACTGGCAAAAAAATGTTTAACTCACAAAACATGTAACATTGTAGGGAGAGATGACAAGGACTGAATGAACATGATACTGATTAATTTTCCCAGCTCCAGAGATGCTCCTCTAGATTGGGGTTGAGCCACACTAGCTTGGAAATATGGGAAAGATTTCATTGCTCTTGCCCTTTAGTAACCTCACAAGAAGACTCTAAGACTGCTAGCGTGACCCCTTCCACCACCTCAGAATGTACTTACATTTTCTTTCTTAGTGCACCATGTTTTGATATTTAAAAGGGCTTTTGATATTAACTAAGACAAAGTAGATTAATTTTCTCTTGTAGTAATTTTCCAGGGTCCTAATGGGTGGTCCTTCAGGTTAGACTTATTCTAATGGTGTTATAACCTTCATCCAATGTGAAGCTCCTCACATTCCATCCCAGTAACAAGGTATTTGCTTCAAACATATTTTTCTCATGTTATATTTCAATACACTCTTATCTAAGGATGCTGACATGCAATAAATATGGAAATAAATATTTTTAGGGAAACAATGGCAAAGAAGAAAGATGCCTATGTAAAGGAGACCCAACAAAAGCTGAATCCATCTACAGAAAATTCTGCAAATGCTTCCAAAAAGATAAATCAAATTCAACAAAGCTTGCTGTAGGGATCCAAGATCACTGATCAGATGCAGGCCATTTCAATGTTGTGTCCTGAGTGAGTGTGTATATGTGACACTACATTTGATACATCCTGGGTGAATCTACATGTGTGCTTTAATGCATAGTAGCCTATTTTACTGCTCATTAAAGTGTCATGTAAAAAATGTGCTATTGTGCTAATGTGAAGTAAAATAAGCTACTGCACATTAAGCACTATTTAAAAACCATTCACATTCATTACTGTGCATTGAGGCATCTTAATGCGCATTTTAGTACCTCACATTGGAGGTACTAAATTTAATGCACATTAGGAACAGCACCTTAGTGCATGTGTAGACACACCCCCTGCCTATTAAATGTTAAACCACTGCTTTGGACTGTTGTTTGCAGTTGTAAAATTGGATCAGATTTACAATATATAGATTGCCTTTTTTCAATAAAATATAAGACTATTCAAGTTCTGTATCATGTAAAATTCTGTATTCACTTTTTGATTAAAAAGAATAAATTATAGGTCATTTGAAAACCACCATTAATCTTCCTTATTACTGTGTGCCATTGGAAAAAAATTAAAATATCTAAGAATCTTTTCAGCAATATAAATTACCCTTTTTGAGAATTTTATGTCACAGATAAACTGTGAAATTAGCCATTTTTTGCCTTAATCATTCATGCAGCTTGTCAACATTGATTTATAGAGAACCCTAATTATCCATGTCCCAATAGTTTCATATCAATTATAAAAGATCCATGATTTAAAATAAAAATCTAATAATAAAATAGGCCCATTTAGCTTTATTAATGAAGAGTAAAAGGTTTTTTATTTGACATTATAGGCGAGGAGGAAAGGAGAAGGGAGTTATCAAGATCTGAGAGCTAAAGTAATGTGTAACAGCTTTCTAATGCATCAGATAGCCACTTATTTAGGACCAGTATTTTTTCAGACTAGTGGTTTGTTTTTTCAGATGTGCTAAATATTCTGCATTTCCAGGAAAGGTAATTATACCTGGTGTCTCCAACACCTCTTATTGAGGTACTGAAGAGCTTGGAGTATGTTGTCAGTGTAGACTAAAATGGGCTGTCAAGATACCCGAGCCTATCTGAAGCAACTTACCTCAGCCACACTAAATGTGAAGTAGTATAAAAGAATCCATATTTACCTCCACGATGCTGTGGCTAGTCTGTCTCTGGTACCTGAGCAAGTTTACAGCTAGCCCAGGCATGCCTACACTATACTGTATTCTGTAATGTGAATATGTCCTTCCAGTTCAGCAAAACATTTAAGCATATGCTTAACTTTACTTCTAGGAGAGGCTTCATTGTCTTCAGTTCATATAGTCCAGTGATTAAAATTAAAACAAACAAAACAACATGCATTTCTTTTTTTACCAAACAGGAGCTGAGGTGTCTGACTTCAGGGACCCAAGCTTGAAAGTTTTGGTTTTCAGTCTTGGTGGCCATGTCTACATGAGACATTTAAGGTGCAGATGACTAATTAGCTGTGCAGGAAATGTCTCAGTGTCTACACATGTGCAGGTATTAGGCTGGAGTAAACTAATTTTTTCCACAGCAGGATCGTACTTATAAATCCAAGTACTATTCTGCTACAAAGTAAAAAATTCCAAAGCTATGCATATGTAGATGCTGGAGGGGCTGGTTGGAGCATAGGAGTGCTTTAGTGCTTGGGCTGCCTGCCAGCTAGTCCCACAGTGAAGCTTTTTCATGCCCCCGCCAGAACTTCCAGATCACATTGAGACAGGAGAAGCAGCCCTTGGCTGGAAGGCTAACCTCTGGAGCCCCCTGCCAGCCAGGACTGCTTTGACCAAGCTCCACATGCTGCACATGAATAAACTGCAAAGCTTATTGCTCCAGGGAGAATTGCTCCCAGGCACATGTTCAAATGGTGCAACCAAGGGCAATTAACTCCAGAGAAATACGTTCCACAGTTTATTCATGTGCCAGAATTGCATGTATAGACCTACCCAGTGTAATAAAATGAAAAGGCAAAATAGTAGCTAAGATAAATCTTCCCAATCTTGGACTAGGCATGAAATACTATAATCAAAATTGCTCAATAAGAATTAAAACTAGTAGTATAAGTAAATATAATAATATGCACAGCTGGCAGCTCCACCAATAGATGGTGCTGTATCTTTATTATAATGTTCTTTTCCTTTTGTATCTTATGCTCTTGTCTGATTAGAGTGGAGGGGGCCCCGCTGGTGAAGGAAATATTAGTGATAATGCAAATGAAAGTAGAATCTATGAGTAGTTGACATTGTTTAAGTTATTGCTTTCTATGAATGGGTTAACTGTTGGGAAAGCAGTACAGAGCCAGCGGGGTTTTGAATCTGAAAATATAGAGAGAGGCCTGTGTCCAGTGACAAGCTGTGAAAGAATTCTGTATGAGCAATCAGTTTATAAATGGTTTAAGATCAGAACTTCATAACTTGCCATTGAAATGAGAGACCATAGAAGCAGGAATTGGGAGTTTCTTAAAGGCAGCTGTTGTTAATTCCCAGTATCAGGGTGGCTCCTCTATCCCATCCACAGAACTTCAGAAAGATTGCTAGTGAAAATGGTAACAATTAGAAATGACTTGAGCGCAAGCTGGTTGCAGTCATCTTATGGGTCATAATGAGATTGATTGTCAAGTATGGCCTAGGCCAGATGAGATTTTGAGGCAAATTGGAAGCAAAGACTATAGAAGATAGAAGCAAATAGAATCCACAAGGAAACTAGAAGCTGCCAATTCAGAGAGGCCACAAACAGCAGTTGTTATATCCCACATAAAGAGCTGCCAAGATACCAAAGACTGAAATCTCAAGAGCAGCCACAGAAGAATGTCCCTGTAGTGGGTGCTATTTTTTTAAAGTTTCTGATGGCACGGTTATGGAAGGATAAAAGGATCAATCCAATTACACATCAGGGTTACCAATCCAAGATGATATATTTTTTAATGACAATCAGCAATCATTTTACTGACAGAAGAATTTTTTTTTTACTGATGCATGTTTTTACCAATATGTTTGACATTATGTAAATGTAATTCTCCTGCCAGGCCCTGCCCTAGTGCCAGGCTTCAGTTAGAAGAAATGGGATAAAATTTAGGGTTTTGGTATCAGCCATAGTAAAAAAAAAAAATTTTAAAGTCTGATTGTCAGTAAAAATGTTGCAGTTAAAAAAATCTTGGATTAGCAACTCTGCTTGACTATAGTGATGGATTTCCACTGTACTGCACCCACCCCCCACCTCACCAGGGCTCCCCTAGTCCTGATGCCCATAACTGCACCCTACTATTCCTTCCATCTCACTCCTCAGCTTTACCTCTGCCATTCCAGCTCCCCTGTCCTGGCACAGTTCTGCAAAGAAGCCTCCTTATGACCCAGAAGTATTACAGACAGCCTAGGACACAGCAGCACATTTTCTGCAGGGTTCTGTGCTCTCATTCAGACACCAAGTGATGTTGCTGTGCTAGTCTGTTGGAGTTTTAATCAAACTGCAGCTGCTTAGTGTTTTTACTGACAGCAACATTTTTAAATGAACTGACAGCCATTTTGGAATTTTTGCTGACAGTTAGTAAATTTACTGACGGTAACTCAATTATAGATTTATTGATGAAATAGATAATGTTGCAGTTCAGACTTCCAAGCTGCATCTGAAGTAATCAGGAGAAGGAATTTACATGACAGTGGTTATACAATGTTCCTCAATGGATTGGAATAAGAAACTTGTGGACTGGTGTTGACCTGCTCTGAGTAATGGGATGGTGGAGAAATTAACATTACTATCAGTTTTATGCTTAGTCATTGTCAGGGAAGATAAAAAAAACTGATATGAAGACACAGTCCTTGCATATAATACCGGCTGGGATTCTTTTAAGGAATTTTCATCCCAGAATGCTTCACAAATTTAAGCAATGCAGTTAGAGGGGAAGAGAAAGCGTTCTGGCAGAAAATGAGGAAGTATCTCACTCGACTTCCAGAGCATTTTCAGGGCAGCTTTTTTTTTTCTATGAGATTTGAAAAAGACAGGGCTGAGGAGGATGGGATTGTTCCAGATGACAAATTTTATAGAGAAGCTGTCTGCACCCCGACTGCTAGACTGTACAAAGAAATAGAGAGGATAAAAATGATAGGTATGCAATAGGGAATAGAAAAAGCAGACAAAGACAAGGCCTCAGAGACATTTATAAACAGAGGGCACAATTCTGAATGCATCATGCTTCAGAGTTCTCTTGCATTTTGCCCTTCATGAATTAAAGTTCCCATAGTCCTGATTATACATTGCTCATAGAATGAACCGCAGAATACTTTCTCAGCTGTTACTTTCCTTGTCTGGAGCCATAATTCCTGTTTTCACTTTTTTCCTCTCCTGTTTTTAAAATATGACATAAAATAAACAACAGTTCATGAATATATTATTTTACAGTGTTATTAGTATGTGAAATGTAACCTTGTGATTTGTTTGGTGAACGCACTTCGGGAGAGTTATAAAGGTGCACTGTGCTGCTCAGGTTAACTCTCAGATTAACAATTGAAATTGGGGGGCCATTTAGATAGAACAATTTAAAAAGAATCACTGAGGTGATAAGAGGAGCTTTCCAAGGATATGCTGTTTTCTCTTCTCTGATTGCTAACAATTTCTAAATTGTCAAGAAAAGGTCTGAAAATAAAAGCGGCTCAAAGTCCAAATGACATCAAAGCCTCCATTACTTGGATATATTAATATCCATCTGCATCTGAAAAAAAAATCATTCAAAACTTGTCACAAGGTTTGGCTAATGGGAAATTATAAGCTTCCAGGTGCTGAATGGCCTGAGCCCAGGTTATTTTAAAGTTAACTTAAAGGCTTAGGTTGTGGACCATAATGACAAGTCCAGTGGGATTTTTTCTCAGAAAGTTAAATACCTGCTTCCCTAAGGGACTAAGAACTCACAAATACAAAATGCACTACTTCAACCCAGCCTTCTATCATGTAAATATATAGCAGGGTGTCCATCTTTCTCTTTAAAAAATATTTCCCAGACAGTATATTGCACTCATAACTTATGCTTTGGGAGAGGATAAGAGAGAAAATGAATTGTTTGACAGGTGTTATTCATATTTCTCTGTTGGAAGCACTGAGGCCCAGATCTTCAAAGTATGTAGGCTTCCAACATTCATTTCAAAGGAAATTGGATGCCTAAATACATTTGAAAATCTATGGCAAAGGAGACAGTACTTGAACCTGAACAGAGTTGAATATACAGATTAAAATCTGTATGATAAAATTTCAGTAGGACTCAAAGAAACCTCATCTAGTCCAACCCCCTGCTGGAGTCCAGAATGAGCTTGGTCTCATTCAATTTTCATTTGATAGGTGGCTGGCACAGCATAATTGGCCTCTTGTTGACAGTGGTAGCAGTGTTATTTAATTTTTGATAGACATGGAGAAATGAACTACCCCGTTATAAGTGTTTCTCTCAGGATAAAACTAAGAATGATAGTAGTAGGGCAGTGTGAGGAAACATGCCCTGATGCCATGCCCTGTCTGTTTTGTGCAGTAGATAAATATCCATGGTTATCAGACATCTTTTACAAGCACCAAATTCAGAGTTGTAAAAGTAATTTTATTCCCCTTATTGTATAATTTCTTTCATAGCTATATTAACCCTCTAGCTCACTTGTCCGCTTAGCTTCCTGCCAGTGACTAAATTCCTGATTATTCTGCCTAATCCTGCTTTATCCCTCTGGATGCTTTGCTGGTATCCCACCGGTACTTTGTTCTTTCTGTCCTCAGCTCCATTACAGTTCCTACTGGGTCAATCATCTTATTTCATCACACATGAATTGTTATCAATAGATTATAAGTAGATAAATGTAAAAATTAGCTAACAAAATTAAATTTGAATTGGCAATTTTCCTCCTCTTTGTAAATATTTTGCTTCCCTATGCATGAAAAGAAAGTGTCATTTGCTCTTCGTGGAACTCAGTGAATACTAGCTTTTTGGTAGCAATTTTGCATGGATGTCTTGTCTTCCTTATAGAATAAATCTGCTTTCTAATGCCTTACCCAGCTTTTCCAGTAACTCTGTTAAACACCTTTATATTTCAATTTAAAATAATTAGTAACCACATTTAAAAATCTTAAAGGTACAGTATTATTGGTTTAGCAGAGTTTATAAATATAAGGCTAGCTCCTAATTTAAATTCATAGTCTTAATCTTCTTCTTAATGTGAGACCTTTCCCTTAAATGGTTTAACTCTGACTGCAGAAGGTTCTCACCTAATTAACCATGATTCTTGTTTCCTAATCACATTTGGCAATGCAGAGCTCTTTCTTTCTTTCCTTCTTTCTGTGGACCAGTTTGTGTCACACTGAACCACTGAGAGAGCCCTCTGTAAGGTGGAAGGATAGCTAGTCTTAGGCATGTTACCCCATGAGGGTCATGGGAGAGGGGGTTTCAATCTGGTGACATGGGTACACACTGTCCAAAAGCCTGAGGCTGAATTGACTGAATTGCAGGTTACTCTAAGCTGCATAGATTGAATTGATAAGAAAATGAACAGACATTCACTTTTGATTCCAGACATTCAGCCACATACTTGCACTGGCCCAGGCCAGAGGCTAAGGAGTGCTAGAACATGCCTCCCTGCTATGCTGAAGCAGTCAGCTTGGGCCAAAGCTAGCTCACCTACCCTGCAAAGGAGAATTTCCAGGCAGGTGTGAAGCATCTTGAGATCGGGCCGGGGGGGGGGGGGAAGACAAAAGTTTAAAAAACCAATT